>NW_011494899.1:4678481-4689357 GCF_000754665.1 Bison bison bison
TGGAGTGGGTTGCCATTGCCTTCTCCGTCATATATGACCTGCTGCTGCTAAGATGCTAAGTCACCTCAGTCGTGTCCGACTCTGTACCACCCCATAGACAGCAGCCCACCAGGCTCCCCTATCCCTGGGATTCTCCAGGCAAGAACACTGGAGTGGGTTGCCATTTCCTTCTCCAGTGCATGAAAGTGAAAAGTGAAAGTGAAGTTGCTCAGTCGTGTCCAACTCTTCACGACCCCAAGGACTGAAGCCCACCAGGCTCCTGCATCCATGGGATTTTCCAGGCAAGAGTACTAGAATGGGTTGCCATTGCCTTCTCCGTCATCTATGACCTCGTTTCTTTTAAATCATAGCAAATAGTTGTTATGTTCTTTCTGTGTGTCCAGCACTGTTCTAAGTGCTCTGCATTATTTAATGCTCATGTTATCATCTCTGTGAGAGAGGGATTGTTTTCTGTATTTTACAGAAAGGCAACTGAGGCATGGAGAGGCTAAGTAGCTTGGCGGCGGGAGAGGGTGGTTGACTGGGCACTTTACTATTGGAGGATTGGGGCATGGGTGATTGGCCATTTCAGGGCAGCCCTCCAATTCTGAACATCTAACCTCCTTTCTGGGGAGTTAGACTTCTGCCTGTCCCTTGGAACAAAATGAAGGTCTGAAGGAATCCCACTGTTAACTGTGCATGCATGCTAAGTTGCTTCAGTCATGTCCGACTCTTTCCAACCCTATGGACTATAGCCCGCCAGGCCCCTCTGTCCATGCGATTCTCCAGGCAAGAATACTGGAGTGGGTTGCCATTCCCTCCTCCAGGAGATCTTCCTGACCCAGGGATCAAACCCACTTTCTTAAGTCCCCTGCATTGGCAGGCAGGTTCTTTACCACTAGTGCCACCTGGGAAGCCCTTCGGTTGTATGACCTAAGTATTAATTTAGCCATTCTTGAGGCATTAAACATTTTAGGTTATTTCCAATTTTTGACCTTTACAGCAGTGATGCAGTGAGTTGAAACGATAGTGGTTTGGCAAAATGTACAGTACTGCTAAAGTTAAGGCTCATGGTAGTTTGGGGGAGGCTAGAGAAAATGAGAAGATATATGTGACAAGTTGAAGAAAAGCTCAAATTTATTTATTTGTTTTTTTGGCTGTTCTGGGTCTCCTTGTGCATGGGGTTTTCTCTAGTTGCGGTGCACGGGCTTCTCATATTAGTGGCTTTTCTTGTTGCAGAGCACAGGCTCTAGGTGTGTGGGCTTCAGTAGTCACAGCTGCTGGGCTCACTATTTGTGGCTCCTGGGCTCTAGAACAGGCTCAATAGTTGTGGTGCCTAGGCTTATTTGCCCTGCAGCATGTGGGATCTTCCTGGACCAGGGATTGAACTCATGTCTCTTGCATTGGTAGGCAGATTCTTTACCACTGAACCACCAGGGAAGCCCGAAAAACTTCACTGATTGCAGAGACATATAGTATTTTTTCCTGGTGAAAAGAAAACCTTGTCAATTAACTCTCTCTCCTAGACACATATTGTTTATTTCAGAGAGCCGTGACCTAGGCTAATGGCCGTATTTACTGGGCTGGGACTGTCCAGGCGACAGGAATAATTTTTGATGTTCTTTTTTAGGTGTTTACCTTGCTGTGGATCGCTGACTGGATGGTGCATCATTTCTGGAGGAAAGGAAAGGACCCGGATAGCTTCTCCATCCCCTATCTGACGGCGCTGGGTGATCTGCTTGGGACAGCCTTGTTGGCCTTAAGTTTTCACTTTCTCTGGCTTATTGGAGATCGAGATGGAGATGTTGGAGACTAATAAATCCTACAAGCTACTCTCAAGTAACCAAGAAGGAAAATACAAAATAACCACTTATGACTCTTTTTCACAATTTTTAATTCGGTAGTTTGACTTCTGCCAGGGTAATCTTCAGTTGGCCCTGATTCCATTAAATGGCCTTAACACTTTTTTTTTTTTTTTTTAAGGAACTTGTGTTGAAATGAGAATGAACAGTATTTGTGCTGCTTTTCATAGAATAAATGATAATTTGACATAGACATAGACACAAGCTCAAGCTCTGAAATTGATTAACTAGAAAGGAATATAAGATGTTTACAATGAATAATTTTAGAACCACAGACATAGCAAAAATGTACTGTCTTACTGTTTAACTTATAATGCCAAGAGTTCTGGTTTCATCTTTCTTGTCTCACAGATGTGTTTGTTCTGCAAAGCAGACTTTAAAATGAAAGGGGCCCAAGCAAGCTTGTTTTAATTATGCCCACCTCTCTGCCAGCTGAGGATCCATTTACCAATTTGTTTGCTCCTAACCTGACCTCAATATGTTCTACTGAGTATGAGATAAACTCACTTTTATCTGCTTGTATGAATTTCTCTGTGCCAATGCTAATTTTATTTCAACCCTGCAAGTACTCTGCAGGCTACCCTTTAAACACAGAACTGCCTTTAGTGAAAGCAGTGGGTCATTTTTGATGATTGATTTATTGAAAGAAGGTTGATCTTTTTCAGAAGACTTACTAGTCCAAAATGAGATGACCTGCGCTGCATTTGTAGATCAAGAGGGTGTGAGAAAGTGTGTGTGTGTGTGCGCTGTGTGAAAGAGAGAGACAGAAACTGTTGATGGAGTGCTGAATCTTGGCTTGTTGATAGAAAAGATCATAGTGGGATATTAGCATTCTGTAGTTATTCTTTTAGCACATTTTATTGACAAGCTTTTGTCATGTGGTGTAAAAATTTTCCTCTTGCCCAGAATATAGTATTTGTTAGCTACATTATAATAAATACTTCCTTCATAATTTTTTTAAAAAGGTACCATTTAATATAATCAAGATATCATCAGATTTAGAATGAGCAAACGGTTCATTTGTTCTTCTTAAGAGGTCTGTTGAAACTTGCAGGCTTACCATTTTAAGGGAGGAGTTGGTGGGTTGCTTCAGTGCTGCTCCTGCCTGTGCACATCGTCTCTGCACAGGCTCACGTCTGCATGGAACACTATCAGGTACACTGCTGTGTTTCTCAAATATTTTTCTAAAACTCTGATCTGTATTCCAAACACTTGACCAACATCTTAGTTATTCAATAGGTAAGCATTTTTTATATTACATACATTTTGAAAAATACAGTGGAATCTCTCAAGATTGTCAGATATTTAATAATCTAACTGATAGAGGGAAGAAGAAATGCACACTGACTTTGATCATCATGGTTTAAATTGTGAGTTAGTGTTAACATTATATAAACAGTAGGTTGTATATATATTGAGGGAAGTGTTCCTATTAAGCTCTTTAAAATAAAGGGACTGTGGTTTAGAGCTATATATTTTGCTTATTTTAAAACATTAATTATTCCATTCTTCTGCCTTATAATGAAATTGTAAGGCAGAGAACTGAACTAATTATAGGATTTCTCCTTTGGAGAGTTATAATATCATGTAGTGAACATTCTGCAAAATTTTTTATTTAAAAAGTCCGTAAATAATTTCTTTGACTTTGTTGTAAAGCACTTGTAAATTATTTATATTTGGGCTGTATAATTCATAAGCATTTATACTTCCCAACGATTTCTGTTTTCATTTTTTTACCTATAAAATGCACAGCAAATCACATTTTTAAAGTATTTACCAACAACTTTAGTTCATTACATATTCCAAAGCACATTCAAATACATCATGTTATTTAGTTTTCACAACAGTACATGTGAAATAGGTCAGATAGATATTCCTATCTCTATTTTACAGCAGAAGGAAACGAAAACCAGCCAAGTTGCATTTTTAATGTTGCACAGCTACAAAGGGCCCCAAATTGTGATCTAGTCTAGATCATCAATCTCCTAAGCCAGTTCTTTTTCTGTGACCCTCCAAATGTACCAAGTGTATACAACTTGTCAACTATGAGGAAATCAACCACAGAAACAAGATCTTCTAAAGTAGAATAGAGTATTGCTACGTCTTTCCAACTTCAGACAGGGAAATCTTCATTTAATGTATCTTACTGGTAAATATAGCTAACTCTAAAATTATTCATGTTCCTAAGACCAAGGAAATCAAAGATAAATGAAAACTTTAGAAGAAAGAACAATGCCTTATTTCATAGAATATTTAATTGCCTTCACAAATCTAGCCGATTTTCCATAGATGCTAATCAATAACTAGAATGACTGATTTGAGTTCTGTCCTCTTTCTTTTTTGCTACCCAATCTTTGTTACAGCAACAAAATGTCTAAAAGACATGTAACAGGGAAAAAAATAAAGACTTGGAAAAATCAGTCACCAATTAGCTGAATTAATTTATAAAACAGATTTAAATTCTTTAAAAAATTTTTTTACTGTTTTTTGAAAGCCTTTACATAAGTATAGAATGAATAAGATAACTTTGCCTGCCCACAAAATGCATTTATTATCAGTTGTATGTAAAGCAAATTAACAAAGTTTATTTTTACACCACGTAAGTTTGCTTTCTGAACTTCCTCCCCTCACTAATTTATCAGGCACTTTATTTAAACATGGATAATCTTTTCAAAGACTTTATTTTTGCCCACCAATTGCTTTTTATTCTTTAAGAAATAAAGTTTCTTACAACCTAATAAAATAGAAAGTGTTAGTAATGTATCTTCTGGGAGACACTGAAAATTCTATGGCATAGACTATCAATGATGTAGCCAAATGAAGTACGTTTTTAGGGGTCTTTCAGTAATTGGGTTTCCTTGCCTTTTAATACAGCTCTTGTATAGCATACCCACTTATAATGGGCATCTGCCATCTTTGAATTGTTGTAAACTCAAATAATAAAATTTAAGATATTTACCCAGCCTTGTTGTACTTACTTCTTGATAAACTAGATGAACATTAAGCCTTGTGGAACTCACCCAGAAGAGAATGTATATATGTTGTTTATGAGCATAATAAATTGGGCTCTGACCATACGTAGACCTCCACTTTACTGCTTTACCACTTTTTTCACTCTTAAGTACTGTTTTCACTATTCAGTTTACATTTCTTGGCCCATCAATTTGTATATCCTCAACTATCTCCTTCATTCCTGTTGGACAGCTCTGGTTAAATACAGCTCTCTGCCAATGCTTTGCCTACACTTGAACAGCTGAGCATGGTTCATGAAGAACACACGACAAATCTGTAAATTCATAACCTCGGACATCAAGCTAACCCTCAGCGGTCCAGCAGCCTCCTCTATTTCTCTAACCACTTCACTCTTTGAGAGATCAGGCTTTTGTCCCTACCACTCTACTGAAAGTATACCTGTTGAGGTCACCAATGGTCTCCATGTTGCAAATCTAGTGCTTAGTTCTCAGTAAGAATCCTCGTCTTGTTGTTCAGTCCTTAAGTCGTGTCTGACTCTTTGTGACCCTGTGGACTGACCCTATCATCAGGCTCCCCTGTCCTTCACTATCTCCCAGAGCTTGCTGAAACTCAACGTCCATTGAGTTGGTAATGCTATCTAACCATCTCATCCTCTGCCACCCCCTTCTCCTGTTGCCTTCGATCTTTCCCAGCATCAAGGTCTTTTCCAATGAGTTGGTTCTTCATATCAGGTGGCCAAATTATCGGAGCTTCAGCTTCACCATCAGTCCTTCCAGTGAATATTCAGAGTTGATTTCCTTATCCTCATCTTAGTTTCTAAAGGTATTTGACAGAGTCTCCTCCTTCCTTGAAATACTTTCTTCACTTATTAAAAAAAAAAATCTGCTTTTGCTTTCCCTTCTGCATTGCTGGAAGCCTCGTCTTCATCTTGCTGGTGGTTCCTCCACCTCTTAACCTCTAAGCGTTGGAATGCCCTGCAACTCGGTTTTTATTACCATTTCTCTATTTTTTATCCCTAGGTGACCTCGTCTGATTGTTTCAAATGACATCTGTACCTCTTATTCCTAAAGAAATTTTAAAAATGCCTACAGACAAATGAAAATTAAAACATCACAATCCAAAACCTATTGGATGTAGCAAAAGCAGCTCTAAGAGGAAAGTTTATAGCAATACAGTCTTACCTCAGGATACAAGAAAAATCTCAAGTAAACCACCTCACCAAACACAAAGCAAAGTAAAGAAAGAAGAACAAACAAAATCGAAAGTTCGTAGAAAGAAGGAAATCATAAAGATCAGAGCAGAATAAATAGAGATGAAGAAAATAATGAAAATGATCAATGAAACTAAAAGCTGGTTCTTTGAAAAGATAAACAAGGTTGATAAACCCTTAGGCAGAGACTCGTCAAGAAAAAAAAGGAAAGGACTCAATAAAAATGAATAAGGAGAAGTTACCATGGATACCACAGAAATACAAAGGATCCTGAGAGACTATTACAAGCAACTATATGCCAATAAAATGGACAACCTAAAAGAAATAGACAAATACTTACTTAGAAAGATACAATTGCTCAAGACTGAACCAGGAAGAAATAGAAAATATGAACAGATCAATCAGAAGAACTGAAATTGAAAACTACCAACAAACAAAAGTCTAGGACTTGACGGCTTCTCTAAAACATTTAGAGAAAAGTTAACACCTGTCCTTCTGAAACTTCTGAAATACCTATTGTCTCCAAAAAATTGCAGAGGAAGGAACACTCCCAAACTCAATGAATGAGTCCACCATCACCCTGATAACAAAATCAGACAAAGATACCACCAAAAAAAAAATAGGCCAGTATCACTGATGAACATAGATGCAAAAAATCTTCAATGAAATAGAGCAGACTGAATCTAACAATACATTAAAAGGATCACACACAATGAGCAAGAGGGATTCATCCCAGGGATGAAAGGATGCTTCAATACCTGCAAATCAATGTGATATGCCACATTAACAAACTGAAGAATAGAAATCATCATCATCTCAATAGATGGAGGAAAAGCTTTTGACAAAATTCAACACCCATTTATGATAAAGACTTGCCAGAAGGTGGGCATAGAAGAAACATCATATTATTTCATCTTGGTCTTAGCAAAGAAGCATTTTGCTGTGATGGAATAAACACATTGATTTTGTGTGTCATAAGAGATGTTAGAATGTCTTGCTAGTCCCAAAGCTACATCATGTTTCCTAAGAGTACTATGGCACAAACATCTTCAAATCATGGGGCTGTCTTTTGAGTAGTAGTTCTTCATATATAAATTTTCTATGAGATATGAGCTTAGCAAATATTGGAGAAATTGCCTATTTTATTTTTTAATCTAAATTTTAAACTTTTATTGAGATATATTTAACATGACATTCTATTAGTTTCTGGTTGTTATACAGCACAATAATTCCATATATGTATATATTATAAAAATGATCACCCCAATAAGTCTAGTTACTATCTGTACCCACATTTAATTACAATTTTTTCTCCTGATGACTAGAACTTTTAAGGCTCATCTTGTTCATTTCCTGCCCAGTCTTAGAATTAGCAATTTCTCCAAGGAGCCCTCATTCCTTTTATTGGAAAATAGTATTAGAAACCACTCTCTGGGCACTAGATGTATTCATTGCTACTGGGTACTGGGAAGTGGTTGCTTCCAGGCCCTCTCAGCTAAGAGAGCAAGGAAACGTGTGCATGCTAACCTATGCATCTACATATACATGTAAATATTTCTATATGTAGCCATCTATATATTAAACATGAGCTCATACTGATGTCTCCAACTCTGTTATTGCAAGGATTATTCTAGCCTCTTCCTCTTGCTTATCCATAAATTCCAACAATGAGAAGCCTGGCTCACCATCTGCTATGTATTAATTGTTCAGTTCCAATACACATGTGTTGGGGTATCAGAATTGTTAACACACGCCAGTGTTCTTGCCTGGAGAATCCCCATGGACAGAGGAGCCTGGAGGGCTGCAGTCCCTGGGGTTGCAAAGAGTCAGACTCGACTGAGTGACTAAGCACAGCAGCACAGAGAAGAAGACCTAATTGAGTCATCTTGGATCTGGCGTCCAGTCAGCCGAGGCCAATAAAGTCAGGGGTCCCAGGTAATTGGTTGCCTGTATAAGCCCTCTTAAGGACAGAGGAGAGGACTGGCATCTCTAGGGTATACACAAGCCAATCTTCACATCCCAGGTAAGGTGACCTGAAAAATTATTTTATCAACTGCTAAGAATAGATCAGGAAACAACCTTTTCCTTATACTGTGTGTTACTATAACTTGGTACTTTAGGAAGTAAAAGTTGCAAGGTAAAGTTACATAACATAGAGATCTAAGAGCCTAAAGATAGCCTGCTACACACAGAATATGCATAGAAAACACTTGGACTTTTTTTAAATGGTAAATCTCCAGGTGTCCCTAGGAAGTAGGATATTCTTAGATTGAATACAGCAAATTTCTTTTCCCCTCATATCAAAAGAAGTTTCTATCAGGTAAAACCACAGAGAATGGAAACAGCTGCAGGAACGAGAAGTAAAAGGATTCAGTCTAAATCTTGGTCAAGTTAACCTGTATTCTGTGAGAAACTCTGGGCCCAGGGCTGTGCTGATATTAAAATAGCATTTGAGTTCAGTCTACTTCGTGGTGGGCTTCCCAGGTGGCGCTAGTGGTAAAGAACCTGTCTGCCAATGCAAGAGACTTAAGAGAGACAGCTTCCATCCCTGGGTCGGGAAGATCCCCTGGAGGAGGAAATGGCAACTCCAGTATACTCGCCCTGGACAGAGGAGCCTGGCAGGCTACAGTCCACGGGGTCACAAATAGTCGGACACAACTGGAGCGACTTTGCATGTAGGCACTATTTTGTGGTGATCGTAAAACTAAAGGCTTGAAAGGTGATTTCCGGAAATGTTTTGCTTTTTGTTATTCTGTTTTCCCGAAAAGGCAGTAGTCAAGTAGCTTTGAGATGTAGATTTCCTCTGTCTTGCCTTTCTCCTCCTCTTGGTGAATCAACAGTTGATTGTTCTATCAGTGCTGGGGTGTTAGTGTCATACACAATGTGAATGTGTGCACTGATGTGAGTGTGTGTGTGTGTATTGTTTGTCAAATCTGGACTTGATGCTATGATTTGCACATGATGGTATACATCATATATGATGGTATACATCATATAAGGCACCAAGAAAGTAGCTTAAACTGCTTAAAGTGAAAGTTAGTGGCTCAGTTGTGTCCAACTCTTTGCGACCTCATGGACTGTAGCCCGTCAGGCTCCTATGTCCGTGGAATTCTCCAGGCAAGAATACTGGAGTGTGTTGCCATGCCTCCTCCAGGGAATCTTCCCAACCCAGGGATCCAACTTGAGTCTCCTGCATTGCAGAAGATTCTTTACCATCTGAGCCACCAGGGAGGCCCTAGTATTACCTAGTTAAATCATTCCTCTCAAAAGGTCATCATTTGAACAGGGGATTTTGTTGCTGTAGCAGATGAATAGATAATACATGATATATACATTCATTGGAAAGTGCATGTTTTTTAAAAATTATTACTTGTGCTTTGATTCCCTAATGCCTTAATGGTTTCTGCTAATAGCATTTCGGAAATTGAATATAACAAAATGTGAGATGCCTAGCTCATGATAGATGCTAATTGGATTTGGCACAATCTTGTGATTTCGTATAGCTTAATAGTAAAGAGACAGTTTTTACAGGGCTCCAATGCAAGCTGATCTAGACCATGAGTGGAGTTAATGAGTTTTCACTATACACCATATGTGAAGCCACTCCTGCTGTTAGTGCTGAGATTTCCAAGGATGAAACGAGGTACTTGCCATTCTTAGTAAATAATCTCTGAAGAGGTCAAAGATGTATATATAAGAAAATTCACAGCAGTTGTTGATAAGAATGAAAACTGCAAACAAACGAGATGTCCAACAATAGAGGAATGGTTTAAAAATTATGGTACCCAATTTGCAAAATATATGTAAAATATACATCATCATGTATGATCATATTTCCCCCAAACATTTAATGACATGGGGGAAATTTTCACAATATAAGTGAAAACTCAGGATATATGCAGTTTGATCTTATTGTGGATTGTCTTCTACCAACCCTCACCTAGAGATTAAGGAGAAACAAAGAAGCAACTTGGGTTTACCAATTTTCCTGGTAAATTAAGGCAAGGAAACTATAACAGCCCAGGCAGGGAGGAATAAATACTGCCAGGAAGGAAGTGAATCCTTACAAAGGTCAGGCCTATGATTTCAGAGCTTGTTTTAGGAAAACAGCATCAGTACTCACATTTATCCATATCTTTAGGGTCTCCATGAGAAGGCAATGGCACCCCACTCCAGTACTCTTGCCTGGAAAATCCCATGGATGGAGGAGCCTGGTAGGCTGCAGTACATGGGGTCGCGAAGAGTCGGACACAATTGAGTGACTTCACTTTCAATTTTCACTTTCATGCCTTGGAGAAGGAAATGGCAACCCACTCCAGTGTTCTTGCCTGGAGAATCCCAGGGACGGCAGAGCCTTGTGGGCTGCCATCTATGGGGTCGCACAGAATCGGACACGACTGAAGTGACTTAGCAGCAGCAGCAGCAGCAGCAGCAGGGTCTCCATATCAACCCCACTGAACTGGAGTACTGGCCACTGAGATCCAGGCTCACTGCTGCCCCTGGTGGAGTCAAAAGAAACTGCAGGGAGTACGGCCACTGGTGGTCTTAGAAGGTGAAACTTGCAAGACAGGAGCAAGTCTTAGTGAGCTTGTTATTTCTACAGGGATGAGTGGCAGGCTTGTGCTCTGGGGGAAAAGGAGCAGGCTGGGGAGGCCACTGGCAGAAGAGAGAAATGAAGAAAATTCGGATGTGAGGTCCGTGTGGCACAGCCCTGTAGGCCTAGCCAGTGTTTCTCACTGCTGCATGAGTCACTTGACTGCCTGAAAAAGCATAGATACCGCTGCTGCTGCTGCTGCTAAGTCGCTTCAGTCGTGTGCGACTCTGTGCGACCCCATAGACGGCAGCCCACCAG
>NW_011494899.1:4689457-4692446 GCF_000754665.1 Bison bison bison
CCACCAGGCCCCCCCATCCCTGGGATTCTCCAGGCAAGAACACTGGAGTGGGTTGCCATGTCCTTCTCCAATGCATGAAAGTGAAAAGTGAAAGTGAAGTTGCTCACTCAGTCGTGTCTGACTCTTAGCGACCCCATGGACTGCAGCCTACCAGGCTCCTCCACCCATGGGATTTTCCAGGCAAGAGTATTGGATACCTCTACCCAACTAACTGAGTCAGCTGTGGGGCCTGGGCACCTCACAGCCCTGGTACAGAAGGCAAGAGTGGGCCAGTACCAGTCCAGTAAACCAGTATGCAACTAGTCAACTCCTTCTGTCCCGAATTGAGTATAATTTTGCCACAGCCATTGAGTCAGTTATCAAAGGACCTGCTTCCGGGAAAAGGTCATTGGAGAGGCTGGTCTCCTGTCTTACCTTGTGTGAGCCACAATACCTCCCTTGCTGTAGATTGCTGAATATCGGGGGGCATCAAGTGAAGGCCCCAACTTTCACCAGACATGCTCTGGGGACAGAATGAGTAGGGGCCTGCCACAGGACTCACAGTGACTTTGAGCAAGAGGATGGGAGTGGGGGTCAGGAGGTGGGAGAAAGATAAACCCATGTGTGATGTGTACCTAATGCATTTTTATAAAACTGGCAAGAAACACATCAAAATAACACTGGTTATAGTGAGATTGCCCATGCTTTTCTTTTCTCTTTTGCTTCTCTATATTTCTAAAATTTTCTATAGGGAACATGTATGACTATTACTGTATTTTTAGAAAGTTATATGTCCTACAAAAAAGCAATCCTGGACTTCCAAAAGTATGTTTTAAATGGGGTTTTCAAGTGAAATTTGTGTTTGGAGTATTCACTTGACTCTAGTGATTATGACGGAGGGTGTCATATGTTTGTAGTGTCCTCCTCATCAGCTTACTGTCATCACTATCAGTTAATACTAAGTTGATTGACATTTTCACAGGATAGTGATTAAAGGACTTCTTGCATTCTTTTAAGGTGAGCAACTGACGCTTTCTGTGTGCAGTTGCCAGGATCATACAGGACAAGAGCTCTTAATTGCATTTCCTAGGCTTCCAAAACCTCTATCAAACATGTATTGGGCAAAATATAACTTGTTCTGTCGAGAATTACACACCATGATATCTTCTTAAGCTCTAGTGTGCAATAAAATATATTAACTAAAACTTTAGTTACTCTATTCCACCCTGCTCTCAATCAGATTATTGGAGTAAGCTGTCCTTTGGAGCCAACCATCTCAACCACATCCATTGAAATGTACCATCAGAAGTAAGATGGTGCCCTCAAGTCTATTAACAGTGTTGTTCAGTTGCTCAGGATTTTGAGCATTACTTAGCTAGCATGTGCTGTTGTTCAGTCCCTCAGATGTGTCCAACTCTCTGCGACCCCATGGACTGCAGCACACCAGGCTTTCCTGTCCTTCACCATCTCCCGGAGTTTGCTCAAACTCTTATCCATTGAGTTGGTGATGCCATCCAATTATCTCATCTTCTGTCATTCCCTTTTCCTCCTGCCTTCTATCTTTCCCAGCATAAGGGATACATGCCCACAAAAGTAAAGGGACATTCTGGGCCCACTTAATTTGGTAAATGGAGCTGATTTGATTAGCTGGAGAAGATCTTGACTCATAAAACTGCTAACTCGAGTTACAAAAGTTCTTCTTTAAGCGGTTCTGAAGGATAGAGCCTAGTCACTTTTTCTTCATCTGTCACCTTTGTGAGCAGGAAACACCAGTAGGGTTGAGTTTGAGTTTTAATTCAAAGATTCTGAAGCATTTCACATAAAGAGATTTCAAGTTTTTGGTCACTTAATCCAGAAGGTCAAATAAATTCAGGACAAGAAAAATGTGGTTAAGTCCTCAGAGGACTTAATCATGTGTGTGTGTGCTCAATTGTGTCCTACTCTTTGCAACTCCATGGAACCTACCCTGCCAGGCTCCTCTGTCCATGGAATTTTCCAGGCAAGAATACTGGAGTGGGTTGCCATTTCCTACTCCAGGGGATTAACCATCCTGCAGGAATTTAAAACTATTCTGTGTAGGCTCATGGGTATAAATAACATCAAAATTAGACATCATACGTAAGTCACTGAGGCTATTTAACACAGTTATTGACTATACAAAGCTCTGCCCTGTGGATTAGGCAGTCTCACAGTTCATTAGGGAATGTAATTAGCAAGCGTTTATTGGATTTCATTATGGGCTTCAGAGCAGACTGGTATGGGGAACGCCTTGGTAGATATTTTCAGACCAATAACTAAGTGAGCATCACTTAGTTGTCTGAAGTGGATAAAGATGTATTTTCAGATACAGATTCGGTGTCCCATGGGGTCGCAAAGAGTAGGACACAACTGAGCAACTATCACCTTCACCAAGCTAAATTCTCATCACACCTTCCTCCCCACCTCTCCCATCGTCAATGGCTTCGTCTTCCTCCACCACATTAGACAGACTTTTCTGCCCAACCATCAAAGTCCTTCATGGTGCTCCCTCCCTCATCTCACCTTTTAAAACATTACTTATTTTGGCTATGCTTGGTCTTCATTGCTGCGTGCGGGCTTTCTCTAACTGCCGTGAGTGTGGGCCGTGCACACAGTGGCTACTCTTGTTGCGGAGCACCGACGCTGGAGCACACGGGCTCAATGGTTGTGGCACATGGGATTAGTTGCTCCCAGGCACGTGGGATCCTCCCACACCAGGGACAGAACTCATGTCCCCTGCCTTGGCCGGTGGACGTCCAACCAGGGTGGACAATGTCAACCCTGGTGGACCACCAGGGAAGCCCCCTCGTTTCCCTTTGACACAAGCTTCCGCTGGCGTCAGGGCTGGCCTCCTCATCCCCCATGAGGGATGACCCTTCGTCACCCATGCTACTTGTCTGTATTTTCTTCCGTGTCTGACTCCTGTCTAGCACTCGACAAGGAATCATTTCTGGAGAAAGAGGGAGCCAGAGGTAGGTAAACCCGTGGCAAA
>NW_011494899.1:4692546-4717563 GCF_000754665.1 Bison bison bison
AGGGATGCATATTTGAATTTGTAAGGGGGCAGTCATGGTAAAAGCTTTCATGAAATCTAAGCAGACTGATTCTTTGAGCAAAGGTTTTCAACACTAGCTGACCATTAGGATCACCTGGGAAGCTGTTCTAAAATACGGCCACCTGGTTCCACACTCAGAGATTCTGATTTAATTGCTTGAGGTGGGGCCTGGACTTTCAAAGGTTTTCAGTGTTCCAGATGATTCTAAAGTGCAGCCAGGTTAAGAACTACCCCTACAGAGCAGGGCTCCACAGACTTTAATGTTTTTATCAATCATGGGAGTTGGGGTGGGGGAGCTTTTGTTACAGTGATGATCCTGGTTCAGCGGGCTTCGGGTGAGGCTCGATAGTTTGCGTTAGTGAAAGATTCCCAGGTGTGCTGCTGGTGTGTGTTTGTGGACTGCACTGTGGATAGCAAGCTCAGATGGCAAAGCTGGAATAGGGCACCAACATACACTGTGCATCCAAAAAGAAAGTGAAATAAAGCATGTGTGTGCTACATCGCTTCCATCGTGTCTGTGTGACCCCATGGACTGTAGCCCTCCAGGCTCCTCTGTCCATGGGGATTCTCCAGGCAAAAATACTGGATTGGGTTGCCATGGCCTCCTCCAGGGGATCTTCCCAACCCAGCGATGAACCCCATCTCTTAACTCTCCTGCATTAATACCACCTGGGAAGCCCAAGATAAAGCACACTTGCTGTTATACTGCATTTCAACCAAATAGGAGGATGATGGTAATGCTAATTTGAAAGCTGGGTAAACATAATTAAAGTTTCCCCCGACCTCACCAGTCTGAGTACAGGTAAGGTCTCATGGTTACAATCTGTTTGTGGTACTTACTCAAACGTCTCCTTAGCACTCTGTACATCACAGAACCCGCAGCTCCCTCTCTGTGTCTCACCCAGTGATTTCTAGGTGCTCCTGGGCGGGGAGGGTCTTCTCTCGGTTCATTCCAACAATAATTCTCTCCGGTTCTTCAGCCCAGTATCTCCTAGCTCACGCTAAAAGCTCAAGATACCACCTGGGGAGGGAGTGCCCACTCTCAGAACCCGGTGTTGCCTGTCAAATCTCCCAGGGGTCCCAAAGCTGCAGAACCGTGGAAGTCCAGAGCAGGGCGCCCTTCCAGGGCCTGCGCTGTGCGTGACCCACGCAGCAGCGGCAGTTACGCCTTTACTCCCCAGATGCATTCAGTGAGGGGTCAGCCCTGCTTGCCTCCTGTTGTGTCAGTCAGAGTCTGTTCAGACATGGCATTGGATGCTAGCTGCACCCCGTCTCCAGGCCCAAGTCCGCGCACTGGCCAAGACACAGACATTATATCTGCCTTGTTCCAAGAGGAAAAATATGAATTGGCCTCAAACCGAAAAATCTGCCACCTGGAACTGAGTTTCTCATCTGTGGGATGGCCAGTACTTGTGAATGCTGTGGGCCAGCAGTTCTCCATTTCCCCAGTTTTTTTGAGTGGGGAGTTATCACCCTTTGGAAATTTCTTTCAAGATGCATGTGGAAATTGAAATTGCAGTAATATGAAGATAAAATCTTCCTGCCCATGCCCAGCCCTACTGCTCACAGGTAAGCCCCATTGACTATTTCAAAGTCTTTTTTTTTTTTATTTCAAAGTCTTATCATGGCTACCTCCGATGCGAAAATGTATGGTTATACTTCTGCTTCATGATTTCTTGGTTTTAAGCAATGTCTATGAATTTCCAAGGTGAAAAATGTGAAACTTAATTCACTGGTACCATCTTCTTTTCTGACACCCTCCTCCTGATTTTTGTTGGTTGTATTTTTTAATGACTCGTTCTTTCTTTGGTTACTTTTATAATTTTAAGTAACATGCTTAGACTTGTTTCTTGGCTCATACTCTTTAGATATCGTGCTTTTACTTACTATTGTGTAAGATAAAGGAATATACATGCCTACATATTCCTCTACTCCTCTCTTTTCTTTCCAAGTCCAGTTAGCTGTTTGGTTACTTTGTTTATCTAAATGGAAAACAGTTTTAAAAGTTATGTTAAAATATTGTTTGATAAAGAAGTGGGGTAGGTTGACTGGCCATGCAAGATGGAAAATCTAATTTCATATCAATGGGGATATTCCAAGAGTCAAAGTCAAATGCATTTCTCTTCCTCTAAACTCCATCAAACTGTTTCAATCCTGCTGTGTATAGTTTGTTTTGCTTTTGGAACAAATACTTTTGTACTGTTTTGTACCCCCTGGTGTTTTAAAATTTGTTCTTTCTTGTTGATAAGATAATTTCCCACCCACCCCCAATCACTAATATCTTCCAGCTGTTTGATACATTTTGAAGCCAGGAATATGCACTGGCTTTTTCTAGGCCATGTGCATAGACCTTATCCTGTGAGTATTTTTTGTTACACTCTTGAGTTTCACTGTTCTTATAGGTCACATCACTGTCTTTCTTTGATTTATTTTTCCTTTTGCCAAAGTAGAGCTTCAAGTTCCTTTCCCAGAAAACATAGGTGTTTGCATATCTAAAAATAAATTTTTGCTTATCTGAGTTTTTGCATGTATGAAAATGGGTTTTGGGATAGCTGAATTTTTGCATATGTGAATATGTATTATACGCCTGTAATCTGATTAATGGCTTGGTTAATTTTACAATCAACATCACTTTCATTCAGAACCACTTTGAAGGTATTTCTCACCTGCCTTCTAGAATTTAGTGTCACTGAAAAGTGGTGGTTAAGAGTACTAAGCCAAACTGCTGGGATGTGTTTAGTTTTTTTGTTTTTGTTTGTTTGGCTCTGCCGGGTCTTAGTTGCGGCATGCAGGTTATTCATTGCATTATGTGGCTCTCGCATTGTGGCTCTGGTTATGGTTCGTGGGCTCTAGAGGGTGTGGGCTCAGCAGTTGCAGTGTGCTGGCTTAGTTGCTCCTCGGCAGGTAGGATCTTCCTGGACCAGACACTGAACCTGTGCCCCATGAATTGGCAGGCAGACTCCCAACCACCAGACAAACAGGGAAGTCCCCAAACTGCTGGGTTTTGTTACCAAATTGAGGTTTGTTTGTTGCTCAGTAGCCAATACTAAGAGTCAAGTGTTGAGTAAAAGGAAAAATAGGTTTATTAAAGATGTTGGTGATTCTGGGGAGAAATTTCCATGAATCCAAGGTTTCAAAGAACCAACTCCTCAGGTTTTGTTTGGAGATTTTGGGGAAAAGAAGAAAAGGCTACATCCTGGGGAGGGGGTAGACTATTTTCAGAGATGATTGTCTCAGTCACATAATTCCAAATAGTGGTCATGTCTCACTTATGGTTGGAATATTATCTGAGCCACAGATCTCTGGTCGGCTAGTCCTTCTGGTTCCACGTGATCTGGGGTCTACGTGCTGTGGGCAGCATATGGTTAATTTCTTCCACCTGGTGGCAGTTCCAGCATCTGCCAAACAGCTCAAAGATATGGCTCAAAGTATTATCTATAGCCCTTGAGGAGGAACTAAAGTCCTTGACTTTGTTTAATGGCCAAACAATTATTGTTTTGTCTTGCTTGACTGTTTTTCTTGCAGCATTTTCTCACTGCTCTGACTAAATTTATTTTTTAGATTAAGTTTTTCTACTGATAAGAATTAGGCAGAGAACATAGGGGTGGGGTGGGCATCTGTCCTGGGAAGACCCTGTAGGGTTCTACTCAGTTACACTTTGAATCCTAGTTTGCTAGCAGCTGGTTTTATATCCATGGGTAAATTCTTCCGAGTTTTCATGTAAAAAATGGTAATAATAATAACAGTAGTGGTAGTAGCAGCGGCAGCTAACTCATAGGTCTATTTTGAGCATTGAATTACCTAATATATATCAAGTTAAAACAGCTACTCACACACAGATAGCCCTATAAAAGTGTTGGCTCTTTTTTTGGAATCAATTTTATCATTATCTTTATATTTATCCTGGGTATTTTGAAATTTCATGATACTAAAGCTCTGTAGGTCCTTTTGCACTCAATAAACTTGGTACTTAGAAAACCCTTTCAAGTATCTTCCTTAAACTCTGGAAATCTAAAAAATACTTTCATGGCTTCCATTTTCTCTCTTCTTTCTAGAGCATCTTAGTTAAATGTAGGCTGTGTTGGATTGAGATTGTGTGTTTCTTATCTTCTTTCTTCAGATTTTCCATTTCTTTCTATATGCTGGAAGATCTCTTCTGTTTCTTCCACCTAATTTAAATATTACATTTAAAATTTCTGCACCCATATCTTGATCACAAACAATTTCTTGTTCTTTGTTCCTTTTGGAGTTTTTAATGGACATAATTAATACCTATCCACATCTCTTTGTGGCTTTAGTTAGATTTATGATCTCCAGTTTCTGCTAAATTATCTTGGGTCCTTCAGAATGTGATGACAATGGTCCTTTATAGAGGCCTCACATCTTTTGAATACTCTATATTTTAATACTTCTCTATGATACTAGTTTCTTCTACCCACAATAGATGTATTTTAAAAATCAAATTTGTAACTCCCAGTAACTAGACTTTGGTTCTGTCAGCCAAAATATGTTTCTAAGAGAACTTTGATTCTAAAGTTGGTTGTATGAGGGAATTGCTAGGTCACATGACATCTATTTTGCACTGAGGGGAGGCAAAGGCAAAATTTCTCTGAGATCTGTAGCAGCAGGGGCCACAGCTCACCCTCCACCAGACTAGTTTTGTAATATGGTTTGGAAGATGTTCCTGGAGACTCCAGGTTGATTCCTCCTATTCTTTCAAGATTGTCTAAGATGCCAAATACCAAATACCATGCTTTCCTGATGATGACTCTCTAGCTGAATTTATCCCCCAAATTCTAGATTTTTTCAAACTGCATGCATTACCTTGCCACATGGACACTCAGTGAGCCCCACTTCCTGGTATTCATGCCTTGATATAATCCTCCCTTTGAGTGTGGACAGGATGAGCATATTGCCTCACTTCTAATGAATAGAATATGGCAAACGTGTTCTTGTTCAGTCACTCAGTCATGTCTGACTCTTTGCAACTCCATGGACTACAGCATGCCAGACTTCCCTGTCCTTCACCATCTCCCCGAACTTGCTCAAACTTGTGTCCATTTGGTCAGTGATACCATCCAACCATCTCATCCTGTCATCCTCTTTTCCTCCTGCTCTCAATCTTTGTCAGCATCAGGGTCTTTTCCAATGAGTTAGCTCTTTGCATCAGGTGGCCAAAGTATTGGAGCTTCAGCATCAGTCCTCCCACTGAATATTCAGGGTTGATTTCCTTTAGGATTGACATGTTTGATCTCCTTGCAGTCCAAGTGACTCTCAAGGGTCTTCTCCAGCACCACAGTTGAAAAACATCAATTCTTCAGCACTCAGCCTGCTTTATGGTCCAACTGTCACATGCATACATGACTACTGGGAAAACCATAGCTTTGACTATACAGACCTTCATCAGTAGAGTGATGTCTCTGTTTTTTTAATAGCTGTCTAGGTTTGTCATAGCTTTTCTTCCAAGAAGCAATCATCTTCTAATTTCCTGACTGGTATCACTGTCCACAATGATTTTGGAGCCCAAGAAAATAAAATCTGTCACTGTTTCCACTTTTTTTGCCATCTATTTGTCATGAAGTGATGGGTCTGGATGCCATGATCTTCATTTTTTGAATGTTGAGTTTTAAACCAGCTTTTTCACTCTCCTTTTTCACCTTCAAGAGGCTCTTTAGTTCCTCTTCGCTTTCTGCCATTAAGATAGTGTCATCTGCATATCTGAGGTTGTTGATATTTCTCCCAGCAATCTTGATTCCAGCTTGTGATTCATCAGGTCTGGCATTTCACATGACATACTCTGCTTGTAAGTTAAATAAGCAGAGTGATAATATACAGCCTTGATGTACTCCTTTCCCAATTTGGAAGCAGTCCCTTGTTCCATGTCCAGGTCTAACTGTCAATAGTCCTGTCCTACAAACAGGTTTCTTAGACAGGTAAGGTGGTCTGATATTCCCATCTTTTTAAGAATTTTCCAGTGTGTTGTGATCCACATAGTCAAAAGCCTTTGTGTTGTCAATGAAGCAGAAGTAGATCTTTTTCTGGAATTTCCTTGCTTTTTCTAAGATCCAGTGGATTTTTGGCAATTTGATCTCTGGTTCCTCTGTCTTTTCTAAATCCAGCTTGTACATCTAGAATTTTTCAGATCACGTATTGTTGAAGCCTATCTTGAAGGTTTTTGAGCATTACTTATGCTTGCATGTTCTGTTGTTAGTCACTCAGTTGTGTCAAACTCTTTGTGACCCCGTGGATGGCAGCATGCAAGGCTTCCCTGTCCTTCACCATCTCCCGGAGCTTGCTCAAATTCATGTGCATTGAGTCGGTGATGCCATCCAACCATCTCATACTCTGTCATCCCCTTCTCTTCTGCCTTCAATCTTTCCCAGCATCAGGGTCTTTTCCAGTGAGCCAGTTCTTCGAATCAGGTGACCAAAATATTGGAGCTTCAGCTTTA
Source organism: Bison bison bison (assembly GCF_000754665.1). Lineage (NCBI taxonomy): Eukaryota > Metazoa > Chordata > Mammalia > Artiodactyla > Bovidae > Bison > Bison bison. The sequence goes on from NW_011494899.1 coordinate 4,699,018, forward strand.
ACATCAGTCCTTCCAATGAGTATTCAAGGTTGACTTCCTTTCAGATTGACTGGTTTGATCTCCTTGCAGTCCATGTGAAATGAGTGCAATTTTGGAGTACTTTGATTCTTTGGCATTGCCTTTTTTGGGGACTGGAATGAAAACTGACCTTTTCCAGTGCTTTGGGCACTGCTGAGTTTTTCAAATCTGCTGGCATATTGAGTGCAGCACTTTAACAACATCATCTTTTAGGATTTGAAATACTTCAGCTGGAATTCCATCACCTCCACTAGCTTTGTTCGTAGTGATGCTTCCAAGGCCTGCTTGACTTCACACTCCAGGATGTCTGACTCTGGGTGAGTGACCACACATCGTGGTTATCCGGGTCATTAAGACGTTTCTTGCATAGTTTTCTGTATATTCTTCTTAACCTCTTCTGTTTCTGTTAGGTTCTTGCTGTTTTTGTCCTATATTGTGCCCATCTTTGCATGAAATATTTCCTTGGTATCTCTAATTTTCTTGAAGAAATCTCTAATCTTTCCCAGTCTATTGTTTTCCTCTATTTCTTTGCTTTGTTCACTCTAGAAGGTCTTCTTATCTCTCCTTGCTATTGTCTGGAAATTCAGATGGGTATATCCTTCCTTTTCTCCTTTACCATTCATTTATCTTCTTTTCTAAGCTATGTGTAAGGCCTACTCAGACAACCAATGTGCCTTCTTGCATTTCTTTTTCTTGAGGATGATTTTGGTCACTGCCATCTGTACAAGGTTACTAACCTCCATCCATAGTTCTTCAGGCACTCTATCAGATCTAATCCCTGGATTAGATCAAATCAAATCTAATCTATTTGTCACTTCCACTGTATAATTGTAGGATTTGATTTAGGTTATACCTGAGTGGTCTAGTGGTTTTCCTACTTTCTTCAATTTAAGCCTGAATTTTGCAATAAGGAGTTCATGATCTGAGCCACAGACAGCTCCAGATCTTGTTTTTGCTGACTTTATAGAGCTTCTCTATCTTCAGCTGCAAAGAATATAATCCATCTGATTTCAGTTTGACCATCTGGTGATGTTCACGTGTAGAGTTGTCTCTTGTGTTGTTGGAAGAGGGTGTTTGCTATGACCAGTGCATTCTCTTGGCAAAACTCTTAGCCTTTGCCCTGCTTCAATTTGTACATCAAGGCCGAACTGGCCTGTTACTCTAGGTATCTCTTTATTTCCTACTTTTGCATTCCAGTCCCCTATAATAAAAAGGACATCTTTTTTTGGTGTTAGTTCTAGAAGGTCTTGTAGCTCTTCATAGAACCAGTTAATTTCAGCTTCTTTGGCATTGGTGGTTGAGGCGTAGACTTGGATTTCTGTGATGTTGAATGGTTTGCCTTGGAAACAAACCGAGATCATTTGTTGCATTTGAGATTGCACCCAAGTACTGCATTTCCAACTCTTGTTGACTATGAGGGCTACTCCATTTCTTCTAAGGGATTATTGCCTACAGTAGTAGATATAATGGTCGTCTGACCTGGCAGACATGCTAGGATGTCTAAGATTATGTAAATAGAAGACTGTGGTTTCCAGCTTGGACACTCAGTCTTTCTAGCTCTCCCTTGGGTCATTCACCCTAGGGAAAGCCAACTGCCATATCATAATGCAGCCCTGTAGCGAGACCTATGTGGTCAGAGAGCAGGACCCACAACATATTATATGAGTGAGCTGGGAAGCAGGGCCCCGGACTCTCAACTGAGCTTGAGTGCAACCTCTTGAGACATCTTGAGCCAGAGGCACCCAGCTAATCCATCTAACTTCTAAATTGTTATCTGTGAGATAGTACATGTTTGTTTCTCGGCCACTATGTTGTCAGGTAATTTGTTATGCTGCAATAGCTCACTAATAAATATATCACAGGTTTAACTTGTCTAAAACTAAGCCCCCAACATGCTCCTCCTCCCACAGTTTTCCCCATCTCAATAAAAGACTACTCTATCCTTTCAGTTTCTGAGACCAGAAAGTTGGAATTATCCTTGACTTCTCTTTTTCTCTCACAACTAATAGCCAAACCATCAGCAAATCCTACCAGCTCTATCTTCAAAATATTTCTCAAATCTGACTCTTTTTTCATCTTCACTACCACCCTGGATGACTTCTTGTTCCCAGAAACTCATTGAAATGATAAAGGGGGTAAACTCAATTGCTCAATATGCCATCTTCCACCAGGAGATAGCCTATTATATTTCTTATTGTCCCCACTATATGATAATGCCTTTATTTTTCTACTTGCGTTTGTTACCTTTTAACCAGAAGTCTTTGTGCCTGGTATTATGAAATTTTATAATGATATGCCTCTTGGATATTGTTTTGTTCATTGTGGTAAGCAGTCTCTCTCCTTTACTTCTGGAAAATTTCCCACTATATTTAGATAATTTTCTACTCACTGTTCTCTCTCTCTGGAACTCCTAAGTTGGAAATTGTGCCTTCTGAGTAGATTAACCACTCTCTAATCTTTCTTGTTTTTTATCTTTGAATCTCTCTCTTTTTAATCTCCTTTCTGTGAGGTTTCATCTCCCTGTCCTTCAATTGAATTTATTTTGGCTCTCCTATTTTTAATTTCCAAAAGTTCTTTTTATTCTCTATTTGTTCCTTGTTTTTGGCATTTCTTGTTTTATGAATACAATATCCTCTGTTACCTCTTGGAAGATACCAGCTCCACTTGGTGGGTTTTACTTGTTTTCATCCTCTCTATTTCCTCTGGATTTATTTTTTTTCTCTCTGCTTTGTGTTCTTTTGTTTTTGATGGCTTTCCCAAATATTTGGAGATTCGTTGCTATTTGCTTTGTTAAAGGATTAAACTGAGTCATATTAAAATTTTTAAGAGTTCATTTGAGCAAAAGTACATTCAAAGCAGTGCTGAATGGAAAGTGGTTAGAAATGTACCCCCAGCAACCAGGGAAAGACTTATATAGAGAAATGTGGAAGCAAAGAAAGGAAATTATTTGATTGAAGCCTAGTTTGCTGTTTGTGATTGGTTGTCCTTACTGTGTTCATTTCATAACCTTAAAGCATTTACAGGCTTAGATTCTGGTGACTGATGCCGTATGGCTTACATAAGCAAACAGTCGCCTTGTTTAATTATTCCAACAGCTTATAGTTAAGAGTAAGACCACATATGGTTTCATTTGCTGACATGGATTTTACTTTAGAATCATTAGGGCAATTGGGCATTTCTTTGGAGGACATTTCTCCAGAATCTCAACTAACATGTATATTGCAAAGGCTTATTCCCACATTGGAAGGCAAGGAATAATAGCCAACCATAGAGTGCCAGACATGAGTACCAGAGTATTCTTGTCTACACATGACTTCTCGGCAACACACTGAACTATGCCCTTACCATATTTTATTATTGTACTATAACTTGTGACCAGCTGAGGATAAGGACTGTCATTTATTCATCTGGATATTCCTCAATGTCTCAATAAATGCTTGTGGAATGAATAAATGGATAAGCTAAATTTATTTAGAGCCTTGCCCAGAAACTCAAATAACACCAACCTAATAATATTGGCCAACTAACTGCTGTGTCAGAGGTCCCCCACCCCAGGCCCTTAGTGATCCACCCCAGGTGAGGCAACTCAGATTGAATGTATGGAAACAAGGGTCTGCAGGTGCTTAGCACCTGTCAGAATGGCCGTCCTCTCCACTGTGCTGTGTTGCTGCTTATGCTTAGCAATGAGGCCAAATTCATTCTTGGATCCTTTTTGTCAAAACTGAACATGGAGATAATGGCTTCTAACTACAATTAGCTCTTGAACAACATGGTGTTTGAATTGTGTGGGTCCATTTATAGAGGGTGGTTTTTTTTTTTTTTTCCATAAACAGTCAGCCTTTTCTATTTCTGGGTTTTATGTCTGCAGATTCAACCAACTGCAGATGGAAATTTCCATCCCTGGTTGGTTGAATTTGCAGATGCAAAATTGGGTATACAGAGGGCTGCTGGACTATGCCATTTTATACGTGGGACTTGGGCATCTGTATATTTTGGTATCTGCAGGGGCTCTTAGAACAAGTTTCCTGGGACTATCAAGGGATGACTGTGTATGGTGATCCCTTGTGTGTATTTGATTTGGATATTTTTCTATCTTGTATTTTCCACATTAAAGTGCTATCAGTATTGTGGCAGCTCTGTTGTTTTGCCATCTCACTAACCTGAATAACCACTTATCTGAAAATGTGCCTTCTTTGAGACCAATGGTGAACACTATATTATTTTCCATCTAGGAAAAGGAACATTATCCCTATTATTTTTTTCCCTTTTTAAGACAGTTTATTATATTTTCTCCAACATCAAGATAATTAACATTTTTAATAGGCTTCTTAATACCTTTTGGAAATACAAAGAGATGATGTCTTTCCCACTGAAGCATCTATTATTCATTCGCATCATGAAAGTGAAAGTGTTAGTCGCTCCATCATGTCCGACTCTTTGCGACCCCACGGACTATAGCCTGCCAGTCTCCTCTTGTCCGTGAAATTCTCCAGGCAAGAATACGAGAGTGGGTAGCCATTCCCAGGCCTCCTACAGTGCAGGCAGATTCTTTATCATCTTCACTTTTTTCCCACTGAAGCATCTATTATTTATTTGCATCATACCAAGTACAATAATGGATAAGAGAAGAATGTTCCCTTCAGAGTTTTACAATCTAGTGGAGGAAGAATACACAAACATAACTAATACAAGTTTGGCAAATGCTGTAGTAGTACTAACACCTCAGAAATAGTATTGAAGGGATGGAGAGTAAGCCAGTGGTCTTTCTGTGATCCTAGCTGGCTTTACACAGAGCTTCTAAATGACTCTCAGACATATAAGTAAAACTTTAAATTAGTAAAATTACCTTGTGCTTTGCTTTTATCACTTCCAGTTCGGATTCATAAATTAACAAATGGAAGTTTCAAGTGACAGGCAGGTGTGAAAGAGAACCCAAAGAAACAGCTGCTTTAAGGAATAATATTGAAAATGTATAAAAGCTGTTAATAAATAAAAAGAAGCCCATATGTGTATTTTTTAAAAATCCAACACTTCTTTTCTGGCTTCCTTGCAATTCCTAAATGTAAATAGATTTTTAAAAAAATTAACCAAATCAGCCCTGATTCGCAAAGACCCTCAAGGAATCATGAAGGATAAGAAAGGAGTTAATGTGAAAGCTTAAGAAATGATGGTTGTTAAGAAAGGAGAGGGGAGCATGAAAGACAGAACCAAGGCTCATGAATGTGGCCAGGAAGTGAAACTGAGGTGGGGTGGGGGTAAGACAAACAAGAGTGGCTTGAGTCCAGCTGCTCAGAGGAGCCCTTGGATTCTGTGTGTGCTCGGGAAATGACGAGGCTGAGAAGGCTCCAGACCTCAGTCTCCTTCTCCCACCACCAAAGACCAAAGCAGCTCGCACGTGTCTATTTTTCCAGCTGAGTGAGTCAAAGTTCATACTGTTCACCACACAACAGGCCAATCCAGAGACCAGTTGCTGGGGCAACGAATAGCAACTTTATTAGAAAAGTCGGCAGACTGAGAAGATAGGGGACTAGTGTCCCAAAATACCTTCTCACCCAGGTTCGAATTCAGGCTTCTTTTATACTTCAAGAGGAGGGGCTAGGATTGGTTGCTGCAAGCCAAATCCTTTGTTCTTATAGCCATCCACATAGGCTGGATATTGCTATGGACCTCAACAAGACAAATGTTATTCTATGTTCTCTGCAACTTTTAATTGCTTTATGAATGGAAAAGTGGTATACCCTTGAAGGTCAGAACCTTGAGAATGGACTGTCCTATATATTTCAGATTATAGGCAACATCCTTAACTTGTGCGTGTGTGCTAAGTCTATTCAGTCGTATCTGACTCTGTGTGACGCTATGGACTGTAGCCCACCAGGCTCCTCTGTCCATGGGATTCTCTAGGCAAGAATACTTCAGTGGGTTGCCATGCCCTTCTCTAGGGGATCTTCTTGACCCGGGGATTGAACCTGCATCTCTTACATTTCCTGCATTGCCAGGCAGGTTCTTTACCACTAGCACCACCTGAGAAGCCCAATAGAATACACAGGTTAAAGTAAAAGAAACAGATCCAATATGGGGTCAGATACGTTCATCCCTATTACAAGGTTGGACTTCTTTTTTTAAAAATTGATTTATTTTGATTGGAGGATAACCACTTTACAATACTGTGCTGGTTTTTGCCATACATCAACATGTATCAGTCATGGGTGCACATGTGTTCCCCCATCCTGAACTCCCCTCCCCCTTTCCTCCCCATCCTATCCCTCTGGGTTGTCCCAGAACACCGGCTTTGAGGGCCCTGCTTCATGCATCAAACTTGCACTGGTCATCTGTTTTATATATAGTAATATACATGTTTCAATGCTAGTCTCTCAAATCATCCCACGCTCTCCTTCTCCCACAGAGTCCAAAAGTCTGTTCTTTACATCTGTGTCTCTTTTGCTGCCTTGCATATAGGATCATCATTACCATCTTTCTGAATTCCATATATATATGTGTTAATATACAGTATTTGTGTTTCTCTTTCTGACTTACTTCACTCAGTATAATAGGCTCCAAGATTTAATTTGAACCCATCGTTTGGAAGTTCATGCAAAGTTTAAATGAATGTTGTTGCACTGGCACAGAGAGCCAATCAGAAAAGTGGAAGTTGTATCTGTATGGCTATCTGAGTCAAGACCAAATCACAAAGGCAGGTGGTAAAATGCAAGCAAAAGGGTCAGACATTGGAAATCCTGGCAGGTACTCAATAAACTAAGTTGAAAAAAAGCAGATCCCAACAGTGTCTAGGATTCCACAGGAAAGGCCAGGATGAATGGAAATCATTCAAGATCAATATTCTGACCTGAGTGGCAACCTCAGCTCAGTCATGGTGAGGAAACAATATGGAGATCCACATAGGAGTAAAGCTCAAGGAAAAACAGATGCTGGTCAAGGCTTTAAACATCATATTTAAAGACAGGATCTTCTAAGTCTTTAAGAGTAAAAGAAATACTGGGAGGTATAAAAATAAAACAAATTTGGAGTTTACCCTTTATAACCTTAGAGAATAGAAGAGGAAGGCTCTGGGAAAATTTTGCACAAAGCTAAGAGAAATTGGATTGTCAGTATTCTCGCAGGGTTTGCTAGGTTGGCCTTTACCTTGACCTTTAGCAGACACAATGTTGACCTTTTTTAGAAGCCAAAGCGGCGTTTGTAAGAGGTTCTGAAACAAATCCCATAGCTGCAAGAACTTTTATGAGGGGCCCTGCAGATTTGAATTGGATGAGGCTTTTCTGAAAGAGAAGTTGCCTAGTGCCTCCCAGGATGCATGGTGAATGAAGGAATGTTCATATCTGTCAGACCAAAAAATATGAGAAGCACGAGATACAAACTTGATTCTTTAAAAAGAAATGTCAGATTTCTGAGTTAACACACACACTTGGTCTCCATAGCTTTCATTATAAGATTGCAATAATTGTTTTTAAATAAATCAGAATTCTAGACATTAGATGTACAGTGGTAAGAGCACAGACATGGTTGTGAAATTTAAAGTTCATAGCTTGAGGGTGGGGCTTTCCTGGTGGCTCAGAGGTAAGGAATCTGCCTGCCAGTGCAGAACATGGGGTCAGTCCTGAGTCAAGAAGATCCCCTGGAGAAGGAAATGGCAACCCACTTCAGTATTCTTGCCTGGGAAACCCCATGGACAGAGGATCCTGGCAGGGTACAGTCCAGGGGGTTGTAAAAGAGTCTAACATGACTTCCAACTAAACAACAAGATTGAGACTACAGAATGAAGAGAAATCAAGACATTACATTTTACTGTGGCAGCTGTGTAATGAAAAACCAAGCCATTGTAGCAATTAAAAATGTACATGGAAGGTGGTGAAAAATATTAATATAAATGTATCACTTAGATAGTATGACAAGAATATCCCCCAGCCAAAACCTAGACAATGCTGGAACAAGCTGCCGTATCATTCCATGGACTCTCACCTCCCTCTGTAAATGCACTCATACAGAGAGCAGACATTGGGACCCGGAGAATGGACATGACGCCCCTGCCCAGCTTGAAGAAGCCAGAGCAGTCATCGCCCCTTTCCCCAGTGACTTGGTCCACATGCCCCAAGACAAGGATAGGTAGACAGTTAGTTATGAGCAGGTTGTTAAGGAGCCAAAGATTTGGCCCATAAATAAAAAGAGGGGGGAATGTTGAGCCCTATACCAAGGTCAACATTCAGAAAACTAAGATCATGGCATCTGGTCCTATCACTTCATGGTAAATAGATGGGGAAACAGTGGAAACAATGGCTGACTTTATTTTGGGGGGCTCCAAAATCACTGCAGATGGTGATTGCAGCCATGAAATTAAAAGACGCTTACTCCTTGGAAGCAAAGTTATGACCAACCTAGACAGCATATTAAAAAGCAGAGACATTACTTTGTCAACAAAGGTCTTTCTCATCAAGGCTATGGTTTTTCCAGTGGTCATGTATGGATCTGAGAGTTGGACTATAAAGAAAGCTGAGTGTAGAAGAATTGATGCTTTTGAACTGTGGTGTTGGAGAAGACTCTTGAGAGTCCCTTGTACTGCTAGGGGATCCAACCAGTCCATCCTAAAGGAGATCGATCGGTCCTGAGTGTTCATTGGAGGGACTGATGCTGAAGCTGAAACTCCAGTACTTTGGTTACCTGATGCAAAGAGCTGACTAATCTGAAAAGACCCTGATGCCGGGAAAGATTGAGGGCAGGAGGAGAAGGGACCGACAGAGGATGAGATGGTTGGATGGCATCACTGACTCAGTGAACATAAGTTTGGGTAAACTCCGGGAGTTGGTGATGGACAGGGAGGCCTGGCATGCTGCGGTCCATGGAGTCGCAAAGAATCGGACATGACTGAGTGAACTGAACTGATACCAAGATCACAGGATAAAAATCTCTGGAACTGATCAAGCCCCACAGCCACTGTTGCCATGAGCCTTTGGACCTAAACCGGCCAGTTCCCTGACCCCATATTATGTAAAATACTCACCCTATCATCCACCCTGTAGCATCCTAACTAATCACCTGATGCCACCATTCCTGTAAGAATTTTTTCTGTCTTGACGTTATAAAAATTGGCTACTAGCCTGCAAAAGCATCAGCTTTCCCTTGAACCAGCCTGCTGTTCTAACAGCGTCTCCCACTCTAATAAACTTTATTCTTCTCTCTCAAAAACAATAATAATGTATCATTAATATGTAAGTTAAAAAGATGGAATCATCTGGATAAAGAGCCACTGCCAGAACTAAGAACAAAAGTAAACAATCGGCTTAAAGAGAGGCACTTAAAAAATGAAAGTTTTATGTAAAGTAAAAAAGGTTAAACTGTGTAGCTTACTATCATACAGACGTGATGAGTTCTTACAGAATGAATACTTTAATTTTTCCTGATATGTTGTCAAGGTTGATAAACAGTTTCTGCACAACAGACCCCAGACGTTTAATTATTTGATGGGAAGTGCACAATTTTCATAGCAATATTAGAAAAAATAAACCATCTTCTAGGTGCCATTACTCATGGTTTCAATTTACAAAAATAAAGTGATAAAGTCCAATGTTGGCAATCAGGAGAAATATATATTCATATTACAGTGCCGAGCAGCACTGTAAGTAGATTTTATCTTTTTTGGAACACTTAGGATATTGCAACAAGAACTGTAAAATTGTTCACACCCTTTGTTCTGCTAACTTAAGTATCAAGAAAATATATTCTGAAGAAAATTCAAGTTTTTTAAAAACAACAGCGTTCATATTGACACTTTTTTTTTTTTTAATTAAAGATATAATCCAAATTCTCAGTGTTAAAGGAATAACTAAGCCAGGGGTTGTAAATTTTGCTATAGCTATTAAAAGGACAACAGAGGATGAGATGGTAGGATGGCATCACCGACTCAATGGACATGAGTTTGAGCAAACTCTGGGAGCCAGTGAAGGACAGGGAAGCCTGGCATGCTGCAGTCCATGGGGTTGCAAGAGCCGGACAGGACTGAGCAACTGAACAACAGTTAAAACAATGAGCAGACATTTGCATGGGACCATGAGGGATTAACAAATCTAGAATTACCTTCCCACGATTAAAAAAAAAAAAAGTAAAATTGGCAAAATATAGGAAATAACTAGCTTTGGAATTTGGGGACAACAGGCAGAAACCAACTGTGACCCTTGAGAAAGGAGAACAATGAGGTGAAGTCTGCCATTGCTGGGGTTTTCTGCCTGGAGGTAATCCTTACTGTAGCCCACAGAAAAATCCCAGACTCAGTCCACCACTCTTTTTTTTTTTAATTGGAGTGTAATTTCTTCACAATGTTGTTAGTTTCTGCTGTACAACAGGTGAGTCAGCTATACGTATACATATATCCCCTCCCTGCTGAGGTTCCTTCCCACCCGTCTAGGTCATCACAGAGCACTGAGTCGAGCTCCCTGTGCTTGCTATACCGTAGCTTCCCACTAGTTATCTATTTTATACATACTGCCAGGCTAGCTTAGTCAGTAGAGCATGAGACACTTAATCTCAGGGTCATGAGTTTGAGCCCCACATTGGGTGATCTCTTTGGGCTTCCCTGGTGGCCCAGAGGGTAAAGAATCCCGCTGTAATGCAGGAGACCTGGGTTCAATCCCTGGGTTGGGAAGATCCTCTGGAGGAGGGCATGGCAACCCACTCCAGTATTCTTGCCTGGAGAATCCCCATGGAGAGAGGAGCTTGGTGGGCTACAATCCATTGGGTTGTCCATGGGGTTGTAGAGTTGGACACAACTAAGCAATTAAACACAGTGTATATATATCAGTGCTACTCCTCCAGTTCATCCCATCCTCCCCTCAACCACCACCTCCCATCTAGATTAAATGTAAGTTGTCTAAATAAAAGGCAGGAATTGTCAGATTAGATTGCATTAAATATTAGCATTAAAAGGCAAGGATTGTTAGATTAAAAGTGTCCATTTATACATAATCAACAAAGAACACTATAAAGACACAGGTAAAAGTGAAAGAACAGGAAAAGATTACAATACAAAATCTGAAAAAAGAAAAATGGAGTAGCTGTGTTAGTATCAGAAAAAGTAGACTTCAGCACAAGGCACATTAACGGGGACGAATAGGACTTTTCGTAATAGAGAACGAATTCCTCAAGAGAACATAATATTACTAAATGTGCATGCACCTAATTTTGAAAGCCTCAAAATACATCAATACAAAAATTGATAGAACCTCAAGGAGAAATAGATAAACCCACAGTTATAATAGATAATGTCACCATTTTTCTCAATTGATGAAACAATGAAGATATATAAAACTTGAACAACATTATCAGTCAACCTGACCTAGTTGGTTATAGAATGTTCCACCCAGTAACAGCAGGATACATATTCTTCTCAGTTGCACAGAGAACAAACATCAGGATTGATGCTATTTAGGGCCATAAAATAAGTTTCAATAAATTTAAAAGAGTGGAAATCATACAATTATGTTTTCTGGCCACAGTGGAATTAACTAGAAATAAAAGACTGAAAAATATATGAGAAATTCCTATCATAGGCCTAGGTAACCCATGAGTCAAAGAAGGAAAACTAGAAAGTACTTTGAATTGAATAAAAGTGGAAACACAATTTACCAAAATGTATGGAATGTGGCTAGAGATAGTGCCTATAAGGAATATTATAGCTTTCAGTGCTTATATTAGTAAAGAAGAATGGATGCAAACTAATATTTTTAGGTTCCAGTGTAAACCAGAAAAAGAACAAATTAATCCCAAGGCAAGAAGAAAATTAAAAAGATGAAAACATAAATCAATGAAATTGAAAACAAAAGAAAAGCAAAGAGACATTGATGAAACTAGAGCTTATTTTAGAAAGAATCAGTGAGACAGATAAATTTCACCAATAGATTGGTGAAGCAAAAAGAGAAGATACCAACCACCAACATAGAAGGGGATTTAACAACATACAACAAACACTAAAGTGATAAAGGAATATTATCAACTTCACGCCAATAAATCCAGCAATTTAGAGGAAATGGATGTACTCCTTAAAGGATATAAACCACCAAAACTCAGTCCAGAAAAATTAGGTATTTTAAGGATTCATATCTGTTGTCACCAAGTCCTCCACAGACTCTCAAAGCTGGAAACCAATAGAGAAATATCAAAATTGTGGAGAAAGATATTTTGTAGGGAGAATTCTGTACCCATTCAAATGATTATGTATAAAGATGAAATAAACATTTTTAGACATGCATGCGGAGTCTCAAAAATTTAATTCCATATACTCATTCTAAGGAAGATATTTGAAAATATGCTTCATCGAAAATGAAGTAAACCAGAAAGAGGAAGACATAGAATTCCAGAAATAGAATCTAACACAGAAGAGAGGCAAAGAAAAGGATGGTTAGTCCCCAGTTCAACAGCTCCTCTTGTGTACCCTATAGGGGGACAGAAGACTCCATTAGGGATGTGTGAAGAGGGAGAAAAAAACTTTGACAATATCGAGAAGCATTTTATAACCCTGTTGGAGATTGTGAGGATAACTTAGAGATAGATATCTAGAAAAAGAAGCAAATGGATTACATTTTAGAGTAAGGTAATTGACAGTGACAGATTTTATTTTCTTAGGCTCCAAAATGACTGCAGATGGTGACTGCAACCACAAAATTAAAAGACAGTTGCTCCTTGAAACTAAAGCTATAACAAACCTAGACAGTGTATTAAAAAGCAGAGACATCACTTTGCTGACAAAAGGTCTGTGTAGTCAAAGCTATGGTTTTTCCAGTAGTCATGTATGGATGTGAGAGTTGGACCACAAAGAAGGCTGAGTGCCAAAGAATTGATGCTTTTGTACTGTGGTGTTGGAGAAGATTCTTGAGAGTCCCTTGGACACAAGGAGATCAAACCAGTCGATCCTAAAGGAAATCAACCCTGAATATTCATTGAAAGGACTGATGCTAAAGCTGAAGCTCCAGTACTTTGGCCACTTGATGCAAAGAGTTGACTCATTGGAAAAGACCCTGATTCTGGGAAAGATTGAGGGCAGGAAGAGAAGCGGATGACAGAGGATGGCATCACCAACTCAGTAGAAATGAGTTTGAGCAAGCTCTGGGAGATAGTGAAGGACAGGGAAGCCTGGTGTGCTGCCATTCATGGGGTCACAAAGAGTTGGACATGACTTAACTGACCAACAACAATTATTGACTCATAGTAAAAAACAAAAAGTTAGACAAAAGAGGAAGTGATCATAGTACATACTGTGGTTATGCAATGAACAGTATATAGTCATAATGATATAAATAAACACCGAAATAAAAAATTTAAATAAGAACTAAATATAATCAAAATATGACCTGAACATGCATTTGACCAAAAATTAATTTTTCAGGACACTTAGTACAGCAGTGATACTGACCAGTTAGAATAAATGCTGCTTATAACAGTTGTACTTGCCCCTGCCAACTAAAAAGAAATCAGTGCTTAATAAAACTATGTTAAGAAGATGGCATAAATGGTGTGTTAAGTATAAGGAGGATATGGAGAGTCAGGAAGGAACAATCTAATCTTGCATAGTATGAAAAATATATACATGTGTAATAAAATAGAAAATGTTTAAAATTTAAACCTGGAAAATTACAGTATAAGCATACTCTTTAGCAATATAGAACTAACTAGTATAGAAAAAAGCTAAATAATTTGAAAATAATTACCTCCAAAGAATGATATTAGAATAACCATGCCCTTAACTGAATCTGCATTTTATTACTTAAGAATTTATTTTAACATTTAAAGGAAAAAAAAATTTAAAGGAAATAATAGATTTAGTTCATAATTTTAAATTTTCACCATTCTAGGCTCCAACATAAAATTTAGGTTCACCTTAATGTTATTAATGGCACTTGGAGAGTTGAAATTACTGATAAGAATTAAAGCAGTATACCTTTCTATGAATGATAAAAAAAAAAAAATCTACAGTAGGAATGTTTTGTCTTTGGGTATAATTTGAATTAACATCTCCAGTAAAATGTTTTTACAGTTCACATGGTTGACTTCTACATTAACCACCTATTCCGCCACTTCTGAAGCCGTCAAAAAGATTTTTCCTTTTCCTTTTATCCACACCCCCTTACTGCTGCTCACCTTCCATTTGGAAGATGTTTTTCAGTAGAGGTCCATGTCTTCTTTACCATTAGGGCCAGTTAGCAGTAAACAGTCTGCTGTCCTGCAGTTTCATGGACTCATTTGAAATAACTAGGTGCTCAGTCCATGGGGTCGCTGAGGGTCGGACACGACAGAGCGACTTCACTTTCACTTTTCACTTTCATGCATTGGAGAAGGACATGGCAACCCACTCCAGTGTTCTTGCCTGGAGAATCCCAGGGACAGGGGAGCCTGGTAGGCTGCCGTCTGTGGGGTCGCACAGAGTTGGACACGACTGAAGTGACTTAGCAGCAGCAGCATATCTGTTGTGTGTGTGTGCTCTTAGTAGTCTCTGACACTTTGTGGCCCCATGGACTGTAGCCTGCCAGGCTCCTCTATGGAATTCTCTAGATAAGAATACTGGAGCAAGTTGCCATTTCCTTCTCCAGGGCATCTTCCTGACCCAGGGAACGAACCGTTGTCTCTTGTGTCTCCTGCTTTGGCAGGCAGATTCTTTACCAACAGCGCCACCTGGGAAGCCCATCCATATATCTATTAAGTAAAATGGATTTGTAATTAAAGGTCTTCCCTGCAATGAAAAATCAAGGTTCAGATGGCTTCATGGGTGAAGAGTACTTAACATTCGAGGAAGAAATAATACAATTTATATACAGATTCTTCCAGAAAATAAAAGAAGTCATGTTATGAGGTCAGCATTACCCTGACACCAAAGCATAGGAAGAGATTATGAGAAGAAAAAAAAAAAAGAAACTACAGAACAGTATTTCCCATGACTGTAAATGCAAAATCTCTAATAAAACAACTAACTGGCCACCTCAATTTGCTCATCATGGACACCTACAAAACACCTACATCTGACATCATACTTTATAGTCAAAACAGAATACTTTCCTCCTACAGTGATATATACAGTGAAAGTCCCTCAGTCGTTTCCGACACTTTGCAATCCTGTGGTCCATGGAATTCTCCAGGCCAGAATACTGGAATGTGTTGCCTTTCCCTTCTCCAGGGGATCTTCCCAACCCAGGGATCAAACCCAGGTCTCCTGCATTGCAAGCAGATTATTTACCAGCTGAGCCACCAGGGAAGCCCACTTTCCACTTAACCATAAACCTTGTATTGGAGGTCATAGCCAGGGCAATTAAAAAACAAAAAACTGGAGGAAATTATACTTACATTATTTCAAGGCTTATTATGAAACTACAGTAATTAAGATGTTGTGGTATCAGCATGAAGAAATTCATATAGGTCGGGGGAAAGGAAGCGAGAGGCCAGAAAGTTACCCATACATATATGGTCACTTGGTTTTTGACAAAAGTACCAAGGTGAGAAGAACATAGTTCCTTCAAAAAACAGCTCAAAAAATGGGATGTACATATGATCTTAACTATGACCCTTACCTCGTATCATGTACAAAATTATCTCTAAATAAATATAGATTTAAATATAAGAGCTAAAATTATAATAACTCATGAGAAAACACTGGAGAAAATCTTGGAGACTTTAGGTTGAACAAAGATGTCTTACTTGACCTATAACCTACCATAAGATAAGAATTGGTAAGTGGGGGTTCAACAAAATTTAAAACTCTCTTTGAAAGACACGTTTTCAAGAATGAAAAGGCAAGCCACAGACTTGGAGAAAATATTTGCAAAATGTATTTCTGATTGACTTTGATGTAAAATTTATAAAGAATCTTTACAACTCAATAATAAACCAGTTTTTAAATGGCCAAGAGAGTTGAATAAGCACTTTTCCAGAGATGGGATTTCTGTTGTTGTTCAGTCACTCAGTCATGTCCAAGTCTTTGCGACCCCATGGACTGTGGCATACCAGGCTTCCCTGTCCTTCACCATCTCCCAGAAGGGATGTAAATGTGTATATAAAATAATAAAGTGATAAATACACATTCATATGTAATTGATATATACACAATCGAAAGAATTAGAAATGAATCAGAAAACAATTTTGAATCCAGTGTTCACTGAAATATTTTAAAAGGTTTTTAAAAAAACAAATATTCTTATAAAAGTTTAAGTTCATTTAAAGAGTGGATCATCATTGATTTTGGCAACGAGATACCAAATTTCGAATTATCATCTTGTTGCTGTTGTTATTATGTTCACTCAGTCATGTCTGACTCTTTGTGATCCCATTGACTGCAGCATGCCAAGCTTCCTTGTCCTACACTGTCTCCTGGAGTTTGCTCAAACTCTTGTCCATTGAGTCAATAATGCCATCCAACTATCTCATCCCCTTGGCCCCCTTCTCCTCCTGCTCTCAATCTTCTCAGCATCAGGATCTTTTCCAATGAGTCAGTTCTTCACATCAGGCCCAATTGGAGCTTCAGCAACAGCCCTTCCAATGTATATTCAGGGTTGATTTCTTTTAGGATTGACTGGTTTGACCTCCTTGCTTTCCAATGGACTCTCAAGGGTCTTCTCCAGCACCACAATTCAAAAGCATCAATTCTTCAGCTCAGCCTTTTTTTATGGTCCAAGTCTCATATCCATACATGACTACTGGGAAATTCATAGCTTTGACTCCATGGACCTTTGTCAGCAAAGTGATGTCTCTGCTTTTTAATACGCTGTCTAGGTTTGTCATAGCTTTTCTTCCAAGGAGCAAGCATCTTTTAATTTCATGGCTACAGTCACCATCCACAGTGATTTTGGAGCCCAAGAAAATAAAGTCTGTCACTGTTTCCGTGTTTTACTCAGCTATTTGCCATGAAGTCATGGGACTGGATGCCATGGTCTTTGTTTTGTGAATGTTGAGTTTTAAGCCAGCTTTTTCACTCTCCTCTTTCACCTTCATCAAGAGGCTCCTTTGTTCCTCTTTGCTTTCTTCCATTAGGGTGGTGTCATCTGCATATCCAAGGTTATTGACATTTCTCCCAAAATCTTGATTCCAGCTTGTGCTTCATCCAGCCCAGCATTTCTCATGATGTACTCTGCATATAAGTTAAATAGCAGGGTGACAATATACAGCTTTGACGTACTCCTTTCCCAATTTTGAACCAGTTCGTTGTTCCGTGTCCGGTTCTAACTGTTGTTTCTTGACCTGCATACAGGTTTCTCAGGCAACAGGTCAGGTGGTCTGGTATTCCCATAGAATTTTCCACAGTTTGCTGTGATCCACACAGTTGAAGGCTTTAGCATAGTCAATGAAGCAGAAACAGAGGTTTTTCTGGAATTCTCTTGTTTTTTCAATGATCCAGTGGATGTTGGCAATTTGATCTCTGGTTCCTATGCTTTTTCTAAATCCAGCTTGTACATCTGGAATTTCTAGGTTCATGTAATGTTGAAGCCTAGTTTGAAGGATTTTGAGCGTTACTTTGATAGCATGTGAAATGAGTACAATTGTGTGGTAGCTTGAACATTCTTTGGCATTGCCCTTCTTTGGGATTGTAATGAAAACTGACCTTTTCTAGTCCTGTGGCCACTGCTGAGTTTTCCAAATTTGCTGGCATATTGAGTGCCACACTTTCACAGCATCATCTTTTAGGATTTGAAATAGCTTAGCTGGCATTCTATCACCTCCACTAGCTTTGTTCATAGTAATGCTTCCTAAGGCCCCCTTGACTTCACACTCCAGGATGTGTGGCTTTAGGTGTGTGACCATACCATTGTGGTTATCCAGGTCATTAAGACCTTTTTCGTACAGTTCTTCTGTGTATTCTTGCCACCTCTTCTTAATATCTTCTGCTTTTGTTATGTCCATACCATTTCTGTTCTCTATTGTGCCCATCTTTACATGAAATTTTCCCTTGGTATCTCTAATTTTCTTGAAAAGATCTCTAGTTCTTCCCATTCTATTGTTTCCCTCTGTTTCTTTACTTTGTCCACTTAAGAAGGGTTTCTTATCTCCCTTTGCTATTGTTTGGAACTCTGCATTCAAATGGATATATCTTTCCTTTTCTCCTTTGCCTTTCACCTCTCTTCTTTTGTCTGCTATTTGTAAGGCATCCTCAGACAACCATTTGCCTTTTTGCATTTCTTTTCCTTTGGGATGATTTGGATCACCACCTCCTGTACATTGTTATGAACCTCCATCCATAGTTTTTCAGGCACTCTGTCTATCAGATCTAATCCCTTGAATCTATTTGTCACTTTCACTGTATAATCATAAGGGATTTGATTTAGGTCATACTAAATGACTGCCCTCGGAGAAGGCAATGGGAACCCCACTCCAGTACTTTTGCCTAGAGAATCCCATGGATGGAGGAGCCTGGTGGGCTGCAGTCCATGGGGTTGCTAAGGGTCGGACACGACTGAGCAACTTCACTTTCACTTTTCACTTTCATGCATTGGAGAAGGAAATAGCAACCCACTCCAGTGTTCTTGCCTGGAGAATCCCAGGGACGGGGGA
>NW_011494899.1:4717663-4718933 GCF_000754665.1 Bison bison bison
TCTCAGGGGTCGCACAGAGTCAGACACGACTGAAGTGACTTAGTAGTAGTAGTAGTAAATGACTGCCCTGGTGGTTTTCCCTATGTTCTTCAATTTAAGTCTGAATTTGACAATAAGAAGTTGATGATCTGAAACACAGTCAATTCCCAGTCTTATTTTTGCTGACTATATACAGCTTCTCCATCTTTGGCTGCAAAGAATATAATAAATTTGATTTGGTTATAGACCAGACATCTGGTGATGTCCGTGTGTAGAGTCGTCTCTTGTGCTGTTGGAAGAAGGTGTTTGCTATGACCAGTGCGTTCTCTTGACAAAACTCTTAGCCCTTGCCCTGCTTCATTTTGCACTCCAAGGCCAAACTTGCCTGTTACTCTAGATATCTCTTGATTCCTACTTTTGCATTCCAACCCCCTGTGATGAAAAGGACATCTTTCCTAAAGTTAATTTACTTATTTATTTATTTTTGGATGTGCTGGGTCTTCACTGCTGTGCAGGCTTTTCTCTAGTTGTGGAGAAGGGAGGGTTCCTTTCTAGTTGCGGCGTGTGGGCTTCTCATTGTGTGTGGCTGCTGCTTCTGTTGTTGTTGCTGAGCACAGGTTTTAGGGCATGCGGCCTTCAGTAGTTGTGTTCCTGGCTTCTAGAGCACAGGCTCAATAGTGTGGCACATGGGCTTAGTTGCTCCATGGCATGTGTGATTTTCCTGAACCAGGGATCAAACCCAAGTCTCATGCATTGGCTGGTGGATTCTTTACCACTGAGCCTCTACGGAAGCCCAAAAGGACATCTTTTTTTAGTGTTAGTTCTAGAAGGTCTTGTAGGTCTTAGAACACAGAACTGTTCAACTTAATCTTCGGCGTTAGTGCTTTGGGCATAGACTCGGATTACTGTAATATTGAATGCTTTACCTTGGAAATGAACCAAGATCATTCTGTCATTTTTGAGATTGCACCCAAGTACAAGACCTTTTAGAACTAACACCCAAAACAGATGTCCTTTTCATTATACAGGACTGGAATGCAAAAGTAGGAAGTCAAGAAGCACCTGGAGTAACAGGCAAATTTGGTCTTGGTGTACAAATTGAAGCAGGGCAAAAGCTAATAGAGTTTTGTCAAGAGAATGCACTGGTCATAGCAAACACCCACTTTCAACAACACAAGAGAAGACTCCACACATGGACATCACCAGATGGCCAGCACCAAAATCAGATTCATTATATTCTTTGCAGCCAAAGATGGAGAAGCTTTATACAGTCAGCAAAAACAAAACCAGG
>NW_011494899.1:4719291-4719541 GCF_000754665.1 Bison bison bison
GATAGACAGTGCTGATGAACTGTGGACAGAGGTTCGTGACACTGGACAGGAGACAGGGATCAAGACCATCCCCAAGAAAAAGAAATGCAAAAAGGCAAAATGGCTGTCTGAGGAGGCCTTACAAATAGCGATGAAAAGAGAAGTGAAAAGCAAAGGAGAAAAGGAAAGATATAAGCATCTGAATGCAGAGTTCCAAAGAATAGCAAGGAGAGATAAGAAAGCATTCCTCAGTATTCAGTTTAAAGAAATA
>NW_011494899.1:4719641-4797002 GCF_000754665.1 Bison bison bison
ATGCCAGCAAATTTGGAAAACTCAGCAGTGGCCCCAGGACTGGAAAAGATCAGTTTTCATTCCAATCCAAAAAAAGGCAATGCCAAAGAAGGCTCAAATTACTGCACAATTGCATTCATCTCAGTTCAGTCATTCAGTCATGTCTGACTCTTTGCGACCCCATGGACCAAAGCACATCAGGCCTCCCTGTCCATCATCAACTCCCAGAATTTACTCAAACTCATCTCCATTGAGTCAGTGATCCTATCCAACCATCTCATCCTCTGCCATCCCCTTCTCCTCCAGCCTTCAATCTTTCTCAGCATCAGGGTCTTTTCCAATGAGTCAACTCTTTGCATCAGGTGGCCAAAGTATTGGAGTTTCAGCTTCAACATCAGTCCTTCCAGTGAACACTGATCTCCTTTAGGATGGACTGGTTGGATCTCCTTGCAGTCCAAGGGACTCTCAAGAGGCTTCTCCAATACCACAATTCAAAAGCATCAATTCTTCAGCACTCAGCTTTCTTTATAGTCCAACTCTCACATCCATACATGACCACTGGAAAAACCATAGCTTTGACTAGACGGACCTTTGTTGGCCAAGTAATGTCTCTGCTGTTTAATATGCTGTCTAGGTTGGTCATAACTTTCCTTCCAAGGAGTAAGCATCTTTTATTTCATGGCTGCAGTCACCATCTGCAGTGATTTTGGAGCCCAGAAAAATAAAGTCTGTCACTGTTTTCAACTATTTCCCCATCTGCTTGCCATGAAGTGATGGGACCGGATGCCATGATCTTAGTTTTCTGAATGTTGAGCTTTAAGCCAACTTTTTCACTCTCTTCTTTCACTTTCATCAAGAGGCTCTTTAGTTCTTCTCCACTGTCTGCCATAAGGGTGGTATCATCTGCATATCTATGGTTATTTATATTTCTCCAGCTTGTGCTTCATCCAGCCCAGCATTTCTGATAATGTACTCTGCACTCATCTCACACGCTAATAAAGTAATGCTCAAAATTCTCCAAGCCAGGCTTCAGCAATACGTGAGCTGTGAACTTCCAGATATTCAAGCTGGTTTTAGAAAAGGCATAGGAACCAGAGATCAAATTGCCAACCTCTGCTGGATCATCAAAAAAGCAAGAAAATTTCAGAAAATATCTATTTCTGCTTTATTGATTATGCCAAAGACTTTGACTGTGTGGATCACAATAAACTGTGGAAAATTCTGAAAGAGATGGGAATACCAAGCTACCTGACCTGCCTCTTGAGAAATCTGTGTGCATGTCAGGAAGCAATAGTTAGAACTGACTGGACATGGAACAACGGACTGGTTCCAAATAGGGAAAGGAGTACATCAAGGCTGTATATTGTCACCCTGATTATTTAACTTATATGCAGAGTACATCATGCGAAATGCTGGGCTGGATAAAACACAAGCTGGAATCAAGATTGCTGGGAAAAATGTTAATAACCTTGGATGTGCAGATGGCATCACCCTTATGGCAGAAAGTGAAGAGGAACTAAAGAGCCTCTTGATGAAGGTGAAAGAGGAGAGTGAAAAAGTTGGCTTAAAGCTCAACATTCAGAAAACTAAGATCATGGCATCCCATTATGTCATGGCAAATAGATGGGGAAACAGTGGAAACAGTGGCAGACTTTGTTTTTTTGGGCTCCAAAGTCACTGCAGGTGGTGACTGCAGTCATGAAATTAAAAGACACTTACTCAATGGAAGCATAGTTATGACCAACCTAGACAACATATTAAAAAGCAGAGACATTACTTTGCCAACAAAGGTCCATCTAATCAAGGCTATGGTTTTTGTAGTAGTCACGTAGGGATGTGAGAATTGGACTATAGAGAAAGCTGAGTGCCAAAGAATTGATGCTTTTGAACTGTGGTATTGGAGAAGCCTCTTGAGAGTCCCTTGGACTGCAAGGAGATCCAACCAGTCCATCCTAAAGGAGATCAGTCCTGAATATTCATTGGAAAGACTGATGCTGAAGCTGAAACTCCAATACTTTGGCCACCTGATGCAAAGAGCTGATTCATTGGAAAAGACCCTGATGCTGAGAAAGATTGAAGGCTGGAGGAGAAGGGGACGACATGAGATGAGGATGAGGATGGTTGGATGGCATTACCGACTCAATGGACATGAGTTTGAGTAAACTCTGTGAGTTGGTGATGAACAGGGAGGCCTGACGTGCTGCGGTCCATGAGGTCACAAAGAGTCGTACAGGACTGAGCAACTGAACTGAACTGCATTTCAGACTCTTTTGTTGACTATGAGATCTACTCTATTTCTTCTAAGGAATTCTTGCCCACAGTAGTAGATATAATGGTCATCTGAATTAAATTCGCCCATTCTTGTCCATTTTAGATAACTGATTCCTAAATCGTTGGTGTGCACTCTTGCCCTCTTCTATTTGACCACTTCCAATTTACCTTGATTCATAGACCTAACATTCTAGGTTCCTATGCAATATTGTTCTTTACAGTGTTGGACTTTAACCACTAGACACATGCACAACTGGGCCTCATTTCTGCTTTGGCTCAGCCTCTTCATTCCTTCTGGAGCTATTTCTCCGATCTTTTCCAGTAGCATATTGGATACCTACTGACCTGGTTGGGGGCAGGTTCACCTTTCAGTGTCATATCTTTTTGCATTTTCATACTGTTCATGGGGTTTCTCAAGGCAGTAATGCTGAAATGGTTTGCCGTTTGCTTCTCCAGTGGACCAAGTTTTGTCAGAACTCTCCACCATGAGCCATCTATCTTGGGTGGCTTTACATGTCATGGTCAAAGTTTCCTTGAGTTAAACAAGGCTGTAATCCGTATGATCAGTTTGGTTAGTTTTTTGTGATTGTGATTTTCATTCTGTCTGCCCTCTGATGAATAAGTATAAGAGGCTTGTGTTAGGTTCCTGCTGGAAGGAACTGGCTGTGGGGAAAACTGGGTCTTGCTCTGGTGGGCAAGACCATGCTCAATAGATCTTTAATTCAATTTTCTGTTGATGGGTGGGGCTGTGTTCCCTTCCTGTAGTTTGGCCTGAGGCCAACTGTGGTAGGGTAACGGTGACCTACTCTAGAAGGACTTAGTCCTGGCTCTCAGGACTGCTGTTGTCAGTGCCTCTGACCCCATGGCAGGCCACTGTTGACTCACGCCTCCACCGGAGACTCCCAAACACTTACAGCCAAGTCTGGCTGATTCTCTTTTGGGGTCACTGCTCCTTTCTCTTCGGTCCTGGTCTGCATAAGGTTTTGTTTGTGCCCTCCAAGAGTCTCTGTTTCCCCAGTCCTGTGGAAGTTCTGTAATCAAATCCTTCTGACCTTCAAAGTCAGATTCCCTGGGGATTCTCAGTCCCTTCGCTGGATCCCTAGGTTGGGAAGTCTGTTGTGGGGCCTAGAATTTTCACAGCAATGTAGGAACTTCTTTGGTGTAATTGTTCTCCAATTTGTAGATCGCCTACCTGGTGGCTCTGTGTGTGCCGTGCTGTGCTTAGTTGCTCAGTCGTGTCTGACTTTGCAGTCCCATGGACTGTAGCCTGCCAGGCTCCTCTTGTCCATGGGGATTCTCCAGGCACGAATAGTGGAGTGGATTGTCATGCCCTCCTCCAGGGGATCTTCCCAACCTGGGGACTGACCCCAGGTCTCCCACGTTGCAGGCGGGTTCTTTACCATCTGAGCCACTGTGGAAGCCCTATAGTGTGGCTAATGGCAACCTCCTCCATGAGGACTTATGCCACATGCTGCATCTCCTAGGACTGCTGCTCCAGAGACCCCGTCCCCATGGCAGGTCACTTCTGACCTACGCCTCTGCAGGAGACCCTCATACACTCACAGGGAGGTCTGGCTGTCTCTCTTTTGGTCATCACTGCTCCTTTCCCTGGGTCCTGGTGCATACAAGGTGTTTGTGTCCTCCAAGCATCTACCTTGTGGCAGCACCCAAATACATAAGCTCAGTTCAGTTCAGTCGCTCAGTTGTGTCTGACTCTCTGTGATCCCATAGACTGCAGCACGCCAGACTTCCCTGTCCATCACCAACTCCTGGAGCTCACTCAAACTCATGTCTATCAAGCTGATAATGCCGTCCAACCATCCTATCCTGTCATCCCCTTCTCCTCCTGCCTTCCGTCTTTCCCAGCATCAGGGTCTTTTCCAATGTGTCAGCTCTTCACATCAGGTGGCCAAAGTATTGGAGTTTCAGTATCAGTCCTTCCAATGAATATTCAGGACTGATTTCCTTCAGGATTGACTGGTTTGATCTCCTTGTAGTTCAAGGAACTCTCAAGAGTCTTCTCCAACACCATAGTTCAAAAGCATCAATTCTTCAGCACTCAGCTTTCTGTATAGAAAATCCACATATGACTACTGGAAAAACCACAGCTTTGACTAGATGGACTTTTGTCAGCAAAGTAATGTCTCTGCTTTTTAATAGCTGTCTAGGTTGGTCATATATAAGCTCAAAGGTGAAGAATACAGCTGTGGGTACATCACATGAATATAATTTTAGAATCTGCAGAATTTCAGAGAAGATGGTACACTGACTCTTATCTGGCTGATAACTTACAGCTCCAGGCTGATTTATGTTGGAATAGAGTCTATTCTTTGTTGAGGGAGCAGAGCAACCCGTGGTTCTGTAGAGATGACAGGCGCTTTGCTCTCCGCATCACACCCATGTCTTTTCAAGAAGGAACAGACATTTGGATCTCACTGCAGCTGTTGGAGACCTCCATCTGCGAAATAAGAATAGCACAACAGAAGACCATCCCATGCTGTTTTGCTCTGGTCTGCATTGTCTCAATCACAGATCAAATGAGAATTCACTTGCTTTCATCGTTTTTCAGTCTTCCTGGGGTTCTCTGTGTCTGCTAGCAAGCCTGAAGTTGATGGATGACTCTGGGGTGCCTAGCTTTGGGCTAAGTGTTGTCAGAACATCCAGAGGTTGGTTTGGAAACACGCTGCTCAAGCATGGGGACTGACATTCTGTTACGGGAGACCCCCACAAAAGGCAGATTCTGATGCCTCCTCCCATTTTTTGTGTCTGAAAATATACCGTGAGTACCTGTGAGGGAGGGGCCTGGACTATACACAGACTTATCTTACTCAGTAAACTTCTTGTAACTAGTATGATGCACAGAGAGATAGGCTTTGAGCCTTGAATCCGTCAAGTACTTGACCTATCTGTGTCTCAGTTTCCCCATCTGTAAAACTGGGTTAGTACAAGTTCTTGTCTAAAATGCTTCAGTTCAGTTCAGTCACTCAGTCATGTCCAACTCTTTGCAACCCTGTGGTCTGCAACACACCAGGCTTCCCTGTCCATCAGATGTACTTTAGAATTCCAAATTTTTTCAAATTTTTTAAAACTAATGCTGTGCATTCTGAGTATTACCTCATGTGCTGGCTGTGTGTGGAGCTGCACTACATATAAAATTCATTTATATTAATATTTCTGCAGGAAAATGTAGGAATACTCACAGTGAGTGAGAAAAATAGAGACTATAATTAGTTTCATGTTAGTTAAGGTCAGGTTTTGCTGCCAAGTGAGCTTGTTGCAAATCTGCTAAAAAACCTTTTGACTTTCAGGATTTTGTAGATTTAAAAACTGCAGAGAAGGCGATGTGGATCTGTACTATTCTAGGGCCACTGCTCAGCCATAGGGCTTTTGTGCAGATTAAACAATACATCTTCTGGGTGGTCACAGCCCCTGTGCAGATAACTTGGCACTTGTGAAAAATAAAATGCATCTCTTTTTCAGAATATATGTGCTCAGTCATGTCCAGTTCTTTGGGGCTCCATGGACTGTAGCCTGCCAGGCTCCTCTGCCCATGGAATTTCCCAAGCAAGAATACAGGAGCAGGTTGCCATTGCCTTCTCCAGAGGATCTTCCTGACCCAGGAATTGAACCCATGTCTCCTTTGGCAGGTGGATTCTTTACCACTAGCACCACCTGGGAAGGGTGAATGTCAAATGTCAACCCCATCCTGAACCAGGCACCTTTGTGCAGTACACAACCTGTGCAACCAGACATGGCGGCTCTGATTATCCTCATGCCTCAGAGTTGCTGGAAAAATACACAGTAAAGTAAGAAGACCCCCTCCCCCAGAGCTATGGCTCTGTCTCAGACCGTTCTCTAGACCATTGCTTCTCAAATGTGAATGTGCTAATGAATCACATGGCCTCTTAAAATGTAGGAAGGCCGGTTTGGGGCCTGAAACTGTGTTTCTAGCAAGTTCGCATGTAACATTCAGCTTTCCCAGAAACCTGCTCCTCATCATGTGATCTCCATTAATGGCTCCAGTCTCCAGTGACTGTATCCCAAGCTGGTAATATGCCACTCTTCTCGCCTCATTTTTCTCTTTCTCACTACACATTCATTTAGCTACTAAAAACCACAGATGGTATCCTCTCCCCACCCCTCAGTATTTCTCCTATTCAAGGTTTCCCAACCTTGGCATGCTTTAGCCAGACAGTTCTTTTTTGTGGATGTCTGTCCATTGGAGGGCAAAATTACCACTGTTCCAATCCCTCACCTTCCTTTCTCCAGCAATGCACTTGGATCCCTTCTTTCCTGGGGATGGTTTGATGTTTCATTATCAAACATGTGTTTTGACTATGTTGTAACTACTAACATTCCTGTGTTCTCACTTGGTTATAAGTTCTAAGAATCTCCATATTCTTAGCATCCTGCTCAAGGTCTAACACAGATAAGAGGCTTAACATATTTAAAGAAGTGAATGAGTGAATGAATGAATGTATCCCCTGACAGCTGCAGGCTCCTTAGAAGGGTGAGGATGCTCAGAACTCAGCTTGCAGGAGATCTGCCCAGGGCTAGAGTAACACCTGGCCATGTCTGCTGGGAGCCTGATGTTGAAGACATCCAAAGCTGTTTCTGCTCCCAGACATTCCCACCTGTCCTTCAGCCTTTGTCTTGACCTGTTTTTGTCTGGTCTCTACATTGCTCAGAAAGGTCATTCATCTTACTACTGCTCACTCAGGGTGCACCATGCAGCGATGCTATGTGAACAGCTGTTTGAATACAACATCTTTGTCCTTAATGGCTACCCTTGATGCTGGATTTGGGGCTTATCATTGAAACCCAGGTTAACTTGTCTGTCCAGACCATCAGAGTACTTATGGCTTATGTGTTCCATTCATTAGACTTGCAGGCTCCTCTGAGATCCCAATTTGAATTTCAGTTTTGCCATTTGGCTTTTAGTTGAAGCCCAGCCTTTCTGAATAATTTATCCACAGCTGTTTTGGTAAGACACCGAAATAGACAACTGTGAGATGATGGAGAATGAAAGTATTGGTCTCTGCCCCAGTTTCTGATGCAGACGTCCTGAAACCTTTGTAATTTTCTAAGTAATCAGAGCATCTTTTATTTTAATAGTCTTTGACCCCAGTTCCTGACACAGAGCTCCTCAATCCCTTGGAATTTCCTGGGTAATAGCAATGTCTTTTTTGTTCTAATGGGTAACTCTTGGTGGAGGCTCTGGTCACCAGAAAGACCAGGTCATGATTAGAAGGTTGGAATTTTCAGCCCCATCCTTTGTTCTCCAGAAAGGGGAAAAGAGCTGGAAATGGAACTAATGACTGATCATTGCCTGTGAGATGAAGCCTCCTTAAAAATTCCCACAGGGTGGGATGTAGAGAGCTTCTGGGTTGGTGAACCCGTGGAGGTGGCACTCAAAGTGGGGCACGGAGGCTCTGAGCCCCTTTCCACACTTTGCCCATGCATCTCTTCCATCTCGATGTTCACCTATGTCTTTTATCGTATCCTTTCATATGAAATTTATAAACAATACAGAAACTGTTTTCTTGAGTTCTGTGAGCCACTTTTGAAAATTAATTGAACCTGAGGAAGGGGTGGTGGGAACCTTTGATTTATAGCCAACTGGTCAGGAGCACATGTGACAACCTGGACTTGCGGTGAGGGGTGAGTTGTCTTGTAGGACTGAGCCCTTAACCTGTGGGGTCTGCTGTATCTCTAGGCAGATAGTGTCAGAATTGAGTTAAATTGTAGGGCGCTCATCTGGAGTCTTCCCTGCTGTGGACTTCCCAGGTGCCTCAGCTGGTAAAGAATCTGCCTGCAGTGCGGGAGACCTGGGTTCGATCCCTGGGTTGAGAAGATTCCCTGGAGAAGGGAATGGCTACCCACTCCAGTATGATGACCTGGAAAATTCCATGGACTGTATAGTCCATGGGGTTGCAAAGAGTTGGATATGACTGAGCAACTTTCAGTTTTTCACCTGGTGTCACAGAGAATTGCTTGTTGTGGGGAAAAACTTCCCCACATCTGGTGTCAGAGAGTGATTAGTGGTGTGAGAGGGAAGGAGAAACAGGAGGGGAACTGAATTGTTCCTATGACAACACACGGAGAATTTTAATTTATTTGGACAAATCATCTAGCTTTCTGTGACTATTTTAAGTCTGAAATTTACCCTTTTAGTCTTCCAGCTCTTTTGTTGTATCCTCTCTTTGCTTGTATTTAATTGAGTTTTTGCCACTTCAGCCAAAGTTTTAAAGTCTCTTTATTAACATCATCATTCCCAGAATTCACACTTCTGGCCCTCTCCCCTGTTGGCCCATCAGTGATACTGATTCCAATAGGCTAGGGAGTCAACCAGACCTGGATTTGAATCCTGTCTCTGTCACTTATAAAATGAGTAATTTGGGGCAAGTTATCTAAGCATTCTAACCATCTGCTTCCTTATCTGTAAAAAGAGGGAAAGTATCTCTCTGTGTACACCAGAAACTTACACAACATTTCAAATCAACCATACTTCAGCTTTTTAAAAACGGAAAAAAAACCTATCTTAAAGTATCTACCTTGTTGGTTGCTGTGAGGATTAAATGGAAAACATTTAATGCGTTACAAGTCATATAGTAAACTATGTAAATTAATAGAAGTTAGTCACTTTTATGGTCAACTTTGTTTATGAAGCTAATTATTTTTGGAAAAGACTACATGAAAAGCCAACAATTTCAAGGCACCTGCAGTTCAATCTATGCTCATTGTACAGAGAAGCTCAGTGTACAGGTATCATTCCGGTAGACAGAGCCCCTTCTTTCTTCATTTCTTCTTTAGGCATTTTTCTTCCATCCTGTTGCCAGTTTGCTTCCAAGCACAAAGTTGTTGCTGGCTTGATCTATCAGGTAAAAGTCCAAGGCTGGATGCAGCCACAAAAGGTCTTCTCTAGCTGCGGGCTTGTCCAAACCAATGTGAAATTCAAAGCCCTTGTTATTCTCCCATAACGAGATGCTCTATTATTTTTAAAAACAAACATTGAAAAATAAAAAGCAGATTAATACAGAGACTGTTTTCCATTCCAGTCTCTTGTATTTCAAATTAATGGGGATTTGTAGGAAAACTTGGAGCCTGTGTTTCCTTGGTAGACCATTGAAAAAGAGAAGGGTTAACTGGTCTCCAATCTTAAATCTGGGTGTGAGCTATTTCTTTCCTGTAGCTGCTTCTACCTTTTTTTCCCCTCCTTATGTCTTCCATCTTAATCTCATTCTAATGCTGTTGCCTTAACTATGGTTTTGAAAGTTTTTACTTTCATGGTACCATCTAATTGCTAAATTGACCTCTTTGGTGTAAAGCCACAGAGAGTCACAGAGTAGGATTTGGGTAGATCATTAGAGAATGTCAATGCTGGAAGGAATGAGGTCATCTGACTTCTCAAAGGGTGCTTCTTAGAACCCTAGGGTTCCCTGGAGGTCCACAGGCATTTTACAGAAGAGGCTCAGCTGGGCCTCACAGTATCTCCATTTCATCTATTTTTACATGAGTGGTTAGCACACAACAAATTTTTGAGGATCATTTTTTTCCCCCTAAAACTGAAAAACCACAGAGCTCAATTTTGTAATTTTACTGATAAGGAAACAGGTCCAAACTGAATACGATTACCTCTAGCTTGCAAACAACTCCTTGGTGGATGAACTGGGGCTAGTGACCTCAGGGGTTCTTGTTTCTTTTTTTAAATTTATTTTTAATTGGAGGATAATCACTTTACAATACTGTGTTGGTTTCTGCCATACATCAACATGAATCAGCCATAGGTACACATATGTCCCCTCCCTCCCACCCCATCCCATCCCTCTAGGTTGTCTCAGAGAATCAGTTTGAGCTCCCTGAGTCATAGACAGAATTCCCATTGGTTATCTATTTTACATATGGTAATGTATATGTTTCCACGAGGGGTTCTTGTTAACCTCAACTCTGGCATAATTCAGATGTTGCTGATTTTCTTGTTTCAAAGGGGAAGAGACTGAGGCCCTGTGTCTGTGAACCGTTCACCGCCAGCCAGGTGTTTGGAATCAGCAGGCTCTTCCATTCTGACTGTTCTGTCTATGGATTGTTAAGATGTGAGGATGAGGCTGCTGCTAGGAGAGGATTGTGGGCCAGGGGAAAGGTTGTTTTTTTTTTTTTTTTTTTCTCATGTCAGTCTTGCTAGAATGTCGCTTTAAAAAAAAAAAAAGTTTTATACTGGAAATGTCCATCAGCCCAGAAACAAGATGTGTGATAAACTCCTTATGGTAAATGTAAACCAGATCAGTCTTTACCATCTTGTAAGTCATCCCAGGGTCCCAAGGACCCACAGTGTGTCAGCAGGGATCAGAATTGTCCCTTGAGGGGATCCCCCCAGAGGGCTGTTTTCCATCCAACTCTCTTGGGTTTCTACCTACCCCCACCCCCACATGCATTCTTGTCTAGTGGTTCCTCGTCTTTTTGGACTTTCTGAGAAAATATTTGAAATGGCTTTGGGTGCTGAAATGAAACTGTATTTTCTAATGTTAATTACATCCCCTGGAGGATGACATGGCAGCCCACTCCAGTATTCTTGCATGGAGAATCCCATGTACAGAGGAGACTGGTAGGCTACAGTCCATGGGGTTACAAAGAGTCGGACACAACAATGTCAATTAACACCTACCATTATGAAAGTGATTTAAATACCAAAAATTGTAGGGAAGTTGTCACTTGAGAAAGGAGAGCTCTTGCCAAGAAAGGACACTTTGGCATCAGACACTCATGATTCTGCCTGAGGTTATTTTTGCTCACTTGGCGGGGGATTGGCAATCACCTCGGGCCTTGGCAGTGTCCTGGGCCAAAGGCTGCTTGGTTTCTGCCTCATCACCCAGAAGACACCTGTGGCACCATCAGAAATAAGCATTAGAGGGCATTTTAGTCTTACTCTAAGGCGGGTAAGCTAAGACTGGGGGTGTCCTTACTCAGTCTTGCTTCCCACTGAGATTTACATTGTTCCAAACGAGACAGGGACAGGCCAAAACAGTCATATTCACTCACCACGTTAAAGAGCAAGCACGTTTCCCATTTGTTTAAGAAAACTAAGCTCCATGGGGACATTTCCCAACCAGATTCAACCAGAGCAACGATAGCAGTGACACCAGGAATGGGAGGCAGCCAGGCCACCGGTGTTAACAACCCACTGGTAAATGGACATATTAGACCCCATATTTGGCATGATTGAAAAAATAGGATATATTTTCTAATCCAGTATTCTCATGTTAAAATGTTTACATGATACATTTTTTAAAATTAGGGTACAATAAAGTTGCAACTTCGAGATGATTTCTTCTTTGGCATATAAATAATTTTTATCAGTAAAGCTAAAAATAGCCATTAACGGGACTGAAAGAAGCTGTGTAGGATGTCAGAAAAGCAGCAGATTTGGAAAGGGAAAATAGGGCTTTGAAGGAAAGGTCTACAACTTCTGAAGTGAGGACAGTCGTGTCACTGAGTGCCACAACTCTTTTAAAATGACTTATTATTTATTTGGCCATGGCGGATCTTTAGCAGTGGCACGTGGGATATAGTTCCCAACTAGGGACTGAACCGGGACCTCTGCATTGAAAGTGCAGAGTCATAGCCCCTGGACCACCAGGGAAGTCCCAAGCACCACAACTCTGAAGGCATGTGTTAACCCACGTTGGAATATCAGCTCTGCCATCAACACCCTTTAGCCCTCCAGGGCCTGTTTCCTTGTTTTTCACGGGGATGGTAGTCTATACGATCAGGGTGGGCCTTCTAGTGCATTCCTCTACAGGAATGAAGCTTCTGTTCATCCACTAGACAGGGTTTGGGCTGTGGAGGTCCTTACCATGGCCAAGGCTGCCAGCGGGGTCAGCGTCTCCGTCTCTCCCTTTCTATCCTCTGATACACACGAGCAGGGCCCCCCACATGCTAAGGAACACAGCCCACCCCACCCCTATAGTCTTATGTCGATGAGCCATGAACAGACCATACACAGAGAGAAGCTTCTTTTTTTCTTCAATTTAATTGAAGTTACTTAGAAAAATAATCAGGCTTGAATGGCTTTTCCTGGAAGAAGGTTCATGAACATTTTCACGCTTTTGTTGGCAATGTGGAATTCAGCTTTCTTGAACAGTACACTAAGATACAGGGAGAGTTTTCTATAAGCCCTCTACTGCATACAACTATGTAAAAAAAAAAAAATCACACTCCATCCACAAAGATGTTAAATTATAGGTCCATACGCCATACTGAGCTTGCTCATAAGAAAACAGTACGGGCTGCCCCTTCTGTGCCTGACAAAGTGTAGCAGACTGAAATTCGCCTGTTAACGGCCGAGAGTCAAGCTGATTGAAGAAGATCCTGCCGCCTGTTCGTAGGGTCCAGTTGGCTGTGATGGAAAAAAGCTGGAGGAAATACTGGCTGTGGGGACTTTGCGGGAGTGATGTCAGTCCTGCTGACACGAAGGGGAAAGGGACTCTGGTCCCCAGGATCGCACAGAGCAGGGCAGCTCAGATCACGTGTGTGTATGTGGAGGGGAGGGCTGGGCTGTGAGACATCTGCTCTGAGCCCCACTCACCAGGGACACAGTCCCTCAGCATCTGGCTAGCTTAGAATCAGGACTTTTGCAATCACTAGCTCAGCACTGGTCCAGACCCCACCAGCTAAGCTTTTGTTTTGGGAATTTTCTACCAGCAGGGATTGAACCCTGGTGTTTCCACACCTTCGCCACCAGGACTCTGGTCTGATGAAGTTTCCATTGTCCACTGCGATCCTATGCCATCCACGTGAACAGGCAGGACAGTGAAACTCACCTGGTGGACAGGTGGGAAGGAAGGCTTCCCTCTGAGACACCACAGGTCAGCAGACTGTCCTTTTTCCCAGACCAGCTGGGGAGGCAGAGATGGGAGAGGGTCTGGAGCAGCCGCAGGAATTCAAACCCTGTGGCTAATAGAGCTGTCCAACCAAAGGGACAGGTTAAGCAGGAAAGTCCTTGTAAATGCTACTCTGTACCTGGTTTTGAAGACAAGGCAGCACCTTTGAAAAGTCACCGGGAGATGGGACACCTGCCTGTACTTTTCTCCAGCTAAGCATGCAACAGAAAGCATGTTCAGTTTTCTTAAAAAAAAAAAAAGGAACCAAAGAACCAAGAACTTTTATTTTCCAGGCACGTTTTCACCTATGGATTCTTTTTAACCAAGGACGCAGAGTTCTTTCTACATTCTGCAAAAACGGTTGAATCTATTTTAAGTTTTTTATGGCATTAGAAAATAAACTATGAACACAAAACAGGAGGAGAAAGAGCCCTTCGTGGGTGAACCACACTGCCGTATGGTCCTGAAGGACACTCTTCCTCACTAGAGGGAGAAGACAGACGAAAGAAGGCATCATAGCTGATCAAAAAATGGACGAGACGCAGAAACACAAAGCTTGGGGAATCTATGTGAATTTCCACTTAAAAAAACAAAAAGGACATAGTGAACAATTCCAAACTATAGAATTGAAGAAGCACTCGTTAAGGGTTGAATAGTCAGCTTGCATTGAGCAATCTTAAGCTAGAGTGCTGGGGGTCTAGCCGAGGCTTTGTGTCCCCTCCCTCCTTTCTGTCCACACCACTCAAGATTTCTCTGCTCCCTGCAGCAGGGAGGGAACTGTGGCCCATGTAATATCCAGAATTAGAACCATTGCACTTAGGCAAAAATTGAATTCATTTGGTAAAGTACCTTCACTGCTATAATAAATCAGGTGGGCACAGTGGTGTTGCTTTATTGTTGCTGTGTTTTGGATATTTTTGGAGGGGAGGGGTGAAGGAAGCAGTTTTTATCCTAGAAGACCTCAGATGTGCTAAAACAACCTAACCAAAGCCTACACAGTGCAATGCTAGCTCTGTGAGATAGTCTGTAAAATACAGCATCCTGATCGTGGAAGGTCAGGAAATGCCACGGACTCAATCAGTGATGCTCCTGGGGATTTACAAGACACAGCACACAATCAAGGCTCTGAAAAGTCCTGCAGAAAGGAAATGGACTTAGCTTTGTTTCCCAAAGACACTTGACCACAAAACCCTTATTTTGCATCACACCAACTCGTGTCTGGGGAGAACCTGTGTTCTCTGAAGCACGTTATCAGGAAATGCCAGAAACCTCTTTCATTAGTAGAAGCTTTGTCTCTGAGGACAGTTTCCCCTGCCTGGTCATAGGGTCCAGGAATAATACCAGAGAGAGCTGAAGTCTCACTCTACTTGCATACATCTCTATCCATCAAGGGTATGGTCACTGTGCCCTTCGCAAAGGGGAGAGAGAGCTTGGAAGAAGGTATACAACATTTTATAAATAGCTTCGGCCACCCTCTCCAGTGCATGCCTCACTCACATTCAATAAAATAATTTTCTCAGTGAGACATGGCAGCTGTTGCTCACTGAGCTGGCTGTGAGCTTGCTGATACAGTTTTAATAGTTTCTGTGAATAAATTATTCATTTTTTGTTTGTTTAGAATATTCTCACCTCTGTGCTATACACTGAATCAAAAAAACAAAAAAGCAAAACTTACCCCCACCCCACCCCCTGTTATTAGCACTATCATCATCATTATTATTATTATATACAGTCTCTGCTACCAACTCATTCACTGGCTGTAAGAGGGAGGTGGCTCCAACTTCAACCATGGCCTCGGAAATGAGAAGCATGTGCAGGCGTTAATTAGCCAGGAACAGGAAATGGAGTGTTTCCAGCCTTCCAGAGGAAAGGGGCGTGGATTACCATCCCAGAAGGCGGTCCTTGCTGCTCACTGCTGGTGGTCTCGAAGGCGCTGATGGTCTCTTGGCCTCTGGAGGACATGGGAGAGGGTATGCCTGTGCCTGTGTGTACAGTCTGCCTCTGACCCTCACCAGGAGTAGAAACACCAGGCCATTGCAAATCTTCCGATGTCGGAGTCCTGCCACAAAATTTCAATCTTTTTTTTACATGGCAAAGAGTAGAAAAACAACACTTGTAGGCGGAGACCTGAATGCTCCGCTGGAAATGACAGGAGGAGGCGGTTGGCAAATATCTCCCTTTCCCTCAACAAGGCAGACATCACTAATCAGTTACAGCATTCTTCCATGCCGTGCCTGGCAAATCTCTTCTGGGGCTTAAAGGCAAATATTACCAATAAACTGGAATGGGCACATGACAGGGAATTGGTCACCTCTTGTGTTAGGCAAAGAGCTTGGACTACTCAAGTGGCCTGCTTCAAGCATGTGGTTTTCAAATTGGACCATAAAAAATGTGAATTTGTAGGGATCCGATACTCCTGGGGTTGTCCATGAAGAGTCCAAACCTCAGGTTAAGTCTGTGGATAACAGGGGTTTACTAATTGTCCAGCTGGATACTCTGTGTCTATGTAAAGCTCTTTGAGGGCTGAGACTATTGATTTTGTTCAACGCTCTACCCACAGGGTCTAGAATTAGGCCTAGCACATAGTAGTTGCTCAATAAATACGTGTTGCATGTAAAGCAACAGCCACTTCACCTTCATCACAACTGGCACTGCCAGTTAAAAACTTCTGTACAAAAGCCTGTTTTACCAGATTGCTAATTCTGGTGGGGGGGAAGCCACAATCAGCTTTCTCCTTGGGATTAAAAAAAAAATCACTTTTCTTTAGCATGACATGACTGAAATCAGTTTTGGAATCAGTCCCTTGCAAAGGTGGCTCTATTTATTTCCAGCAGAATTTTAAGAATGGTGGCATCAATAGACAGCACGATGGTTATCACAGTGACTCTGAGCGGTTAGTAAGGAGAACATTCATGCCCCTGCAGGAGCTGTTTGCAAGCACAGAATGAAAACATAGATTTCTTCGGAAAAGACATTAAAATCTTGTTGCCCCCCCAAAGAAATCTATACAGAGACCATGTTTAAATAACTATAAATAACTTAATTAGCATTTATGGAATGCACAATTCATGGAATTCACCAGAACACAAAGAAACCTCTGAGACAGTGTCATGGGATTCACGTCTAAAAAAACAAGGACACCCATCCTAGTCCCCTGCCAAGACAGCCGTCCTTCCCTAGTAAGGATTTAAATAATTCTCACCATGCTGCTCGCAGCATCAATCCCCAAAGAAATATTAATTTACAAAATAACCCAATATCCATATAATTCTTTTCGACAAATAAAAATCTTAAATTAAAAAAAGCACGATTCTCTCTCCCCTCTCCCCGCCCATACCCTCCCCCCACTTTCATTCCAATTTCAGGTAGCTTGGCACTGAGTAATTGAACATTAAAAAATCGAGTTTGTAGACTTCGTACAGCTGCGTCTGGTGCTCCGAGCTGATGTTCTGGAAGAACTCTGTGGTCATTTCATCAGTAGTTCTCGTGGACTTGGCGTAGGTGGGGAACTTCAGGTAGCTGCCCACGCCCGCCAGCTGCAGGACGTAATTGGAATCCTCCTCCAGCGTCTCGTACTTGCCCACGAGGTCGTAGTGGATGTGGCACGGGTGGCACAGGGAGTAGACCGTCTGCCAGTGTTCGTTGAAGGGCTCCTCGCGCTGCGTGTGAGGGTCGATGAGATACGCCACGAACTCCTCGAACTTGACGTCGTCGCCCTTGCGCAAGGCCTCCTGCGTGGCGTTCTTGCGCTGCCGCTTGATGATCTTGGTACCGTAGCGCTTGTGGAAGGAGGTGTTGTACTTCTGTGTGAACTTGTTCCGGTAGGCGGACACCAGCCTCTCAAAGGGCTCCCGCACGAATAGGAACTTCATGTAGCTTTTCAAGCGGTGGTTGATCTCCGGGATGCTGTACTGGTTGAGGGTCTTCAGGTTGGCCGAGACGTGCGCCTCGTTGGCCGGGATCTCCATGGGGTCACTGTACTTGCCCCGGCCGGTCAGGACCATCATGAGCCGCTTCCAGTTGGTGCACGCCACCTTGGGTACGTAGCAGTAGATGAGCTCGTGGTCCTCATCCACCACCAGGTGCTTCAGGTCGTTGGGGGTCAGCACCCGCCGCTTGCGGCTCATGGCGCTGTTGGCCCGGCAGGTGTCGGTGACCTGGTCCCGCCGCATCTGATGCAGGACTGCCGTGTTGGAGAGCTCCAACTGCAGGGGAGACAAGAGAGGGACAAGAGATCAGTACTTGGTGTGGGATGTTGATACGGGACCACCGTCCACAACCGCGATGGCCAACCTGGGCCACCAAGGTGGGCACTGCCAGCCTAGATGGCCTGTCTCCATTTCCAGTTCTCTATCAGCTGTCAGGACTGGTCTGGTTCTCTGTTCCACTGTACTTCCTCTGGAGAGTAATAATAATAACCAGCATATAACTTGTCCATCACCCTCTACATCCCAGGCATTGTACCAGAGCTTCATATATAGAGTTTTTCTCTTCTTGAAAAGCTTGAACCATTATTGATTTATTGAACAACATCAAATAGCTTGCCACCAAATAGGGTCGCAGTAATGAAAAAGTACAAGGTAACTGCCCTTATGGAGCTCAAAGTCCAGCTGGAAAGAAAAGGAAACTGAGGTTCAAAGAGATTGTTACTAGCTTGAGACCACACAGTAAGAGAGTCACTATTCAAACTCAGGTCTGCTTGGCAACCAAAGCTACCCACTTTCCACTCTAATCTGATGTCCAGTCCTCCCATATTCTTGACTAAAGCAGGACAGAAGCCTAGAGTTCTGGAATTGGATTGATCTATCTTAAAGCAAGGGGATCCAATTTTTATGCAAACCTATCACTGTGCACACCTATTGTTTTTTGCTTTCTCAGTGCCAGTGTGTTGATTCTCCTCTGGGAACCTGCTTGCCTTTATTCTCTGCTCCCTGCCCTCTCACGCTGCTGAGCTGAGAGAATGCAGCCTGGAGCTTGGGGACAGAGAGGAGGGCTACCATGCAGGGAGCACTAGACTGGAAATGAAGGGGACTGAGGAAAGATGAGCAGAAAGACAGGGGGATGTATTTCCAGGGATATCATCTGAATACCCAGGTCCATATGTTGTTGAAACCAGACCCCCAAATTCTGGGCTTTGGGGTTACATTAATCAGTATATTTGCTTTGGTGCATAAGGCAGTCTGTCTGGGTTATATCAGTTGGAAGCAAAATATGTGGGTATTTACATGTATTACCTTTGATCTTTTCCTCTCTGCCACATTCATCTACTGAGCCACGGATCCATCCACTCAAATGTATGTTGTGAGGTCTGCCCCCTCCAGGCTGGACTGGGGGTGGTCTAGAGTTGGGAATGCAGAGGGATCAGGGAACTCCCTCCTCTAAACCGAATCAGTAGAGCCAAGGGCCTGAGTGGCATACAGGAAGCTGACCTTGCATTTCCAACTCTGAACCACAGTCTGTACAATTCATTTTGGAACATGCATGGGGCAATTGGGAAGGGCTTATATTAGGGACCTCAGAATGTGACCTTATTTGGAAATAAGTTTTTTTAAAAATACTTATTTGGCTGCGTCGGGTCTTAGTTGTGGCACTTGGGATCGCTTCACTTCCAGGATCTTTAGTTGTGGCGGGCGTGTGTGCTAAGTCACTTCAGTCGTGTCTGACTCTTTGCGACCCTATGGACTGTAGCCCACCAGTCTCCTCTGTCCATGGGATTCTTCAGGCAAGAATGCTGGGGTGGGTTGCCATTCCCTTCTCCAGGGGATATTCCCAACCCAGGGATTGAACCCACATCTCTTATGTCTCCTGCATAGGCAGGAGGGTTCTTTACCACTAGCGCCACCTGGGAAGCCCAGTTGTGGCATAAAAACTCATAGGTGCAGCATGTGGGATCTAGTTCCCTGACTGGGGATTGAACCTGAGGCCCCTGCATTGGGAGTGTGTAGTCTTAACCACTGGATCACCAGGGGAGTTCCTGGAAATAGGCTTTTTTTTTTTTTAGATGCAATTCAACTGAAGTCATACTGAGTTAAGGTGGTTTCTAGTCCAATGACTAGTGTCCTTACAAGGAGAGAATGCAGAGACTCAGACACAGAGAGAAGGCCATGTGATGGCAGAGGCGGAGGCTGGAGTGATGTGTCTACTAGCTAAGAGATGCTCAGGATTGGCAGCCACAACCAGAAGTGGGTGAGGGAAAGGAAGAGTATACCCTAGAGCCATCAGAGAGGATGGCCCTGCTGACACCTTGATTTTAAAATTCTAGCCTCCAGAGCTGTAACAGAATAAATTCCTGTTACTGTAAGCCAGTGAATTTGTGCTACTTTGTTATGGCAGTCTTAGGGAACTAATACAGGAGCCAAGCCTTCAGCCTATGACTTTGAGCAAATTGATATAAAATATAAGTGTATAAGAGTGGGTAATGTTATACATGATCATATTTTTACATAGAAGAATAAGAAGAGAGTATTAGAGCACTAAGTAGGAAGTAGGTGAGACCTGAAATCAGAAGACCTATGCAAGACCCTTAACTTTTTAAGCCTCAGTTCTATTATTTGCGAAATTGGAACAGTGCCACCTACCCTGCTGGGATATTGATTAAATCAAGCAAAGTATGGTTCA
The DNA here is from genome assembly GCF_000754665.1 of Bison bison bison. Taxonomy (NCBI): domain Eukaryota; kingdom Metazoa; phylum Chordata; class Mammalia; order Artiodactyla; family Bovidae; genus Bison; species Bison bison. The sequence continues at coordinate 4,739,387 of NW_011494899.1, forward strand.
GCATTTAGAAAATAAGATCAGGTCTAGTTCAGGTACAAGGTATGGTACCCAGGGGCAATTCATTCTTTATGAAAGAAGAAAAAAATTAAAAAATACGAGGCCAGAAATTTCACATAGACATTTCACCAGCTCTATGATTTTTGTTGCAGGTCAACCCTAGGTCATGAAGTTCAATTCATATTTATTTTGAACACTAAAACTCTGACTTTTGCACATCCTGACTTCTGAACAGATGTATTCATCACCTTAAGAAGAGCATTCATGCCACTTGAAAAAACATATAGAACTGTTCTAAAAGAAATAGAAGGAAAAGGAGGGGGAAAGGGTGCATCAATTTTGTCCATTTAAATCACTATTGGACAGGTTTAAAGGCCGTGAATGGCCAAATGAGCAGAGAAACGGGGGACTTCCTACTTTCCCCTCTGTTGTTTTCAGCTGGAGACAATTTTATGGCTGTCTGACTCCCCAGGGAGGCAGCGTGTCAGTTAATACTGCACTCAGGACCACAAAGCCTTGAAAAAGGGAAACTATACCATGGCGTCGTTTTACATCCAGTTGCAGAGACAGAAAATAACTCAGAAGGGCTTCGAAATGTGGTATTTGTGGTTTCTTTCTTTTCCATTTCCTCCTCCTTCACAGAGTCTAGGTGGCCGATGGCGCACCTGCTGCAATGAGGCAGCACAGTTCTCCTCAGGAGGACTTGGGGGCGCAGATCAAGAGAAGAAGTATACTCTCAGTCCTGAGACACATTTGCAATTGCTTCTCAGAGGGAAAAACTCACCCAGGCCTTTAGTGTTGAATTTTTAAAATAAAATATTTTGTTTTTATTTAAACTTTTTAAAATGTATGTCTGCGCTCGGTCGTTGTTGCTGCGCTCGGGTTTTCACTCGTGGTGGGGGCTGCTCTGTAGCTGTGGTGTGCAGGCGTCTCACTGCAGTGGTTTCTCCTGTTGCAGAGCACGGACCCGGTAGCTGTGGCACACAGGCTTAGTCGCCCTGTGGCACGTGGGATCTTCCCGGACCAGGGATCAAACCTGTGTCCCCTGCATTAGTGGCAGATTCTCTCCCACTAGACCACCAAAGAGGTTCTTAACTTCTTATTTGAAAATGATTTCAAGCTAGTGTAGATATATTGAGTGTAATGTATAATTTATTAAAAGTATAATGGTACTAAAGTATGCACAAATATAAGAGTAGGTAGACGAGACCAAACGTTCAAATGATGGATGATGATGTTTTACTGGAACCAAGGCCCTGCTTGAAACATACAAGGTCTGCTCAGGGCTGGTGCACTGGGATGACCCAGAGGGATGGTATGGGGAGGGAGGTGGGAAAGGGATTCAGGATGGGGAACACATGTACACCCGTGGCAGACTCATGTTGATGTATGGCAAAACCAATACAATATTGTAATTAGCCTCCAATTTAAGTAAATTTATATAAAAAAACCATACAAGGTACTTGCTGTCTGTGCTGGGACAGCATCTTTGCAGTGTGGCAGTCCTCCTCTATATGCCACTCAATTCTCCCAGCACTTTCTCATTTCTAGTTACTATCAATTCCAGCACCTTGTAATATCACTTGACCTTTACTTGGTCCAAATACATCATTTATATATTTTCTGTCTCTGCCCATTTCCAATGAGCCCAAAACAATAAAAATGGAGCTACACAGTACCACCAAGGCCATCAATGAACACACGTACCATAATTTCACATGGTAGGACTAGGTAAGCAGGGTTGGCCCAGGGATAACCCAGAAATGCTTTAACTTTTTCAAAAACACAAATAAGAGTACAAAATAAAAATTTAAATTAATTCTTAGAACTTGGATCCCTGGGAGCTCTATCTGTGGACCCCTTGAACCTTCGTTTAAGAAACCTGGATTAAGGAGAGCCCTGGGCGGGTCAGAAGGAGTAGAGGAATGCTTTGCCATCACGGTCAGGATGGAGCAGGAAAGATTTCGGATGGTGGCCTGGGCTGTTGCAGTTATCTCCAGACTTGTTAGCAGGACCAACAGCAGGTTAGAAGTTGTAATCAGATAAACCACCGTTTCTAACCTTAAAGAAAATGCAGATCTGGTTATGTCATTTCCACACTTGTATCATAAGCAGTTTCACAAGAGCTTTTGTAATGGTCCCAACTCTTCAGCAACTAATAACATTCTCTGAGTATCAGTTTGGGATCTAGTCAAGGGACCTACAGCTCTGGGACATCAGGAAAACGAGGGAGTAAAGAGCATTCTTTGTGGGAACAGTTCACGCCCTTGTCACAGACAGAAAACATGTGTCTTCTCCAACCATGTTTTATCAATTTTACAAAGAGGGTTTGTTGTGCTGATAATTATCTGAGCTGCAAGATCAATCTCTCGTTCTCTAACTCCCTTTATCTCCCCTCTTTTTCTTTTCTCAAAAGTATTTGTACAAAAGACAGATGTGTGGTATAAAATTGAAATAGGAAAAAAAGAGGGCTGTGATTAAGGATCTCCTTTGGTGGTGGGCTTCCTAGTAGCAGGGATGAAATTGGAAATGTGATTGAATCTCATTGCTTTTATTCTCAGAAAGGAGAACCAGTCCAACTGTTTAGGGCAGAAAATGTACACAGTCTTTATTAATTTGTTTTTGGCTATGCTGGGTCTTCATTGCTGCTCAGGCTCTTCTCTAGTTGCAGGGAGCAGGGACTACGCTTTAGCTGCACGGGCGTCTCACTGCAGCGGCTTCTCTTATTGTGGAGTATGGGCTCTAGGGCACAAAGGCTTCAGTAGTTGTAGCACGTGGGCTCAGCAGTTGAAGCTCCTGGGCTCTAGAGCACAAGCTTAATGGTTGTGGCTCATGGGTTTAGTTCTCTACAGCCTGTGGGATCTTCCTCGACCAGGGATTGAACGTGCACCTCCTGCATTGGCAGGCAGACGCTTTAGCCTTCAGTTCAGTTCAGTCGCTCAGTCGTGTCCAACTCTTTGAGACCCCATGAATGGCAGCACATCAGGCCTCCCTGTCCATCACCAACTCCCGGAGTTCACCCAGACTCACGTCCATCGAGTCAGTGATGCCATCCAGCCATCTCATCCTCTGTCGTCCCCTTCTCCTCCTGCCCCCAATCCCTCCCAGCATCAGAGTCTTTTCCAATGGGAAGTCCACAATCAGCATGTAGGAACTAGTTCCCTGACCAGGGATGGAACCTCGGCCCCTTGCATTGGCAGAGTGAAGTCCTGCACCAGACCACCAGGGAGGACCCAGAAAATGTACACAACCTTAAGGGACTCAGAAATTTGAGTCGAGGAGGGAGACTGTTGGATTCAGTCTGCCCATGTTGGCATATTCCGAGGGTCACTTTCTTCACCAGACACTAGTATCATGCCTCACTACACCTGTGTCTACAGGGTGTTTCAGCATTCACAGAGCATGTTCACACACCGTCCCATGTAAAGGTCCCATTGGGACTCTTCCAGAGCCTTCCTTTTAGGAAGTTTATATTTAGCAGACCAGCCCAAGCTTCCAGCCATGTATCATCTTTTTCTGGGCTGGCTCCTGCCAGGTATTAACAATACTTCACATAAATGGTTCTCAACCCTGAGTATGCATGGTAGTCAGCCAGAAGGCTCGTTGAAACACAGTTTGCTGGTTCGCACCCTGAGTTGCCAAGTCAGCAGGTCTGGGACTGGGCCTGAGAATTTGCATTAAAGGTCCCAGGTTGTCAGTTTGCTGGGGCTGCTGTAACAAAATACCATTTCTGCTTAAGCAGCAGAAATGGATTTTCTGAGTCCTGGAGGTACAGGCAGGGCTGGTTTCCTCTGAGGCCTCTCTCTTTGGCTTGTGTATGTCTGCCTTCTTGCTGCCTTTCCACCTGCCCGTCCCTCTGTGCATCTTTACCCTTTGCTGTCTCTTCACCTCTTATAAGGACACTAGTCCTACTGGGTTAGGGCCCACCCTAATGGCCTCTATTGAATTCAGTTATCTCTTTAAAGAGCTTTCCAGGTGGCTCAGCGGTAACAGTTTGCCTGCCAATGCAGGGGATGTGGGTTTGATCCCTGGATTGGGAAGATCCCCTGGAGGAGGAAATGGCAACTACTCCAGTATTCTTGCCTATAAAATCCCATGGACAGAAGAGCCTGGCGGGCTGCAGTCCATGGGGTCACAAAGAGTCAGACCCAACTGAGCTCTCACACACAGTCCTCTTTAAAGACTGTCTCCAAACAGGGGTACATTCTGAGGTACTGGAGGTTGGGACTTCCACATATGAATATTGGGGGTGGGCACAATTCAGCCCATTCCACCAGGTGATGCTGATGGTCTGAGGACCACACTTTGAGAACCACATCTTTATACTGTGAGGAAAGGACTGTAATCTAACATCTTTCACCAATTCATAGCTAGTCTTTTTTTTTCCAATTGGAGGAAAATTACTTTACAGTGTTGTGCCAGAGCTAGTCTTAATTATAGAAGCCTGAATCAAGTCCGTCATCTGCTGCCAGGCAACTCCCAGGTCTACCTCCAGCCCCCACTCCCCTCACCTCTCTTTGATCTCCCAAAAGTATCAATTAGGTCAGAGAAAGGCTGATTCTAGGAAACCATGGCCATGGCTACAGGCTCTGAGCTGTATCTTGCGTTCTCATTTAGCTGTCTATTTTTAATTTGGACAGTTAAAAAAGGCAAGTATAATTAGTTGAAGTACCAAATTTAGGGACTTTTTGAAAAAAGTCTTTAAAACTTTACTACGTTTCATCTTAAAAAGGAAGGGAGGCTGGTTTCCCTTAAATTAAAACATCTTTTGTGGTGTTTACAATTTCTTTCAGACACAAGAACCCAAATGGAAGGAGGAACAGCTGGTCTATTTTACTGAGTGGAGGAGATGCAGAGGAGTGGAAACCCAGAGAAAAAGGTAAATTTAAAGGCATCCAGAGAGTGTGGCAATGGCACCCCACTCCAGTACCCTTGCCTGGAAAATCCCATGGATGGAGGAGCCTGGTGGGCTGCAGTCCATGGGGTCGCTAAGAGTCAGACATGACTGAGCGACTTTTCTTTCACTTTTCACTTCCATGCATTGGAGAAGGAAATGGCAACCCACTCCAGTGTTCTTGCCTGGAGAATCCCAGGGACGGCGGAGCCTGGTGGGCTGCCGTCTATGGGGTCACACAGAGTCGGACACGACTAAAGTGACTTAGCAGCAGCAGAGTGTGTGGACCGGGAGAACCTGTCATTAACTGTCTGCTTGGACCCACTATCGTCCTGGTGGCACTGCCATCATCCTGTTTTCTTTTTTTAAATATTTATTTGGCTGTGCTGGGTGTTAGCTGGGGCACGTGGGATATTTGATCTTCATGGCAACATGGGGGATCCTTAACTGCGGTTTGTAGGATCTTTTCATTACAGCATGCGAGCTCTTAGTTTCGGCATGTGGGATCTAGTTCCCTGAACAGGGATTGAACCTGGTCCCTCTGCATTGAGAGCACGGAGTCTCAGCCAGTCGACCACCAGGGCAGCTCCTCTGTTGAATTTTGGAATTGTGGGGAAGGAGAGGAAAATCCAGTGATCTGATTTGCTGTGATTCTATTCTCTTTCCTTCATTACAGAAATTCCTAAACTCTCACCTAAAAGGCTAGTCATGGAGGAATCCGCAAAGAAACCACATCCATAGCAGAAAAGAGGCCCGAGTTTATACTGGCTACCACTCTTTGAGCCACCATTAATCCTTGCACTCTAGGACACAGGTATTGTTAGTATTCCCAACTTATGGATGAGAAAACTGAGGCACAGGGAGAACAGGTAACTTACTTAAGATCAGGGAGCTAGGAGCTGGGGCTCGAATCCATGTAGCCCATGCTCTGAGCCCCTGCACTGTGCAGGCTCCCAGGAAGTTACCATCTCCAGGGAAGCTGCTGGAGCCATGAGTCTCTGTGCTGGCAGCTCACAGGGGAGACTTCAATACCACTGAAGCTTGGGGGCTCCACCCTAGAGATCTGATGCTATTGCTTTGGGTGTGGCCAGTTCCCTGGGGATTCAAAAGCTGCCCAGGTGGGGGTCACTGTCTTAGAGGCTCCAGTGTTGGCAGCTGTTAACTAAAGCACAGAGTGGACTTGAGCGATGATCTGTGTGTGATCTTGGGCAAGTTTCACCTTCCTAGTCTTCAGATTTGAAATTGGGGGCTTTCCATCCAGTAGGGCCAGAGATCAAAGGTCTAGAAAGCCATAATGCCGATGTCTTTGGCTATATCCTTAGCGAACTGCTTAGTGAACTGCTAGGAGTTCTATAAAGCTTAAAAACCTTTATGTTTAGAAAAGAAAGAAGAAAAAGCCTTTGAGCCTTTAAAGAAAGAATCTAGTCTGAACCTGTTGCCAAACTTAAAGGGTTTAGGAAAGCAGTGATTTCACATTAATGGACATTAACATTGCCTGAGAAGTTTAATTATAGCTGATTTACAATGTTGTATTAATCAGGCTTCCCTGGTGGCTCAGATGGTAAAGAAATCTGCCTGCAATGCGGGATACCTGGGTTCCGTCCCTGGGTTGGGAAGATCCCCTGCAGGAGGGCATGGCAACCCACTCCAGTATTCTTGCCTGGAGAATCCCCAGGCAAGAGAAGCCAGGCAGGCTACAGTCCATAGGGTCACAAAGAGTTGGACATGACTGAGCGACTAAGCACAGCACATATGGCAAAGTGATTCATTATACATATATACATTCTTTTAAAATATTCTTTTCCATTATGATTTATCATAGGATATTGAATATAGTTCTCTGTGCTAGACAGGGGGGCCGTGTTCTTTACTCATTCTGTATATAAAAGTTTGCATCTGTTAACCCCAATCTCCCACTCCATCCCTCCTTTAGCCCCCTCCGCCTTGGCAACCATGTCTGTTCTCTGTGTCCATTGTTTCTGTTTCATAGATAGGTTCATTTGTTTCATATTTTAGATTCCACATATAAGTGATATCAGATAGTATTTGTCTTTCTCTTTGTGACTTCACTTGGTATGATAATTTCCAGTTGTGTCCATGGTGCTGCAAATGGCATTATTTTGTTCTCTTCTATGACTAAGTAGTACTCCACTAGACAGCATATTAAAAAGCAGAGACATTACTTTGCCAACAGAGGTCTGTCTAGTCAAAGCTATGGTTTTTCCAGTAGTCATGTATGGATGTGAGAGTTGGACTATAAAGAAAGCTGAGTGCCAAAGAATTGATGCTTTTGAACTGTGATGTTGGAGAAGACTCTTGAGAGTCCCTTGAATTGCAAGGAGATCCAACCAGTCAATCCTAAAGGAAATCAGTCCTGAATATTCATTGGAAGGGCTGATGCTGAAACTCCAATACTCTGGCCACCGGATGAGAAAAACTGACTCACTGGAAAAGACCCTGATGCTGGGAAAGATTGAAGGCAGGAGGAGAAGGGGATGACTAGAGGGTGAGATGGTAGGATGGTATCACCGACTCAATGGACAGGAGCTTCCAGGAGTTGGTGATGGGGCAGGGAAGCCTGGCGTGCTGCAGTCCATGGGGTCACAAGGAGTTGGACACGACTGAGCAACTGAGCTGAATATTCCACTACGTACACCACTTTATCCATTCAGCTGTTGATGGACATTAGGGTGTTTCCATGTCCTAGCTGTTGTGAATAGTGCTGCTCTGAACATAAAGGTTCATGTATCTTTTTGAATTATAGTTTTCTCTGGGTATATGCCCAGGAGTGGGACTGCAAGATCATATGGTAGTTCTATTTTTAGTTTTCTGAGCAACCTCCATACTGTTTTCCACAGTGGCTGTATCAAACTTACATTTCCATCAACGGTGTAGGAGGGTTCCCTTTTCCTCACACCCTCTCCAGCATTTGTTAATTGTAGACTTTTTAATGATGGCCTTTCTGACTGGTGTGAGGTGGTACCTAATTGTAGTTTTTATTTGCTTTTCTCTTATAATTAGCAGTGTTGAGCATCTTTTCATGTGCCTATTGGCCATCTGTATTTTTTTTTGGAGAAATCTCTATTTAGGTCTTCTTCCCATTTTTGGATTGGTTTTCTGTGGTTGAATTGTATGAGCTGTTTGTATATTTTTGGAAATTAAGCACTTGTCAGTTGTATCATTTGCAAATATTTTCTTCCATTCTGTATGTTGTTTTTTGTTTATGGTTTCCTTTGCTTTGAAAAAAGATTGTAAGTTTGTTTAGGTCCCATTTGTTTATTTTTGCTTTTATTTCTTTTGCCTTGGGAGACTGACCTAAGAAAACATTGGTACAATTTATGTCAGAGAATGTTTTGCCTATGTTCTCTTCTGGAGTTTTATGGTGTCATGTCTTAAAGTCAGTTTGAGTTTATTTTTGTGTATGGTAAGAGAGTGCGTTCTAACTTCTCTGATTTACATGCGGCTGACTTTCCCCACACCACTTGCTAAAGAGACTGTCTTTTTCCCATTGTCTACTCTTGCCTCAGGAAATTGGTTTCTTAGGATTTCAACCTGTCACCTGTTTAATTACAAGGACTGAATCGCTACAGGAGCTCACCCGACCTTTCCAAAGCAAAAAGAAGGAAAACGTGCAATGGATGGGAGGGCTTTTGAGCCCTGGAAAGGGGGAGGCGGGGGTGCAGGCGACCCTGGGTGATAGAGGGCCTCTGGATGCAGCCTCCCAGCTGGGCTCAGCTGAGCCACATGTGAGCTAAGGTGCTGAGCTGCATTTTAACCTCGGGCACTTGGAGGGCAGAAACAAGCAAGCAGTTTGGTTAAGGTACGTCTCTTCTATGCTGGGTTTAAATTTGGTGACCTGGATTAGGGTCAGTGCCTACTCAAATACCCTTCCAAGCCAGCAGGGAGTCCCTGGCCCACTGAAGGTGTGGGAGATACCACTTAAATCTTGGTCATGTAGTCATGAGGGAATGGGGACCTAGCCTTTTCAATTCTCAAGAAAATCAGAAAGCCCAATTTTATGCATAATCTGCATTCTCAAATGTTAACTATCACTTATTTTAAAAAAAACCCCACTTTTTAAATGGTGTTTAAAAGGTTTTTTAACTTGTTTGGGCTGGGTTTGCCTGAGAGCCAGCAGTCGGCGCCCTCACCCAGGCTTTTGAGGACAGTGAGGCTCGTAAGGAAGAGCCCTCTCTGAAAGGGCTGTTCTGAGCTGGGCCCACCACAGTTGCCTCGCGTCCAGCTGCCCTGCTCAGCTCAGGAGCTGTAGGCAGGTGGGGGTGGGGGCAAAAAACCTCAGCTGGAATGGGCCAGACTGCACAAGTTCCAGAATGCAATTAGGAAAGCTCAGGATCAGTGGTTATTAAGAGACACCCCTGGAACCTCAGCGCTCCCCACCTTACTCTTCTTTGTAACACCTCCTTCTAACGTTCTGATCACTGTCCATTTTGTGTGTCTCTCCCTTCTAGAATGTAAACTCTAGGAGGGCAGGTACTTCTCACTTTTTGTTCTTTCTTGTATCCTCGGTCCCTGGCACATGGTAGACACTCAGAGTTCTGTTGAAGGAGCGAACAGATGCATGCATGAATGAGTGACTTGGGGTGACAGGGATTTTAAAGGCCACAAGTGGCTGCTGAGGCTGCATGGGCCTCCTGGTACCTCAACCTGCAGCCCGGCCCATCTTCCCACGGAGGATTTCTGACAAAGATCCTGCAGCTGCAACACAAGAGCTTAGAATCAGCCCTGAGGCCAAGAGACCGGCAGCTGGGGTGCTTGGCGCTGGGTGGAAATGGGCTCAGGGTGCCTGCAGTGGACTTTGATGTGGCGGGGGCGGGGAGAGAGTCTGGCACTTTCCACCTGAATGGTGAGGCCAGGAAGCAGGAGGTGCGGCAGAATTACTCAAGAGGGTGCCAGTGCCAAGGGGCCCCTTTCAGCCTGACCAGATGTGGCTGGAGGGGGTTTATTTCCATCTCACATCAGCTGTTCAGGCTTCCGGAGGCCTGGGCAGGGTGCGGGAGGGGCAGAGAGTTGAGGATGCGGCTCTTGCCAAGCTGGACGGGCATCCGATGAATGGGGGCCCAGAACTGGGACAATGGTGGGGAAGGGATGTGGCTCCCACGCTGCTCAGGGCAGGGGGGGCAGCCCTGGGTTTCCTGGGAAAGCAACAGTCAGAGGGCAGGAAGAATGTGCACCTGCTTACTGGCACTTTGGGACCCTCGGAAATCACTGTGGGCTGGAAGGGGCGGGCTCCACTGCGCAGCCTCAAAGGGCTCACGCCACCCCCCAGCCAACAGTGACTTCTGGGGGCTGACAGCACCCCATCCAGATAAGGGCTCCCAGAGGGCGACACTCTTCTGAGGCAGAGGGTAGCAACTCCTGCCCCCAGCTTCTCCTTCTCGTCTCTCCCTCCTTGGGATGAACTGGCTTCATCAGTTCTCTTTCTAGACTCACCAGGATGTTCTACTATGCATATTTTGCCTGGATCACTTGAGCCCCTCAGGTCTGAGTTATCCCATCTGTAAAATGGGGGCAACAATAGTATCTCCTTCTCGAGACTGTTTAGAGAATTCAGTGAGAACCTACCAGGAAAGCACTTAGCACTGTGCACACAGCAGGCACTCAGTAAACAGTATCTCTATCATTTTAAATATTACGGAGGTGGCTGGCAGTACTGCGAGCATATCACCCTGCCCTCCTCAGCCTGATGGTGCTTCTCAATCAGCAGTGTATGTCAGAAGCACAGTGCATCTTTGGTGCAATGTGGATTCCTAGACACCTCCAGAAGAAACTCGGACTCAGTGGGTCTGGTTGCCTGCTCTGGATGGCTGCCCCAGGGTGCTTCTGCCATGTAGGTTCCAAGGTTGGTGGTCCTGTGTTCCATTTGAAAACTGCTGACCAGACATTATTTTTACATGAACAGGATTTGCAGTGAACATCCAACACATTTTTCATCTGGCTCGGGGCGATTCAATATCTCACTGACATTGGTGACGGATGGAAAAAATTGGAGGCAACTTGGATTGGCAGCTGTTAAGCAAACTGGAGATCTGAAGAGCAATTTTCTAGCTATAGAGAGATTAGCTATTAATATGCATTAACAGACTGTATAGTATGCATGGAATTTCAGAGTCAGTGAACTGTGGATCGAGAGACAAGCATGTTTCAACAGTATCCCATTTCCCTATTGTTCAAAGGGTACATTCTTGGGTTTTCACGTCTGCATGTTGTGTGTTTCCTGGTGAGGGCAAGGCTAGTCTTTCACTAGGAAGAGAGGCAGAGGCAGCTCTGAGGGGGGCCCCAAAGGAGCCATTTCCACCACCTTCACCCAGGCTCTTGTGTGTCAAGCTCCTCCATCCTGATCATAGAGCATCACGAATGATGTAGGTTCAACTGACTTCCCAAGGCTTTTAGGATAGGACCTAGGTATCTTTTGTCAAGTGCTCAATACCCAATACGTGCAGGACTTAGAAAAGAATAATTAGGAGGAGAAGGGGATGACAGAGGATGAGATGGTTGGATGGCATCACTGACTCAATGGACATGAGTTTGGGTGGACTCCGGGAGTTGGTGATGGACAGGGAGGCCTGGCGTGCTGTGGTTCATGGGGTCACAAAGAGTCAGACATGACTGAGCAACTGAACTGAACAACACATGAATGCCTTTCCCCTCCCTCAAGGATGGTCCATTTGGGATGCTAATGAAAGTGCCACAGAAAGACCATTTACCAGTTGCTTATGGAAAAACTTAAGAACATGGGCTTTTTCTGGGGACATACCCATAACACAGCTGTACATGATATCATGGACTTCAACCAGGGGCTCACAGATGAATAAGATCCTCAAGTTAATGGCATTAAGTGTGGGCATGGCCGCCTTTCTGTAGATCTTCAGAGTACTTTCCCATCCCTAGACCTTGGATGGAGAAGGGAATGGCACTCTCGTATTCTTGCCACGGACAGAGGAGTCTGGTGGGCTACAGTCCATAGCGTCACAAAGAGCCGGATATGACTGAGGGACTAAACAACAGAGCCCTTGAAACACAGCTTCAGAGTCAGAGAATATTTGTAATCACCTGAGATCACATGCTGATTTTCAGATAGAAAAACGGAGGCCCAAAGATGCTAATCCCTCCACTCACTCCCAGGAAGTGGGGAAGCTGGGGCTGGAACCTGAATCTGCTGCCCCTTTGTGCGGCTGGACTGTACAGCGGAGAGAGGAAGTTTCTCATCCCATCCTCCCAGCAGTGCACGCACGGCCCAGGGATGGATCCAGGAACAGAGTGAAGGGACAGCCAGCCCAAGTGCCATCTCCATGGGGCTAAAACATCTCTGCGAGGTTAGAAAACAATCCTGCTTCCACCAACTTAGGAAGTCTTTTGGTAACACATGTAGAGTCATGGTTGGTGGAATTCCTAAAGCTGAACAGGAGCCAGTGACCTATTTTACTATACATTATAGGGACCATGGGGCTTCCCAAGTGGCTCAGCAGTAAAGAATCTGCCTACAATGCAGAATACTTGCAGGAGACATGTGTTCAATTCTTAGGTCAGGAAGATTCCCTGGAGTAGGAAATGGCATCTCACTCCAGTATTCTTGTCTGGAAAATCCCATGGACAGAGGAGCCTGGCAGTCTACAGTCCATGGGGTCGCAAAGAGCCGGACACCACTGAGTGACTAAACAATGAATAGGGCCCATGGCATAGATTCCCCTGGGCTGGCTTGATTGAAGAACCCATTGAAGAAAACTGAAGTAAGAACTAGGAAAGGTCTGATGATTTTTTTTTTTTTTAAGAACTGTGACTGCTGTTTGCAGATAACATGATTTTACACAAATAAAATCGTAACAATGCAACTAGAAAACTACCAAATTCATTGATGAGTTCTAGTAAAGTTTCAGGATACAAAATTATCACACAGAAATCTCTTGCATTTCTATCCATTAACAACAAAAAAATCAGAAAGAGAAATTAAGGAAACAATCCCATTTACTCTCACATCAAAAAGAAAATACCCAGGCATAAACCTACCTCGGGAAGCAAAAGACTTGTATTCTGAAAACTATAAGACACTGATGGAAGAAACTGAAGAGGACACAAACATGGAAAGATACACCATGTTCTCGGATTGGAAGAATCATTATCATCAAAACGACTGTACCATCCAAGGCAACCTACAGATTCAATCAACTTAATCCCTGTTAAATAACCAATGGCATTTTTTTCACAGAACTAGAACAAAAAGCTTTACAATTTGTATAGAAACACAGAAGGCTCCAAATAGCCAAAGAAATTCTGAGGAAGAAAAACTGGACAGCTGCATGTAAAAGAATGAAACTAAAACAGACTCTAACATCATACACAAAAGTAAACTTGAAATGGATTAAAGACCTAAATGTAAGACCGGATACTATAAAACTCTTCAAGGAAAACATAGGCAGTAATATCTTTTTGAATTCACCTCCTAGAGTAATGAAAATAAATACAAAAATAAACAAATGGGACCTAATTAAACTTAAAAGCTTTTGCACTGCAAACTATAAACAAAATATAAAGACAACCTACAGAACGAGAGAAAATATTTGCAGTCTATATCACAGATGAGGGATTAATCTCTATATAAACAGCTCATATAGCTCAATAAAAAAAAAAAAACCCAATCAAAAAATGAGAAGACCTAAGTAGACATTTCTCCAAGACATACAGATGTCCAAAAAGCACATGAAAAGATGCTGATCATCACTAAGTATTAGAGAAAGGCAAATCAAAACTACAATGAGGTATCACCTCACACCCGTCAGAATGGTCCTCATCAAAAAGTTGACAACTAACAAGTGCTGGAGAGGGTGTGGAGAAAAGGGAACCCTCCTACCCTGTTAGTGGGAATGTGAGGTGGTACAGCCACTGTGGAGGACTGTATGGAGGTTCCTTAAAAACTAAAAGTAGAAATACCATATGATCTAGCAATCCCACTCCTGCGCATGTATCAGGAGAAAACCATAATCTGAACAGATATACGCACCCTAAAGTTAACTACAGCACAGTTTATAATGCAACCTAAATATCCATTGACAGATGGATGGATAAAGAAGAATGTGGTACATATATACAATGGAAGTTGTTTGCAGCAACATGGGTGAAACTAGAGATGATCATACTAAGTGAAGTAAGTCAAAGACAAAAATCACATATCAATTATATGTGGAATCTAAAAAGATACAAATGAACTTATTTACAAAACAGAAAAAGACTCACAGACTTTGTAAACAAATTTATGGTTACCAAAGGGGAAAGGTGGGGGGTGGAGATAAATTAGGAGTTTGCACTTAACAGATACACATTGCTATATGTAAAATAGATAATCAACAAGGACCTACTGCATAGCACAGTATTCAATATTCTATAATTAAAAATATGGGGAAAGAATCTGAGTAAGAATGTATATATATGTATACATATAATTGAATCACTTTGCTGTATACCTGAAAATACAACCTTGTAAATCAACCATACCCTAATATCAAATAAAAATTAAAAAAAATTAAGAATGCATAAAACTAAAAAAAAAGAACAAAAAGAACAGTGACTGGGCCAGTGGAATAAGAAAATAAGTAACTCAATTTCAGGATAGAATTTTTACAGAAAATCAGTGTCTCCCTGATCCCATAAAATGAATACTCAACAAATATTGAGAGTATTTGGTTTCTTACCCTGCCTAGGACGCCTAGGATGCTGCTCAGCCAGCCTGACACAGAGGTCGGAGGTCAGACTCTGAAGTCAGGCAGACACATCTGGACCTGAATCCAGGCAATGCCCCTGAAGAACCACGTGATCCAGGATTGTCATTTCCACCCTCCCAGCCTCGGTTTCTGTATCTGTAAAGTGGAAGCTGATATCAACACATACTTTACAGGCTGTCATGAGGTTTGTTGGGGTAAAATCTGCAAAGAACTAAGCATATCACCTGGCCCATAGCTGCTCTTAATGTACATGCAAGTATTATCCAGAGTTAAAAATTCTTTCCCATGGAGTGAGGGGGAAAAGAGGCCTTATTTTCTAGCTGTTTCCATCAAGAAGCAGAACACAGACACTGCAGCTAGACAGCCGGGAGTTAAAATTTGGCTCCACCACTTACTGGCTCAGAGAAGGCAATGGCACCCCACTCCGGTACTCTTGCCTGGAAAATCGCATGGATGGAAGAGCCTGGTAGCTGCAGTCCATGGGGTCTCGAAGAGTCGGACACGACTGAGCGACTTCACTTTCCCTTTTCACTTTCATGCATTGGAGAAGGAAATGGCAACCCACTCCAGTGTTCTTGCCTGGAGAATCCCAGGGACGGGGGAGCCTGGTGGGCTGCCATCTATGGGGTCACACAGAGTCGGACACGACTGAAGCGACTTAGCAGCAGCAACTTACTGGCTATGGAGACTGGGCAAGTTACTTGACATGTGGCTCAATATTTTCACCTGTAAAATGGGGCTGAGAACACCACTGACCATCTAAGGTTTGATGTACTGGTGATAATAGCTCGCTGTATGCCCAAAACACTAGGGGTGCACAGCGGACTGTCCTGGAGGCATCACTTGTCTTCTGTTAAGACCAGTGGGATAATGAAGACATGAGGAAGTTCCCCACATGACTTTCCCCCTAAACTTCTGCCATAAAGTGCTGACAAGGAGGGAGAGTGGCTGATGTCATTTGTCCTTTCACTTCCCCTGTCTCTCGGGTGGAGGCCAAACAGTGGTGAGTCCAGAGAGAAGTGGGAGAGAAAGCTTGAGCTGCATACGCCTGCACTCCTGAGTGGGTGGGGGAGGCGCTGATTCCTGACCTCTGGCAGGCACAGCACACCGTGGTACCAGAGCCTCTCAGCTGACCTAGCCCATCACCTGGAGGTCCCACTTTATCCCTCAGAGGGCTTCAGATAGGTCAGCTCGCCTCTCCCCCACTGCCCGGCAGGTCACCGACCTCCCGGCCGTGTTCTCCAAGCCCACGAGGGACACCTAACACCTGGCAGATGCTTCATACTCCACCTCAATCCCTCAGCTGGCACAGGCTAAGCAACCAAGGCTCAGACACTGGCAGGTGGCCACTTCAGAGCCAGATAAGGTTTGTCTTCAGGGAGAAATCTCGCAGTCTAATGATGGACACAGAAGAGCAAAGGAAAACATGGTAATGCAATGTGGCAGCTGAAAAGCGCTCACCCAGGGGTTAGATTCCCAGACCTAGCACCTACTAGCTTAGAAGCATGGGGCTCTCTTAACCTCTCTGAGCCTTTATTTTCCCAACTATAAAATGGGCAAAGCAATAGCCCCTCTCTCAAAGGTAATGGAAAAGAGCAGCTGAGAAGAATGACATATGCCCTGACATATGACTCAATGCTTGAGAGCTCACTGCCTCACAAGGTCAGCGTGAGGATGGAGGAGGACAGGATAGCACAGGCAATGCCCTTTCTTTGGGAGGAAATGATTTCCCCGAGAAAGGAGTGTTCCTGGGAAGCTGGAGAGAGAAGTTGTGAGCTGGGCTAAAAGGACACGTGAACCGGAACAGGGGTGGGAACTGGAAGCACAGAGACTCAGCAGGAGCAGGGAGCAGGGCTGTCCCTGCACAGGCCGTGAGCCCCCAGTGACAGGGCCAGGGTGATCTGCCCAGGCTAAATGAGCCTACGGAGCCCAGGGGAGGCTAGGCACCCCGCCCCCCGGCCTTCCAGAAAGGAAACTTCACAGACATAATTACACTGGTGGAGAGAGGCAGCCTTCTGGGAATCTTTTTTTATACACTAAGTGGCATTCTCTGGGCCAAAGCAACCGAGGTTCAGAAAAGCAAGTGGGATCAGGGCCTGGGGGGACTGATTTTCATGAATGAATCTCCTTCCTGTGGTGACTGAAGCCTCCAGGGGAGGCCCTTGAGCACCAGGGACCAAAAACCTGATGACAGCCAGGGACAGGCCACCACAGCCTCCCCAGGGGACAGGGCCTTGGTACTGCCCTCCCCCAGGCCTCAGCTTTCACTTCCCCCTACTCTGCGCACTCTCCAGGCCGGGCCCAGGGTGCAAAACCACCTGCGAGGAGGATTCTTCCTCCCCTATTTCTGTTTTCTTTTGAAAAACCATAAAAACTACAGTGACTTAAGAGAGACAGGAATACCTCCACTCTGTGTCTCCTGGACTGCCCCGAGGAAGGCGCTGGGCAAAGGTTCCGGATGAGGTCTGGAGTGAAACAGAATGAGCTAGACAATTCTAGGTCAACTGACCATTTGTTAACAAGTCCATGACCCCAAACAGAAAGCTACAAATTCACCTGCAGGCTCAGGTGGAAAAGGAAGAAAACCAGATGTTGCATTTACTGAGGTCAACATTTAGTGCGTACTTGTCATGGGGTAGGAGAGGAGCTGGGTCCAGTCGGGGGATCAGGTATGTGGACAGGGGTAGACCAGGAACACCATGGATAGGGATGCAGGCTCTGTGTGGTGATGGACCCTTGCCTGGGACCCAGAGTACTGAGACATAAATGGAAATGTGGGGATTCCTGCCTCTTTACGACCATGGGAACCTCTGCATCCATTAACGAGGTCATGGATTACCAGAACCAGACTGACAGCAGGAGGCCCGTTTGTCAAATATGGAGTCACCACTGATAACAAAGGCAGACTGAGACCACTATGCTGGGGCTCTACCTCATTTTACCTCTGATTCTGATAACCCTGTGAGATGCAAACTAACAGCTCTGTTTGATAGATAAGGAAACTGAGGCTCAGAAAGTTAAGCAATTTTCCAAGGTTGTCTGTCTTTGCTTTTTTGACACAAAAAAGCCCTCTCCACTGTGACCTGGACCTTTGTGTCTGGAGCATGGTCTGCTCTGTGGAAAATGTGCCCAGGTGCCACAGGGATAGAGTGGCAGTCCCTAACCAGTAATGGGATGGGAAGGCTAGGCACCTGCCATGTGCCAGGTATCCTGCTAAGTACTGGACAGCCACCATCTCACTGAGTCCCCAGGACAACCTAGAAGTGTCATCCCCACTTTCCTGACTAGTACACTTAGGCTCGGGGTGCTCCAACACTTAACTTATCTCAAGGCCCACACTTTGTGATTCAACCCTGGTGGCCCAGTTCTGGAGCAGGGTCTTCAGCCTTGAGCTAGTCACCCCCATGCTGACCTGTGGCTGGTTCACTTTATTTATGACCCTAAGCCATTCCCATCAGGAAGAGCCTGAAGCACACAGGCTAATCCACAGTCCAGATCTACCTTGGAGGGGCAGGCAAGACTTCTGGGTGCATGGAAAACACCAGGGCAATAATTAATGAACCAAGCTCTAAGGAAGGAAGCACTGATGAAATTCTCTTCCTGAAGTTACTAAGCAGTTTCAACCATTCTCATAATTTATCCTCTAGTCAGCATGTTCAATAAAGACCCTCTATAACTGGTGTGAGAAATCAGATTTTCTTCCCAAGGACAATACCAGTTTCAGTTCTGGAGGCCACAGGGTGTGGTTTGTGCCGTGTTCCCTGAAGCCACATTTTGTTTCAATCAAGTGGGGCAATCCGGAAGCCTCGCACAGCACAGGGACGGCCGCCTTTCTCCTTGGAGTTCGTAAACGAGATTTTCAGGGTGGTTTACACACGACTTCTAGCATATCTACAGCTCTGTTCGGGGAGCTAAGGGAGACCCCGGCTTCCACGAGCAGTCACGTGAGGAGCGGATCAGAGCAGAGCCAGTCTCTACAAAGCGTGCCCCGGCGGCCAGCTCAGGGCGAGGGGTCACGGCCATGGCGCCGGGGTCTCGCGCAGGCGCACAGCCGTCTATGCGGCTTCCAGGGACGCCCTCGATGTGGGGGCCCAGCCCCCTGCCAACCCCGCTGCGGCTCCGGTTTCTGCTACAGAACAGTCAGTCTGGGTTCTCTTCGAACAGGCCAGAATCCAGAAGGGTGGGGCATTTTCTCCAAGTTTTATAGGAACGTCTAACCAGAAACATCTGGAAATACAAGGGGCTAAGCTGGACGCCTTCAGGGCGCAGCTCCGGCTCTGCCAGGCCCGGCCTTCACTGAGCAAACTTGCGAGTCTCCGGCCTCTTTCCCAGCATCCTCCTTTGCAAGATGGCTTCCCTCCTGCCTGCCTCGCTTCCTCTTGCCTGTCCTCCATCATTCACCCCTCTAACTTCCTCCTTCCTCTGATCTCATCTCAGGGTGGCTGAAATTCCTGTTCCTTCCACATGGAAAGCTCCTTCCATGCAGGCTTTCAGGGCCACCTGGGTGGCCATGTTGTAGGGAGGCCTTTGGAGAGGGTGGGATTCATGGGAAGCAAGAAGCATGTTCTCACCTGCCCATTGGTCATTGCCCCTGGAACATCCTGCAGGAACCTCCACCTCCAAATATCTGAAGGTGAGTTGTCACCCGCCTCTTCCATGTCTTCGCCTCTGGGAACAGCACTGTGGTGTGCCCAGGGTCTGCCAGACTCCAGGACATCCACTGCCCACAGCCCAGCCTAGTTTCCATTTCTGTAAAATGGGCCTGGGTTTGAGAGGTAAATGGACACCATCCATTCCCTACCTACATAGGGCCTGGAATTACTGGCTCCTCAGGAGGGACCTGTCTCCTGGGCAGAGCGGACCCGACACCAGATCCTGAGATGAGCTGACCTGGTTCTAGTTTGGGGGATTGGGTTTTCCTCCAGCGGTTAAGTATTTCCAACTGCTTTGAAACTAAAAAAGTTAATAAAAATAACAGAAAAGGCAGGTCCACTTCTATAAACAGGTGTGAAGTCATTGGTCCCTCTCCAAGCTGGGTCTGAACAAGCATGCCCTAGGCTCCTCCTGGCAGCAGCACTAGTCAGGTGCCACTGTGCAATCAGGCCCTCCCAGCCCTCCACTCCCTTTGTCTTGCGAGCTGCTGGTGCGTGCCCTGGAAGCCCTGCTGCGTTTTTTGGAGGAGCTGGGCCCAGCCAGGGCTGCAGAAACAGCTGGAGAGGTGGGGATGGGCCTGAGCCTGCATCCCGGGCAGCCCCACGAACACTTACCGAGGCCTTCACCTCACTAGGGGTGGCCCTGGAGAGCAGACATCGCAGCATCTCCAGCTCAGATCACCTCCAGCTGGCTTTTCAAAGAAATCCTGTCCCCATTCCACCACCAAGCCCACCTTTCCTAACTTCAAGTCTCAAATGCAGAGTTCCTCCTCTCAGAGCCAGTGGAGATAAGAGCCAATCTCTCAGGGTTTGAGTCACAACTTTGTCACTTGGCTAGCTGTGTGACTGTGGGCAAGTTACTTTACCTCTCTCAGCCTAATTTCCTCATCTGTTATGTGGGAATAGCAGTCGATTGAACCAACCTCACAGAACAGGTAAAGCACTCAGAAGGATGCCTGAAGCCCAGCATGTGCTAAAGCATTAGCTGCTGTTACTGCCACGTGACCCAGGCTCGGGGTGCAGGAGGGGCACCTTTTGAATTTGAAGGTGCCCCCACAGCAGGCAGGGCCGTTTCTTGACATCCACAGTCCGTGTTACTCCCTCCCACAGAGGCCTTATGGACATCCCCCTTTTTCTCTTTCTTCTGTTCCACTCGGCAATCTTGAATCGATTTGGAGATTGTTTCCCTGTGTGATCTGGACAGCTTACATCAAGCAAAAGTCAAAGTCTGGCCTTGTGCCCTCTATACTTATGTGCAAGATACTTCTCACCTACATCACCTAGTTAAAGAGCCTGAGGTGAGCACAGCATTGTGGAAGGGGCACACACTTTAGAGTCGAGGGGCGGGTTGGCAGGGGGTGGGGGAAATCCCAGTCTGGGCCTCCTCAGTTTCCCCACCTCTCATGGGGCTGGTAACATCTGCCACACAAGAGTACACAGAGAGGATTAAACAAGATGGTACATGTCAAGTTCAGAGTACAGGGCTAATACCTTTTCTAATGTGTCTGGAAATAAGGGCTTTAAAAATGCTTAACAAATACTTAATTCTAGAAAGAAAATCAGCTTCCAATTCTTCATGTCCCTGCAAAATAAATCACCATTTGTTTTGCCATCTGGTCTTGTAAGTGAGTAGCAAGTGGGGATGGAGGAAGCCAAAGAGACGCTAGAGACAGAGGGTATTTATTGATAGATGACGTCAACTGCCCGGATTCAGCAAATGCCCCAGGGACGCCGCAACACTGATAACGAAGGGGTCAGGATTGATCCCAACGCTTTGACTTGAGGGGCAGTGGAACCAGGTGATTTCAGCCGGTGAAACAGCAAGAGGTGTTTTATTATCTGGTAACGCGGGTGACAGATATTCTTGCCCAGCCCCCATCCTGGTATCTCTCCCATCCCTGACCCCTTGGAGGGTGGATTTGGAGAAGGGAAAAGAGATGAGGGGAAGAAGGTTGATTTCAAATGAGAAAGATGAAAAAGTAAGCAAAAGTCCAGTGATTTGGTTATCAGGCCACATACAGATGCCCCTGGGGTTAAAACAGCTGTGAAAGCATGCTGTAGTCTAGATCTCCTGCTAGGACCCAGTCCAAGGGTGGAAGGTCTTTAAGGATCATCTTTCCACGGTTTGCAAGTGTGCAGGAAAAGCCCTGCTGGCTTCCAGCATGTGGGCCAATACAGAGCATGTTATGAGCACAGCCTGGATCATGCCAGGAAGTCACTGACCCCGGGAGGCCTTACATAGCATGGACATGACCCAACACTCCCTGACCCGATACAGGAGGTGCCATCAGAACAGAACTTCTGGCCACCAGCGGTTCCATTATCTCCTTGGAGGAAAGGAGCAGAGCTGGGGAGCTGGCTCTATTCTCTCCTGCCCTAGGCCAGAGTCAAATGGGGACAGATCTGCCATCACCAAACAGTCCAGCAAAGGCTGGAGTCATGGCCTGGCTGCCAGACCCCGGGGGCAGGCTCCACAGCCGTCTCCCCAACAGAACCCTCCATGGGCAGGCTTCACTCTAAACTATTTGGTGAATGAACACTCATGGGGGAAAGCCACTGTTTCATTTAAAACCACATTCTGGAATCATTACTGGGCGCAGACATCACCGTGGGGAAAGGTAGGGAGTGAATCAATGTTTGGGAACCTTTTCTTAGGGCTAGAAACCTGGTGTATTTCCTCTGTCCCTTCTTCAACCCTGAGAGGAGGGTAAGCTCATCTCTGATTGACAGACAAAGAACACTGAGAGAGTCCAGTTCTGGCCCAAGTCTCGGGGCTGGCAGGGAGGGGGTGCAGGGGTTCATACCAGCTTGCTCACTCTTCTATAATAAAATGGGCCTTCTGAGTGATAATTTGAACCCCCATGTACTGGACAGGAGGTACCAGATTCCTCCCTTCTCCGCATTCCCCCCAAACAAAACTTGGAAAAGCCTCTCTTTAAGGTCTGTCTTTTCAACACTTCCAACCCAAGCAGGGCTCCCCCTCTAAAGTCGAAGTATAAAAGAGCACCACTGGCCCACACACCCTGAGAAAATAATGAAATCTCTTTGGCACACTCCTTTTGGCTTTGGTTTGCTTATAGATTGGACTTCCTGTTTGGTTTGCTGGCAGTGGGGAGTAACTGTTTGGGCTGTACTTGTCTTTAAGGCCAAGGTCGGCCGAGTCTGAGTGATAGGTATGTCCACCCTCCACTTCTCCAAAGCCCATGCAAGCAGCAAACCAACCCTCCAAAGAAGGTTCTGGTTAGTTTGTGCTCTTTGGCTTGGAATGCTAGAGGAGACAGTCAGAGTCACAGTACGAACAGGAATGAAGGGGTTGGAGGGAGAGGCAGCAAAGACTGGCCCCAGGAAGACAGCTTGTAAACGGAGAGCAGAGGGCCATACACAGAAGGATGCTGAACAGCTGCTGTGGGTCAGAGAGAAGATGCTCAACCCTGCACCAGCACTGACATTGGGGCTGCCAAGGTGCTTCTGCAAGGCTGACCATCCCACACCTGGGACAGGGTGCCTGCAGGCTGGGCCTCTGATGGAAGCTGTAACCCTGGAGCCAGGAGAGTCTTTCCAGGGAACTGTTGCACCCTCTGTCTGATCCAAGGTGGCCTTGGATTCAACTGGTGGCCTCCAGTGAGACAGAAAACAAGCGATCAAGAGGCTCTCCTGTCCTGGGACTTCCCTGGTGGTCCAGCAGTTGAGAATCCACTTTGCTATGCAGGGGACGCTGGTTCGATCCCTGATCAGGGCACTAAGATCCCACATGCTTTGGAGCAACTAAGCCCATGTGCCCCAACTACTGAGCCCTCACACTCTGGAACCTGTGTGTCACAACAGATCTGCACAATGCAACAAAGATCCTGCATGCTGCAACTAAAATCCAGTGCCGCCTCCCCCCCCAAAAGAGGCCCTCCTATCCCATTTCTTTGCAAGCAGAGCAGACAACAAGTGAGGATGTCACACCCAAGGTGGGTTTTTCACAGCTCTTCCCTCTGCTTGGGATACATGCCCCCTTCAACACACACCATTCTGCCCTGACCTGTTTCAAGGCCCAACCCAAGGGTCTCCTCCTCTGGACCAATTGATGAGGCAGCTGCTCCATGCTTTGTGCTACCTGTGTCCTGACACTACATCACACCATGTCACAGGAAGTTGTCTCACACCTGTTCAGGCCCCAGACCACGAGCTCCTCATGCTTCTAGTGTGTGTATGTGCTCAATCATGTCATGCTTCTAGCCCCTCCTCCATACCTAGTGACGGAGAAGGCAATGGCACACCACTCCAGTACTCTTGCCTAGAAAACCCCATGGACGGAGGAGCCTGGTAGGCTGCGGTCCATGGGGTTGCTAAGAGTTAGACATGACTGAGTGACTTCACTTTCACTTCTCACTTTCATGCACTGGAGAAGGAAATGGCAACCCACTCCAGTGTTCTTGCCTGGAGAATCTCAGGGACGGGGGAGCCTTATGGGCTGCCGTCTATGGGGTTGCACAGAGTCGGACACGACTAAAGTGATTTAGCAGCAGCAGCAGCAGCCATACCTAGTGTGGTAGCTATTCCATAAATGGTTATTGGACGAACAGCTGATAACTGTTATCAGCAGCTAATAGGATGAAACAGTTGGATGGCACCAACTCAACAGACATGAGTTTGAGCAAACTCTGGGAGACAGTGAAAAACAGTGAAGCCGGGCATGCTGCAGTCCATGGGGTCGCAAAGAGTTGGACACGACTGAGCGACTAAACAACAACAGTCCTGGAGCCCTCCCTATGTGCCAAGCCCTGTGACAAGGCTTCTGTGAGGTTATCTCAGTGAAAATCCTCATGACAACCCTCTGTGACAAGAGGCCACATGGACAGAGAGGTTAAGGAGCTGGTCTCAGGTCACAAAATGAGTAAGCGAGTAGCAGAGACAGGACCCCAACCCAGGCAGGTGGCTCCTGAGTGCGCTGCCCATGGTGCCGTGCTGCCTCAAATGAGTGAAGAAAGTGGGGAAGCAGAGGAGCTTTCAGAGTCTACTGGGAGCAGACCAGTGCGTCCAAGGCCCTCAAGGCAGGCCGTGGCATTGCCTTTGTTTCTAGAGTGGCTCTGCTGTCACCTGACAACAGCCAGCCCAGCAGGTTAGGGACCCAGGTGCCACTTTGTACTGCCAGCCTAGTGCTACCTAGAGCACCCAGCCATGGGGGAGGTGGAAATCAGGCACCAGAGAGTGAAAATTCACCCCAGCAGCCTGACACACAGAGCCAGAGAGGAAGGCCAGGAGAGGGGAGGACATCCCCCACCTCTGGGCCTCTGCTTCCCCCAGGAACCCCCCGGCCAGATGCCCCACAGCTCCTGTCTTCTCAGTCCTTCTACATCCGATCTACTCTTTGTAGATTTCCCTTCCCCAGTTTTATGAGCATCCTCTGGACAAACAAATGCACGTGTTATCGTGCAGACCGTATGGTTTTGAATCTCCATGTCTCATGTTCCTGCTATGATGCTGTTTTCTTTAAAAGGCCAGAATTCCTTAAAATCTAAAACTTTAATGAACACAAGAATCCACAGGGCAGGCAAAGGGGGCATGTACGTGATTGTTAAAAATGCACATGCCAGGGTCATTCTCCCAGAGATTCAATCTGTGCCGGAGATCCACTCTGTGCCCAGGAAGCTGCATTCTTAACAAATGATTCTAGGAAATCACTGAAGAAACAGTACCTATTACTGGATCAAAATGATCTTTTCATATATACACTTTCTCATAATTTACCAGGTCCCCCTACTAACCCTTGAGCATCACAACTGATACGATGGTCCAGACAGAAGTCACAAGCATGACTGCACAGAAGAGAAAGCTGAAGCTCAAAGAGTCGTTACTCAAGGTGACAGCAAGTTGAAAAGAAGGAAAGTTTAGACCAGCCATGTGTCTGGTGCCTCTGCCACCTTATCCCGGCCTCTATGACTCTGTTTTAGTCTTTTTTTATTTCCTGCTATAATATTTAAAACAATCCTAAAAACTAAAAGAATTAGAGGTCAACAATAAGAGAAAAACAAAAATCCCCCAAACTTCCATTTACCAGAGATGATAATTATTCATGTTTTGGTGTATTATTCACATTTGGTGTATTTTTCCAGCTTTATTCTTATGTTTTAATTGTGATTCCACTGTTTTTTAAGCCACATTGTCTCTTCCAACAGTTACCCAAAAGCAAGGACAGTGTTGCTTTAACTGGACCTTGAGGAGGGAGAAAGATGCTGGCTGTCTACCTTGTCCTTTTCTGTCCACTGCCTTCCTCAATGGCCATCGTCCCTTCATCCTCTTCCTCATCCCCTCCAGCAAGTGTAAGAGTGATCGCCCCCTCCCCAGGAGAGAGAGGGGAGCAAGCTTTCCTGGGCAGGGATGGGACCTCTGGATGTTCAAGTCAATGGGGACAGGACTTCAGGGGTCTCTAACGTAGAGCTGAGAGTGGCTCAGTGGTAAAGAATCTGCCTGCCAAGCAGAAGATCCAGGCTTGGAATCCCTGGCTTGGAAAGATTCCTTGGAGAAGGAAATGGTAACCCAAACCAGTATTTCTCCTGGAAAATCCCATGGACAGAAGAGCCTGACGAGCTATAGTTCATGGGGTCTCAAAGAGTCAGACAGCACTTAAGTGACTAAATCACCACCACCAATGTTGAATTGAACCAGGGCGAAAATAGCACACTGTAGCTAGCACTTTCCACAGGGACACCGCAAAACGCAGAAGGACTATGCGTTAGAAGGACTATGAAGGACACCAGTTTTAAGACACAAGTCCAGGGACGCTGAAATCACGCTAACCTCAGAGGGATGGGTAGCTTGTATCTGAGATTCCTACTCCAATTCCTTGCTTTTAAAAGACAACAAACTCAGAACTGATGCAAACTAACCTCAGGACTCTTCCTTTTCTTTGCTTCTTTTTTTTTTTTTTTAAGGAGTTTGGAGTTGAAGACCGTTTGATTATTTCAGATTCTGAACACAGACTGAGAAGTGCTATGAGCTGGCGTGTCTGCTGACTGCAGGCACGTCTGACTTCCTCTTATCGTTCAGTCTGAAATCCAGCACAGTTCCTCGGGGCTTTGACAGACACGTCCTCACAGCTCTGGGGAAGTTTTAAGGCCAAGTCTGAAGAGACTTGCAAATGAGTTCCTGCAAAGACCTCCTTCAGAACAGTGACTGATGACAATCTCTGTTTCTAAAGGAAACACCCTACTAATTAAACCCACAGCCCGTGAAAGGGTGGTGGAGATGCTCTTGACAGAGAGCAGTGAGAAACTGCAGCCATTATTGTTGTTGTCATGGTTTTCTAAAATCATGCTATGTCTACAGGCCATCAGCTCCTTTAATACTAGATTTTCCCCCAACACCTGCCAGACGGCTTGGCTTTCTGCCTGGATCTACTCCTCCCTCCCCTCTTTGCCTGCCCACCCCTAACTCACCTGTCAGGCAGAGGCTAAGATGTTGCTTCCTGGGACAGCTTTCCTGAGCAGGTTAGGGCCCCCTGTGCTCCTCCTCCATCCCAGCACTTCTCATGATCCTGTGGCCATCTGCTCGTCCTCCACAAGCTCTGTGCGGTCCAAGAGCTTGTTTGCGTGTTCACTGCTATATCTATAACCCTGCCTGGCACGTAACAGATGCTCAATAAATGCCTACTGAATGAGACTGAAAGAAGAAGACTGGAGGACAAAAGATTTCCTCCTTGGGTCCTGAGTGTAGATTTCTGTCTAAACATGATTATGAAAGCACATTGACTTCTTCATTCATTCAACAAGCACTGAGGGGTTTTCCTGGTGGCTCAGTGGTAAAGAATCCGCCTGCTGATGCAGAAGACACAGATTTGATCCCTGGTCCACATGCCGAGGAGCAACTAGACCCATGTGCCACAGCTACGAAGCCTGTGCTCTAGAGCCTGGGAACTGCAGCCACTCACTACAACTACTGAAGCCTGAGCACCCTAGAGCCCATGCTCTACAAGAGAAGCCACACGATGAGAAGCCCATACGCTGCAACTGGAGAGTAGCCCCCCTCTCTGCAACTAGAGAAGAGTCCGTGCAGCAACAAAGACCCAGCACCGCCAAAAATAAATAAATAAAAATTTGAAAAAAAGAAAAACGAGCATCGAGGAACATCAGCAGCATGTTGAGACGTGGGCTGACTGGTCCAGTCTCATCACCTCCTCTCCACCACCATCCAAGACACCACGCCAAGGAGTGGGCAACTGGCTTCCTGAGAACTCTGAGGTTCTGAGCCCCACACACTCCCATTGACCCTCTTGTGGGCTCCACAGCCCTGCTTTGTTGGGCTTGGAGGAACAAGTTTCAGTCACCTGGGCAGAAAGACCACTTCCCCAGCCTTGATGTCAGCTCCCAGTTAGATTAACCCATCTATTGCTCCTCAAAAGGTTGAATGGGATGAGCCAGGAACAAGATTGACCTTAAAGGGTCTGGAATGTCAGATCCTGAGGACTATAATACAAAATTTCATCCATCAAGATCTTAGGAACCCCCAGTGATAGGGAGTAGGTACCACCCCTTCTAGAAGGTACTAATAATGTAATTTATTTCCATGACTACATCATCCCTTGGGGGAGGCAAAATACATACCTGTTTCCTTCTAGATCCCTAGAGACCTACCAGTTCAAAATAACACTGGTGACCTAAGGCAGCTTGGTGAACCAGACAAAACTGCCAAGTGGACAAAACCATCCTTCCGAATTACACTATTTGACATGTTCTAGACTTGTCCCTAGTATCTTCCTTAATCCATTATCCAAATTTATCTGTCCCTACATCCTAGTCTTTCAGGGCCCTCCGTTCTGCTAGACCCAGTTCGTCTGTGGGTCTCCAGAAATCTCCTGTGAAAAATGACAGGACTGCCAGCAGCGGCTTACATCAAGACTCAGATTCAGTAATCTTAAACCTGGCTCAGGGGTTCATTAGGCAGTGGATTCAGATCATGCGTATCTAAATCCAGTTAAAACACATGTATCTGGAAACATCTTGAGAAATTACACTCTAATGTCTCAGCCCTACGGCAGGTTTACAAGTAAACTTTGAGGCCTCTCAAACCCTAGCACACCCCACCCATCCTAGCCTATGGCACCAGTACACCTGGACTGCCCTTTCCAGAAAAACCCCTTCTGGAGCAGGGCTGCTGAACTCCTTTGTTTGGAGGGCCGGGTGTGGCATATGGAGATGGAAGGCAGACTAGTGTGGTCTCTCTTGTTTTCCAGCCCCCAGTGGCCCATCATCTCTGGGATTCTCCCTTTTGCTTTGTGGAAAGGGGTCCATTTTTAGTTTCATAGCAGGTACCTCCCTGGCCTCTGGTCTGTACCACAGACTTTTAATTAAAAACCCCTTAGGTTTCCATTTTAATCCAGCTGCCCTGGTTTTCTCTTAGAACACTCAGAGGGGCAGGTCCCGCGTCTACTTTAACCTTGGACTCTGCACCCAAAGGGATGTACTGTATGGTCTTTGTGGGTCAGCAGAGACCACCCAAAACCCAACTTCTGAATGGTCTGTCTAGATAATGAAAAGGACAAAAACTCCTTTGAACTTTGCAGCTGGACCTAAAGCAAAGGATTAAACAGTGTCTGGTTACATATTTTGCTAAGGATTCTAGATGAGACACTAAGAACCCCTTATGAAGTATGCAATTACTTGCAATGCCATGCGGGAAAGGGGCATATTTGTTTTCTGTCCTGTCCTCTGGTTGACAGAGGCCTCGTGAGCAATGCCTTTATTGTAGGCACTGTTTCTGCCAATCCTACTTCACTGGCTTAAGGGATAGATAAAAAAGGCATCCAGAGAAGGCAATGGCACCCCACTCCAGTACTCTTGCCTGGAAAATCCCATGGATGGAGGAGCCTGGAAGGCTGCAGTCCATGGGGTCGCTGAGGGTCGGACACGACTGAGCGACTTCACTTCCACTTTTCACTTTCAGGCATTGGAGAAGGACATGGCAACCCACTCCAGTGTTCTTGCCTGGAGAATCCCAGGGACAGGGGAGCCTGGTGGGCTGCCGTCTATGGGGTTGCACAGAGTCGGACACGACTGAAGCGACTTAGCAGAAGCAGCAGCAGCAGCAGCAGCAAAAAAGGCATCCGTGACTTAAAGGCTAAGAGATCTCTGTTTTCCAGTTCCATTCTAATTATTCAAGATGGCAGCAGCAAAGCAATAGGGAAGATAATCCATACACCACTTCTATGGTCCCATGGGCACCATACAGACTTACCCAACCAAATCTGCTGCAGTCTGGTGAGTGGTGAACCTGCCCAAGAATAATCCATCCAGGGAGACATGACCCGAAACTGCAGCTCTGGGGCCCTGCCTGCTCTCCACAACCTCCAAAGAAGTTGATCCCTGAGGGTAAGGGATCAGGATGGTAAGAATGGGAGGACGAGGAGGCCAGGGTTGGAAGCCAGGCTCTGTCACATAATAGCTGTGTGACCCTGAGCAAGTTACTTAGCTTTTCTGAGTCCTGAGACTCATTAGCTATGTAGGGAAAAGACCCCCCCACCCCACTGCCCGCCCATTGCACCTGGTTTCAAGCATTATGTGAGAAAACCCGATGTGTACCTTGTGCAGACACAAGGAGGACCACTTAGGAATTTTAGAAGATTAACAGCTTTGCTGAGGTAGAATTTACACTTCTAAATTTGAAAGGCACCTTAGAACGATCTAATCCAATCTAGAGCTGAGGAAACTGAGACCCAGAGAGGTTCCCTGATTTCCCCAAGGTCACACAGCATATGACAGCAAGGCTGGGACAGGAGCCGGATCTTCACACCAGTGTTTTCCAGTTTCGGCTCCACAGACGAACGCTCATCGAGTAAATGGTTACCTTTCATTCACGAAGGAAGGAAAATATCAAGAATAACTGAAGCATTACCACTAATTGAATGCTGACTGTGCTAAGGGCTTCATAGGTATGATCATTTAATCCTTTACCGCTTCATAAGGAGGCTGCTGTTATTATCCACGTTTTAAGACATGGAACTGAGGCTCAGGAGCCGAGTATCTTGCCCAAGGTCACACAGGTTATCGGGGGAGTCTGACACAAGCCTGTGTTCCCCATGCCCTCCCCCTCTGCAAGCCCCAGCTGCCAGCTATGAAGCTCTGACTTGGGGAGAATGAGATCCGGGTTGCCTCTCAGGTCGGTTTGCCAGATTTAGCAAAGAAAATTCATAGAGTTGGTGAAGCTGGAATTTCAGATAATTAGTGCGTGTCCTCAATACTGCATGGGACACATACTTATACTAAGACATTATTCATTGTTTATGAAATTCAACGCTAACTGGGCATTCTGGATTTCATTGTCAGCTCCTCCCTAACGTGCTGGTTGATCCAGGCAAGCTTCTCTGGGTCTCCAGAAATCTGTGAAAATGACAAGACTGAGCACAGCTGCTCACTCTAAGGCTCTGTACCTCAGCTCCACTGGAGGAGAGAACGACCGGGCGAGCTCTCCAGCAATGGTTCTGAGCAAAGACCAGCCTGGGAGATTGACACAAGGCCTTGAAGGTGCAGGAAGGAGGCCCGAGGAGGTCCCTTGACGGCTCCTAAACCCCTCACTCTGCAGAACAAATGTCTCCACGTGGCACAAGTTCCCTGGGAAGTGACATAGGTGGAAAACCACCTGGGTTTTTTTTTTTTTTAAACTGTGGTGCAATATACACAAAATTGACCATTTTAACCACTTTTAAGTGTACAGGTCAGTGGCATTAGGGATAGTCATATCCCCACCACCCATTTCCAGACATTTTTTCATCATCTCGAACTGACACTCGGTCCCCATTAAACACTAACTCCTCATCCCCTCCTCCAGCCCTTGGCAGCCACCACATTGCCGTCTGTCTCTATGAATCTGACCCCTCCAGGTCCAGCATATGGTGGAATCATGCAATATTTGCATCTACTTATTGCATGTAGCACACTGAGGTTCATCCACGTCGTAGCATGGAGCATGGAGAACTTCCTTTCTTTCTAAGGCTGAACAGAGTTCACTTCATATAACATTTTCTCTCTAGAAAGAGATGCAGAAAACCACCCAGATACACTCACTCAGTATTCTGGGCTCTAATGGGACAGGAGGGAGCCCCTGTCCAAGGAGGGCTGGCTGAGGTCACTGCAGCTGGGGACACTGGTCGGGGGGCAGAGAAGCTGAGACAACCCTCTCCCCAGAGCCCAATTTGGACCCCTGACGATTTTATAGGATTCATCACCTCCTGGGGGCACTTCTCTCCATACCAGAGGTCCCAGCAAGAAGCCAAAGGCAGATATATGGAGCCCTCCAAGGAGGCTTTATTTTGGCTCTAACAATACCACTAAAACAGGGAGTGATTATCAAGGGTGAGGATCAGGGGAGGGAGAAGAGTCAATTCCCATTTGGCTGCAGGCCACAGGCTGAGCGAGCCTCTTGGCATCAGTGGGGCTCACAGACAGAATCCCAGAGGGGACCCACAGGCCTCTTGGCAGAGGTCACAGGCCGCACTGTCCGTAATGGGGCTGACAGGGTGGTTCCCCGGGTTGGGGGTGAGGCTCGGTCAACCGTGCTGCAGGGCCTGGTATAGGCCGGCACTCAGGAGGGGCAGTTGCTTTCCATAGGCAGCGCTCAGGAGACAGCCCCACTGGATGGGTGTGTTGGAAGTCTGTCAGTGGGGCGTGGGGGATAGGATTCATCTAGATCACAAACAGGACTGATCTGGCAAAACCAAAGGAGATGGAAATCGAGAGCCAGACAAGCGCCTTTGCTTTCTCTGGTCAGATGCCCTCAGGCCACCTGCTGAACCAGTGGGGTGTCCCCGTCCCTGGGGGGAGGGGGACTGGGGCCAGAGCAGGTGCTCTAAGGAGGAAACTGCCCCCAGGCTCAAAGGGTCTGAACGCCACCTTGTCTGGAGGAGGGGTGGCGGTGAACATTTCATCTGCTAACAACTTTGGGTTTTGTAAACAGACCGTTTATGTCTCAACCAACTGTAAACTGGCTCCCTCAGCCCCCTGGTCTGGTCTGGAGGGAGGGGAAGTGATCACCAGCTCACCTCTAATGGAAAACCAGCCCCTCACGCAGCCTGTGAAGGTCAAGGCTGGGTTTTTACTGAAGGAAAAAAAAAGAGCAACGAGTGGAAGAGGGTCAGAGAAAGAGGAACAAGGGGAGGCACTGGCCGCCCTGCTGACAAGCGTTAGCCCACAAAGAAGACAGGCTGCTGGCTGCAAGGTCCCTGGGGAAGGGCAGAGAGACCCACCGCACGCCATGGTCTGAGCTAGTGCCTTCCACTCATCTTTGGGTCCTGCCTCTGCCACGTACTTGCAATGTGACTCTGGGCAAGTTGTTAACCTCTCTGTTTTCTCATCTGCTGTTGTGAGACATTTGTGAGTTAAATAAAACACACCAAGTGCTAACCACTGCATCTGAGATATGGCGAGCAGTCAAGAAGCATTAGCTTGTATCCTCACACCCCAAGAAGAGTCTTCTCCAAGTGTCACTGCCCTTGTTATCAGTATTATTAGTACTGCCAACTGTTAATCACAGTTCTTGTGGGAGGTGACACTACCCTTAGGTCACAGATCAGCAAACAGTGGCTCGGAGGGGGCGCCATGCAGAGGGCTGGAGTCAGGACTCAGGCCAGGTAAGTCTGCCTCTTGTGTATGGAAAGGGGAACTCTGGAAGAATCTAGAATCTTATGTGAGATGTTTGACTGGGTACCCTGAGCAACACCCCTGCTGAGAACTGGGAGACAAAAACCAAGAAAATCATCAGACTCCACCTAGACACATATCAGCCCTTGCCGTAATATGCTTCGGTTTGTTGGTGGCAAGTTTAAAACCCTCAAAGGGTTGAGCCTGAATAAGAGTTCTGGAAAGACGCCATCCCCCCATCTCAGCCTCAGAAAGGTCTCAACTAACTTTTCTTTGATCATGTGTCATTGCCAGGGTCTTTGAGAAAAGCCTCCCCCCTCACCACAGGCTATCAGACGGAAGCAGAGAGAGCCTAGGGAGGAAGAGGGGAACCTCTTCTCTTTGGAAAGAGATGGGCAGAGACCCCTGACATGGAATCTGGAAAGGAGACCCAGATTTCAGAAAGGCAGACAATCCAGGTTGCATCCACCAGAGCCTGCCGTCTCCTACGAACAGAAACCACTATACTCTACAAGCCAAACTCATCCTCATCACTTCTACATTGGGAGGGCATGATTCACCTACCTGGAATAGAGGCATGTATGCAAAAGTAAATCTACCATATCTAAGAACTTCATTTAATGATGATATAAGTGAAGTGAAGTCGCTCAGTCATGTCTGACTCTTTGCGATCCTATGGACTGTAGCCTACCAGGCTCCTCCATCCATGGGATATAAGAAACATACTAATAACCATGGTTAGGAGAGTGCTGAATGTGGGCATCATACTTAGCTTGAGCTTCCTAGCAGCCAAGGTATAAAGGGAAACATAATAAATTATGAAACCTTCCACCTCTGATGAAGTTGAAAACACACAGGAATTAGGCTTGAGACCAGATGTGAATTTAGGCTCCATCACTCGCAGACCATGTACCCACAGGCAATATTTAACCTCTCAATACCTCAGTTTTGAACCCTTATTAAACAGTCTTAACAATACCGCAGGATATTAGGGGAATCAAATGAAATGTGTGTGTGGCAACACTTTGAACATTACAAAATATCTTACAAAGATCTTACTTATCAAGTACTCATATTAGTTCTTCAAGAGAAGGAAAAAAAAAAAGTTTTTTCTATGCCTGTTGCTTTCACTTTGAGGTAGTCTGGAAAACATCTGATCACACTACTCTTTGCACAAGGACCACTGAATAATAAAAAGGACAGTGGTGATAACCACAAGTTTTGAGCACTAATTATGTACTAATTATGTAATTAGTTGTTTGAGTTAAGCAACACTAACTGATTTCAGTCTTCACAGAAATTCTAGACAAGGGTACTATTAGTGTCACTATCTTTACAGAAATGGAGGGAGAGACTAGACCAATCCTCTGCTCGTTCCCACGAATATGGCACTGAAGATCTGAGAGGCAGGATGAGCTGGTGGTGGGCAGTAGACCATATGGAAATAAAGGCTCTAGGCTGAAGGTACTGTTTCAAGGTGGCTATGCGTTCTGTATGTGAGACACAGAAGGAGAGAGGGAGTGGCGGAGAGAGACCAGAAGAAATCATAAGTGGCAGAGACTCAAGGGCCAGAGAGAGTGCTGGAGAGTCACAACTGAATCCTTGATCCCGTGGTGCTGATGGGGTGGGGGCCAGGCACAAACCTAAATGCCCTTCCTGCCCCAGAATTTGCTGCTGTAATAAATTTCCCTTTTGTTTTAGCACCTCCGGGTGGATTTTTATCCTTTGCAAGCAAACGTTTCCCAAGGAAGACATGATATGAAAGAGGTCATAAAAGCAAAGAATGCAGATGTTATCCCTGCATCCTTTGTGCTCAGCCCTGTTCTTCTGACCCCTGGGAAGCTAAGCCTAAGAACCCAGGCTGAAGAACGGAGGCAAGAGGAGATGCACACTGGGGTCTAGAACATGTACTGCCGTTTTAAAAAGCCACGAAGCAGCACCCGACCAGCTCACAGCACACTACACTTCCTGTTTGTGTGAACTGGTTCTGTTTTTTTTCCAATTAGATTTCTACTCACTGATCCTCTCCAATGTTTTTTATTTCTTAATTGAATAGCAAATCAAAAGGAAGGCGAAGGAGAGCTCGCAGTGTTCTCCTCCCTCAAAGGCCAAGAATCTGTTGGCTTTGTTCAGTCTTGGCACTGACCTCGGTGTTTCTTACTGTTCAAAATTAGGAGCTGCAACAATTCATCTTCAGAGGAAATGGGTCCTGGGGAGACCAAGGGCAGACTCACCCAGCTAATGGGGTTACAGTGGCTGCAGCTCAGTCCCAGGGTATCCGCATCTTGCTGAATGGGGGGACATAAATGGCAGGCATGTCTGGCAAGAGGACCAGAGTCTGGATGGGTAGGCTGAGTCACAGCCCTCAAGGGGCGATGGGCACAGAACCAAAGACAAACAT
This sequence comes from Bison bison bison, assembly GCF_000754665.1. Classification (NCBI taxonomy): domain Eukaryota; kingdom Metazoa; phylum Chordata; class Mammalia; order Artiodactyla; family Bovidae; genus Bison; species Bison bison. The sequence continues at coordinate 4,774,681 of NW_011494899.1, forward strand.
CTCAAAAACAGGGCAGTGATGAGTGCCCAAGTCCTCAGAAACTCAGGTCACATGCTTGCCCTACTCTGACATCATCAGTCCTGGCCCTGCCTCTCACGATCCTGAAGCTGTGAATGAGTTTATCGCCTCTTCCTTGGTTTCATCTTTCTTGGCCATGAAAAGGAGAGTCAGGTTATCCGTCACGTAGGAGAGAAACATTGTATGGGTAAAATGCTTGGCACACAGTAGGTCCTCAAGAAATGAGAATGGGTATGATATTCTGGGCGCCATCTGCCTGCTCTGGAGGTATGTTTCAAGGGGAAGCATGTTTCCTGGGGCCCTGGATGCCTCCAGACCAGGTTAACGGAAAAGTCCACTCACTCAATTTACAAAAATCAACATGTTTATACAAAAAAACCACAACAGCTTCAGACCCCAAAGTGCAGAAGAGCCTGGAAGGCAGAGAAGGTCTGGAGAGAGGGACTACTTTTGAGAGGCTATGGGGCAGGGATCAATTTCTAAAGTATTTGTACTTTTCCTCCAGAAATGGGTGCCCGGCAAAGAAAGCTGTGACCAGGATTGCCGTGTAGGAAGTGGCTTGGGCCCCGTGGTTCCTGCAACTTCTGAAGGGAGTGGAACCCATGGGTCACTTGGTCACCCACCTCCCTGAGCATCGTGGGCCACTTCTCTGGGCAGCTCATCTTCTGTACCACTTCCCAAGGCCTGCTGGCCACTCGGTAATGCTTCATTCTGAAGAACACTTAAAAGAAACGAGGAGTCCCAGCTAAAAGGGGGTGCTTATAACTTGAAAAGTGCTGATACGCCAACCAGTCATTTGCCCTGAAGTAGGTATTAGCTACAGCAGCATTTCTTGGAATTAAAAAGGACTATGAATAGACTGTTATGCTGTGTCTGCAGTCAGGAGCTTCCAGTTAATGGCAGGAAGCCTATATTCCTGCTGGACCGCAGCTAGCAGAGTGTGTGTGTGTGTGTGTGTGTGTGTGTGTGTGTGTGTGTGTGTGTGTGTGTGTGTGTGTGTGTGTGTGTGTGTGTGTGTGTGTGTGTGTCTGTGTGAGAGAGAGACAGAGAGATAGAAAGAGAATGAATGAATGGCAAGGGGACGGTGGATTGGATGAATGAGTAAAATCGAAGCAGGCATGGTGACTCCTAGAACAAACACAATGGACCACTTTGTATCTCAGGCTGTCATCTGGAGGGCCATCCGGGGCTGTCATCTAGAAGACAGGGCATCAGGGAGGTATTTTGGCACTGGGGTCCCCCCCATTCTGGAACCATGGCAGTCAGGTCAAGAGTCCTGGGGCCAGGCCTGCAGCCCAGGCCTGGCTGAGCCAGAGGACAGTAGAGGAGGAGGACAGAGTCATAGCTGTATCTGTTCTATACCCTCGACCTCAGTGGCTGTTGATGCGCCAAAGGAGAAATATGTTGGGGTTCCATACACCCCAGAAAGTCAGAGAACCTTTGCTGACAGGAGCACTTCTCCTGCACCTTGTCCTTTCAGCTTGTAGTAACTTCTGCCTTTTTTCTCAAGAGCCTCCCTTGTCTTATTTAATTTAGACACAGGCAGTAATGAGGGCCGTGTCTGCTCCACTCTCATCCATAAGATTGAAATTTCTCATTAAGGAGATCCTGGGAGACCAGCCGTGTATACTCTTTCAAGCGTCACACCTGCCTGCCTCTTGCAGTCTTCAGGCTGGCCCTAAATGAGTCTTGGTGGCAGGCGGGAAAATGCCATCCAGTTCTCCTTCTAAATAGCAGTGATTACCTACCTGTAAGGAGGAGGCGTGGGACTGAAAACAGCCAACATTCCTGAAAGGGACTGGGGGGCCAGGTATGTTGTGAAAACGTTCATTTTTCTAAATTAATTCTTCACCAGTAACACATAGTGAGGCAGTCTGATACAGAGAAATAGCCTAAGCAGGGCACTAAGCAGCCAGGTAAGTCTGGGCTTGCCATGGTAACATTCCTGGCCTCAGTTTCCTAATCTGAGCAATGGGTATTAAAAAGAAACCCTACTCTCACAGGTAGATGTGCACCGGAAATGAGGTAAAGTGCATGAACAGCAGAGAAGCAGGAGAGCAAACCAGGGGCGAGTAGTGGTCTAGAGTCCAACTCCCTGGTTCAAATCCTAGTTCTGCCACTGATGGGCTGTGTGACCTTGGGTAAGTCACTAAACCTCTCTATGCCACGGTTGCCTCATCTGCCTAGAGGGGTGACAACCGTACCTACCTTAAGGGGCCAACACGAGAATTCAGTGAGTGCCCTTCCCACAGTGAGTGCTCAAAAAGACTGACCTGGAGCAGCAGGAATGCTGCTGAGTGCAGCTAATGCTGGGCACATGGGAGGGGCTCCCTAAACATTTTCTGATTGTGATTCTGGGCTATTATCCTTTATTAAGGCTGGTTTTCCTGGCACCTGCCACCAGCTGCAGAGAATCACCATAGCACAGGCTGGGGTTGAGCATTTCAGGAAGAGCTACTATGGAAGAGGTGCTGATTGAAGACCTTAATCTTCCAAATATGGTTTGGGGAAGTTAGAGAGTCTCTGCCGTAGCTTTCCCATCTTCCTGAATAAGTGAAAGTTGCTATGGTAGGTAGAAGAGTTGTCCCCTAAATGTCCACTCCATAATCCCTGGATCCTGTGAATATGTTTTGTTACCTGGCAAAGGGGGAAGGAATTAGGGTAACTGATAGAATTCAAGTTGTTAATCATCTGATTTCAAGGAGAGTATCCTGGATTATATAAGTCGGCCCAATATAATCACAAGGGTTCTTTAAATGGGGAAGAGTTAAGAGTCGATATCAGAGTTATGCGATATGAGAAAGACTATTGCTGGCTCTGAAGATGGCAGGGGACCATAAGCCAAGGAATTCAGGGCCCTTACAAACTAAAAGCCCCTCATTTTAGCCAAGTGAGACCCACATCAGACTTCTGACCTCCTGAACTGTAAGATGTATATCTGTGTTGTTTGAAACCACTAAATTAGGAGTAATTTGTTATAGCAGCCATAGGAAATTAATACGGTCCCCAATGTTTCCTTCCTGGCCTGTGAACCCCTAAGGAGCTGAGGAGCACACAGAGACTGCTCTTCCACCCCACATTTGGAGCAGTATTATTTACACGTACTCACTCATCCTTTTGGCAGATACTTTCTGAGAACCTGCCACATGTCAGACCCGGCACTAGGTCCTCGGGACCCAGCAGTGAACAGGACAGACAGGCCCCCTGCTCTTGTGGAGCTCAGAGACAAGAGTGGACACTGACCTTGAACCGATATTTATAGGAGACGATCTTAGGAACCCTTTTATGGAGCCTACTACATGCATGGCACTGTGCCACATATTAACTCGTCTGATCCTCACAAGCCCTCATGAGGAAAGTACCGAGGCACAGGTTACCACCCCCATTTTACAGATGGGGGAACTGAGGCACAGAGCTGGATGGTGGTGGACCAGATTCGGAATCCAGGCACTTTTGTACACTCTGCTGAGTTGCATCTAAAATGACAGGAAACGGGGATCATCCCAGAGAAGACACAGGCATGACTGTGGCCCCCAAGATGTCCCTCTGGCCTAGAGAATGACAAGCCCCCATTTAGAGCAAGTGTCTGTGATTTGGAGCACGTGGGTGTGAAAGTGAATGCTAAATAGGTTCCCAGAGCCCTTGGCACTCCCCATGCAAAAATAAGCACCACCAGATCCCCAGGAGCTGGGGGCTGCACCTTTCTCCCGTCTTGGCAGAGACCCCACGCCTGAGCCCGAGCAGGGCAAGCCAGCCGGCAGTCAACAGGCCTCTATTGACTGTTCATTTTCTGCAAGCACAAGGCTGTCCATTTAAACGCTGATCCAATACGGCTGTCCGTTGGGTAAGCTCATCGAGAATTCCTAGGCTGATGCTCACTCAACAAGAGACAGGCACGACACACATGAGCTCATTTATCCCAGCCACAGCCTGCAATCCCAGACCCATTCATCCCAGAGCAATATTCCCCGAGGAGGGTGGGGGCAGGGAGATAGAAAGGCTTCCCACTGGGGGAGGGGGAGCCACGGCAACTGATGTGTGAGAGCAGGGAGGAGGGGGCTGCAGCATGTGGAGGCTGCCCTGGGAGCCTCGCGGAGCACCAGCAGCCTTCAATTTGCTCCCCCAACACGCTGCCCCTCTACCTCTTGGGACCTGAGCTCCCATATCCATAAAGTAAGGAACAATAATAGCACCTGCCACAGGAGTGGTGGGGGATAAATTGGGAGACTGGGATTGACACACACCACTATGTAGAAAATAGATAACTAAAAAGGACCTATTGTGTAGCGCAGGGAATTCTACTCAATACTCTGTAATGACCTATAGGGGAAAAGAATCTAAAAAAGGAGTGGATACATGTATATGTGTAACTGATTCACTCTGCTGTACAGCAGAAAATAACACACTGTAAATCAAATATACTACAATAAAAATATGAAATAAAAATAAGAACATGTTTTGTGGATTCAAAAAAACATCTTACCTGCCTGAAGGGGTCAGGGAGGCTTAAGTAAGACAATGTGAAGTGTTCTGCTGGGCGGCTGGCACCTAATGACCACAGACAGCATGAGCTATGTTTATGTCACGCAGAGTCTTATTTAATCCCTCATCATGGCTCAGAGAGAAGAGAACACCGGTACTGTCTCTATTTTACAGATGAGGACCCTAAGGTGCCCAGACGGGCTAGAACTTACCTGTGGACTCCTAGCAAGTCAAGAGCCCGGGCAGGATTCGCACCCAGGACTCAAGACTGGGTTCCTCCCATAGCTCTGCCTCTAGCTCAGATGCACTGTTTATACGTGGTCTAGATTTGAACACCAGACCATGGTGTTCTCTGGTTTTAGCTCAAGGTCTTTGAAACAAAAAACTCTATAAGGGAGGCACTGCAATCACACCCATTTTACAGATAAAGAAACTCAGGCACAAAGAATCTGAGTGACGAGCTGGGTGGCAGTGGAGTCAGATGTGGAATCCCGCAGTCTCCTTGTCACCTATGAAGCTGTATGTAAACTGTATGCTCCCCTATCACACAGACCATGTACTAGGGAGGGCTCCTCACCACCATCGAAGCTCACTCTGAAGAGAAGCTTTCAGAGGCTGAGCCAAGTCAAATGTCAAACAGCGCTGTGTCTGGCAGAGCTCAGGACTGTTGTCGCCATGAGCAGCATTAGCAGCAGCAGCATCAAGGCAAATTCGATTCCTAACGTTTACTGAGCACCTTTTTATATCTTCATGCTCTTCCCCATGCATCCCTCGGCCCCTCAGACCTCAGCCCACCCGGACAGAGAGAGAAGGCACACAGTGTGCAGAAGGTAAAACCGGCCAAGCCCTGAGTCATCAGGGAGCAGACTCGGCTTTGCACTCAGCTCTGTCACCTCCCACGCCGGGGCCTTTTTCCTGGCACCTCAAACCACTCATCCTCTGGCATTTGTGGGAGAGGCAAGAGGAAGCCCCTCTACACAGGGGACTGCCTCCTGATGGGGACTTCAGTCTGTTTGCTCACACGGAGTCCTGAGGAGTCCCTCTGGGTGCTCCTTCACCATGCGCTTGGTCTGGCCTTTCAGACTGTAACATGAACATCAGTGCACGTGCACAGCCCTGGGTACCGCGCTTGAGACGACCACACTGCAAAGCTCCAAGACATCCTTGGGGGAGGCAGGGGCCATGGTGCTGCCCATTAGGCATCCTGATGGCACACGTCAGGTCAGGGAGACTTGGAAGCAGCTCTTTCTGCCCAGTTTCCTTAAAAAGCACAGCGTCCTGACTCTCAAGGAGATCCTGCTGCTGGAAGGGCCACAAAGGGCCCGCTCAGGGTGGGCTGGCAAGAATGCATGCAATGTGTCTACTATCCAGCTCCAACTGGACTCTCCAGAGAACCCAGAGATGATCATACTCAGTCAGTCAGCTGTGAGCTTTGTACTGGGCACACAATCAATGTACAACCAAAAGGTATCATCTGTTCCTTTTGCCCCTTCCCTCACCAGGGAAGATGAGTAACTAAAAGAGGGGCTCTGAAGGCAGACCCCAATCCTGGTTTTGTCTCTCAGCTGGTGTGGACCTTGGGGAAAGCTGGGCTCCTGTGTCTCAGGTCCCTCAGGTGTAAAATGAGAGTCATGATAACAGCACCGACTTCACAGAAATCAAAGGACACCATCTGTATAAAATGCTTGGGGACTCCCTGGCAGTCCAGTGGTTAAGAATCTGTCTTCCAATGCAGGGAATGTAGGTTTGATCCCTGGTCGGGAAACTGAGATCCCACATGCCACAGGGCAACTAAGACTGACCTCCACCATTAGAGAGCCCGCGACTAAGACCTGACGCAGTCAAATAAATAACTAAATATTCAAAACAGTAAAAAAAAATAAATAATGCTCACGCAGTGCCTTGTACAGAAGAAGCACTTAAAAAAATGGGAGCTCTCAGTGTGACTTTTCATCCTAACAACTCATTCCTGACCCCACTCAGCCCAATCTTCATTTACCCTCACACCCAAAAGATTCCCTGGTAGAGGGCATGGCAATCCACACCAATATTCTTGCCTGGAGAATCCCATGGACAGAAGAGCCTGGCAGGCTATAGTCCATTGGGTCGCAGAGTCGGACATGACTGAAGCGACTTAGCACGCATGCACCAATCAACACATTTCTAACATGACTCCGCTTTCCTAAACTACGTCTGATGTCCATCATTCTGTCCCTCTCATAAAGTTAACTCTTTGGGGTCAGAGAAAGCATCAGATGTACTACACTGAAGTGTCAAGGAAGATTTTCCCGTCCATGCTGGCTTCTCATTTTTCCTTGTTGGAGAGAGACAGGGTAAACGGGTCAGAACCTGAGCCAAAGGTGAACTCAGAACCAAGCGATGTGAGGTTTTCATCAAGGTTCTGCGTCTTAGTTGTTTCCTTTCAAAGCTCTTTCCAAAAGCATCCTTCATCTTCAAAGAGTCTGGTTGGCAACTCGACTTTGCCCTTTGAAGTCCCTTTTACATTCACCCTTGAAGGCACTGCTTAAAAAATGACACTGCACATGGCTGAGAAGAGAGTAAACTTCTCCCCTCCTACTTCGGCCTCCACCCCTCCCCCACAAATTTGGATTCAATTATAAACTGGCTGATGTTGTCCTTTGGTCCTTCCTAAGAATAACTGCAAAGTCAACACCAAGGGCATTAAAAAGAATGAGCCTGGCTGTTTATTCACGGAGGAAGGAAAGGGGGATAGTTTTTAATACTATTTTCTAGCCTCTTCTTGTGACATCTTCGTCAGAGGCTTCAGGATAAATGTGCCAGCAAACAGATCAAAACGCCAGGGTAATTCTGCAATGTCAACTTTCTTAGCTTTTTTTTTTTTTTTTAAAGTGTTTGTTATTTATTTGGATTCAAATGGTGTTTCAGCCGGGCAAGAAAATACTGTGACCTCCTACGAAAGCAAGCTCATCCATAAGCGAGTGAAAAAAATCAAATCCTCTGGAAAGTTCAGGCACCGTTTGACAAGGGAAACATTTAGAAAGCATTTATGGGGCATCTCAGGAAATGTATGCAGTGGACAAGCCCATCTTGGCATGAATATGATTTTACTGAACACGACACGGCTGCTCCAGGGAAGATGTGAGAACACGATCTCCGTCTGCTGCAAATATTTTATAATTGTGTCAGGGTATTGAAATGGAAGTTTCCAATGAAGCACAAAGCTACATTATACATGAAACAGCTCACTACAACGCAGGTACTGGACTATAGGCAGACTGTACAAAGGAGACACCAAGAGCTGAGTGGCCTAACGCTTAACCCAGACCCACAATCTCACCCAGCCTGGCCCACATCCACAAGAACAGGTTGAGTTTTAGGAGATGGCAAAGAGGTTTTACAGTAGTTTATTAGACAGAGGTATTGAAGAGCCAAAATCCCACCTGCAAACACACCTCAGTTGAGAGGCTGGGAGGCTTTGCCCTTTGTCTTAAACTGAGGGAGGGGGCCTTTAAAATCACTGAAGAATTTAATATATGTGCCCCCGACCACACCATGTGAGAGGCCACATCTATCCGGTGTCAGAGGCTCAAATCTGTGACTTCCAAGCAGCTTTGACAACAAGTAAGAACATGTGCTGAACTGGAGATCAGCCAGCCCGCTCAGCTTCATTAGGGAAGGGTTGAATGTGTCTTCCTCAGGACCAGATACCCACCCCCACCAGCTCAAGGAGATCTCCAGCAAGGCTCATCCCTGGGCCGCCCACAGGGTAACTATGGAATTCTCAGTCCTGAGGAACAAAGTGGCAGCAACAAGCAGAAAAAGAGCCTTATTACGGAAAATGAAGGTGAGAAATCCTTGAGGACTGAGAAGTCTCCAAACAACCCAAGAAAGAGAGAGCCTGCCGGGTCTAGAGGGAGCCAAGGCCGACTCAAGACTGTGTCACTCATGCAAGAACCTTCCTGCATCTTTTCCACTTCTCCTGCCCCTCCTCCACCCCCCACCACCACTTAAAAGCACAAGAAGAACCTGCTCCAGCTGTAGGAGAGGCCTGCTGAATGGGGCGGGAGGAGTGTGTATGGAAGAGGGCTCGACTTTAAATGTGAAATCGAAAACCCTCTTTTCTGAGATAAAATCCACATGCCTTACAATTCGCCCATTTAAAGGGTCCTGTTCAATGGGTTTCAATAGTCACAGAGTTGGACATCCATCATCACAATTCATTTCAAGACATTTTCATTACTTGAAAAGAAACCCCGTTCTTCTCAGGCTCTCCGTAGCTATCACCTTCCAGCCCCTGGTCCCCTCAGCCCCGAGCAATCATTAATCTATGGTTTGTGTCTATGGATTTGCCTATGGAATCATATAGAATGTGGTTCTCTGTGACTGGCTTCTAAGTGAAAGAAGTATATGTGCTGACCTGATCCCCGGGACCTGCAACTTTCTGGGCTCTTTCGGTGGGCCACTAGAGTCCTTCCCTCAAAGGGAAGTGGTCAGGACAAAAGGAGATGTCCCCAGTTAACCGCTTCGTGGCTCTGCCCTGAACTGGAAGAGAAACAAATCTCCCAGCATGCCCAGCGGCAGGGCTGTCAGGATTCGAGTAATGTCTGTCCATCCCTCTGATGAAAACCTCTGTGTCGGTCTCCTCCACTTGCTTGTCCCCAAGGGCACCTGGCACGAGCCAGGCACATATCAGAGGGTCGATAAGCATTCATTGCTGGCTGATGACAGACAGGAAGCAGAGAGGAGAGGGGGGCCGAGCCCACGGAGGGCCTCCGGCAGGTTTGTGGGCAGCTCACAGGTTCTCCACATGTGGATGGATGCAGGCTTGGGATGGCCAGGAGGCAGCGCCAGATGGCAGACCAACTCTGCTGCTCTCTGGTTACGTTTTATGCGTTTCTTTGTTTTTCAGTTTCTTTGTCACTGACATCTGCTGCTCTGTGTTGTTCTGGAGGCAAAATGTGAAACAGAAAATACTCGGGGGATACACGGTTTCTCCCCATCTCGGCTGCTCTGTTTGGATGTGCCATGTCTTTGGCTCAGGACCGCCACCCCCACTCCATCCTGGTGACCCCTTCTCTTTCCCTACGTTCATGACTCTTGTTATCTCCTCGCCGAAGGTGAAACTGACACAATCTTTGCAACTGATGTGCATCAGTGAACCCCGGGGAGACCTCAGGGGACCCCAACGCAGGTAACATGGGATTCCCCACACCAGAGCCTTCTGGACACGGTGAAGCTGCTTCTAAAGCCTGAGGGAGAGTGGATCCATCCGAGAACTCACAGGTGTCATTTCAAAGGGAGATCTTTCAATGGCAGAGAGGGTGGTTTTCTAGGGAGAGCCTGGCTAGCTCCTCAAGAATTCAGACTGGCATTACTCCATAAATTGAGAGAAACGGCCCCAAAGGACAGCATGGGGTTGTGTGGGCTGGGCGGGGCCACATGGGGGAACTGCAGCCTTGGGATATGGAGTGTGTGACAAGCGTCACCAGCCACTGTGCCCACATCCCCCTGCAGATCTTAGTTCTCCTCTCAGGATCCTGCCAGAGGATCCTCTTGTTACAACAGAAGCGTGGAGGGCCATGGCGCTGGTCCAACATCACCTAGAGAGAGTGGCACAGTGGGTCCTGATGCTCCTGCAGGGGCAGCTTGCGAGGGGACCGTGCCCCTTCTCAGCCTGTCCCACTGCCTCATGAGCCCTGGGAAGCAGGCGTTACCCACCCCAGTTCCCAGGTGAGGGATCAGGCTCCACGCGATGGAGTAACCTGACCCAGGTCACTCAGCCAGTCAGGGGGAGTTCAAATGCAAGTCTGCCCATCTGCAAAGGCTGTGGACTCTCCTGGACCGAGTGCTGGTCAGGGGCAGCCTGGGCTCTGCAGGCACCCTTGCCTGGGTGCCCCTCTGAAAATGGCCTGGGAGTCTCCAAGGTGGAGGGGGTGGGACAAGCACAAAGTGGAAGGAGTAAGAATGTTCCTGTGTGGATGTAAGTGTGTGTGTGCACGCACATGCCTGTCCATAACTGTGTGTTGTTTCTGTGTCTGTGTATACACGAGTTTGTATCTGTATCTGCCAACGTGCCATTGTATGCATGTGTGCTTGTATTTATAGATATGTTTGTATTACTGTGTGTCTGTGTGTTCCTGTCTGTGGGTACATACGTGTGTGTTTGTGCGTGTACGGAGTGTGGATGTGTCTGGGTACCCACGTGTATGTGTTGGTGTGTGCTTGTATGATGGTGGGTGTGTATCAGCGAGTGTGTAAACAAGCCCTCGCATGTCAGCAGACTTAGAAGACTACGTTGCCTCTGCGGTAGAAAGTTATTCATTTCTTTCAGCTAATATGAAACAAAGGAATCTTTTCTTAAAGTTCTACTTTGGGGCCCCAGAATGTAAACTTTATGTGACTAGGTTTACAGTCTCTGAGGGAAGAATGTGCCTTTTGAAGATCAAGTCTGAGAAAACTAAGAATTCACTGCTGTTTCAAACTTCTCTGACTACTCCACAGTGGAAAATAAAGTATGTCGTTGCGTATATACTTTGCATATATGTATGTACATGTATATATTTTTCTTAAAACAATACTTATCCTTACCATGTGTGATACACTCTGATGTTAAATTCTTTTCTATTTCATTTTTTCAAATGCCAACTAAACTGATGTCACAATTCACTAATGGGATATAACTTGCAGTTTGAAAAACACTATGCTATGCTATGCTAAGTCACTTCAGTCGTGTCCAACTGTGTGACCCCATAGATGGCAGCCCACCAGGCTTCCCCGTCCCTGGGATTCTCCAGGCAAGAACACTGGAGTGGGTTGCCATTTCCTTCTCCAATCATGAAAGTGAAAAGAGAAAGTGAAGTCGCTCAGTCATGTCCGACTCTTAGTGACCCCATGGACTGCAGCCTACCAGGCTCCTCTGCCCGTGGGATTTTCCAGGCAAGAGTACTGGACTGGGGTGCCATTGCCTTCTCCGTGAAAAACACTGGTCTATAGCAACTCTTCCCCCAGCTCTGTATAAAGTGACTTCATCCATCCATTTACCAAGTACACATAAAGCAGTTACTATGTGCCAACTACTAGTCTAGGTTCTTGGGAAACAAGTTTCCTGTGCTCCTGGCACTTTCATTCTAAAGGAGAAAAACCACAAACCCCAAAACACTGAAGACAATTTTATGTGGTGACAAAATCTCTGAAGGTAATTCAGTGCTTGGTCAGGGAGGACTTCCTGGAGGAGGTGACCCAAATGATGAGAAGGAGCTGGCCATGCCAAGAGGCAGGGGAGAAGGGCTGGCCAGTATTTTCTCTGCAGTCTCTGCTATCAAAGTTTAGAAATGAACCTTGACTCAGATACTGGCCATGATTCTATCCATCTTTCTCTGGCCTCGCTCCCTTCTCTCCTTTCAGATACATGTTGCCCAAATACTTCACATCAAAATTTGGCAGCCCTACATGGGCACATATTCATTCTTTCCCTGGAACATTTGAAAATAACATTTGGTCTGATTAACTCTGTTATTAGGACAAACTCCTGGAAGACATAGTCAATCTCGTGGAGGGTAATTTGACTGGTCAATAAGTCTCAGAAATGAAGGGGCAGAGACCAGGCAATGGGGCTCAGAGACCACATGTAGGAAAGCTCAGGTCAAAAGTGCCAGAGATGGTGGGCAAGCTCCCCCCTCTCAAGGCCAGCACTGCTTCTCCAGGGCATCTGCGTGGCCAGCTCCCTCTCTGCCTTAGGTTCTTGCTTACATATCATCTATTCAGCAAGTCTCCCCTGCCCACACTAGTTAAACCGCAGCCCTTCCTCCTGACTTTCCTGACTTACCTATTAGACCTCTTTATCTGGTTATCCAACTCCCCATCTAGAACAGTAACTCCACAAGGACAGGGATTTTTGTCACTGTCATTCCCAGCTGGTGCTCAATACATGGCTGTTGCATGAGTCAGTGAATAACGTTGCTATTTCCTGAGCACCTAGTAGGTGCTGGGCTCTGTACCAACATGGTCTCCAGTGCTCACAGAAATCCTGCCAGGTGCGTACTATGATTCCCACTTTAGAGATGGTAAGATAAAGGCTCAGAGAAGCGAAACAAACACAGTGAATAAGCGATGGATTGGGGGCTGAAATCTGGGTCTCCCTGACTCCAAACCCACAAGGCCTGACGCTTCTACCCACAAAACAGGAATGCTGCACACTAAGTGTAGTAAGTCAGAAACAGAAAACACCATATGATATCACTTACACATGGAATCTGAAATACTGTAAAAATGAAGGTATCTGTGAAACAAAGACAGACTTACAGATGTAGAGAACAGATGTGTGGTTGCCAAGGGGGAAGTAGCTGGAGGAGGGAAGGACTGGGAGTTTGGGATTAACAGAGGCAAACTCTCATCTACAGGATGGACAGACACCGAGGTCCTACTGCATGGCACAGAGAACGCTAGTCAATATCTTGTGATAAACCGTAACGAAAAATAATATATATACATATAACTCAATACCTTGCTGTACAGCAGAAATTAATACAACACTGCAAATCAACTACACTTCAATAGAATTTTTTTAAAAATTAATTGTTGCATAAAGCAGATGCCCCAAACCAAGATCCATCCAAGAGCAAGCTCCGTGGGCACAGAGCGCTGCTCTTCATTTTGCCTAAAAAGGGGGTGTTGCTAACAGCACCAAAGATGCTTCTATGACAAACAACCAGATCACCCCCTCTGAGCAGGAGGGCAGTTTCACAGTATAGTTTTATTCATAAGCAGTTTCCATGCATTTTGTTTTCCAACACACTGGGGCCCATGGAACACAAACAGGCAGAAACCATGCACTGAGTACCCCCTACTGGGTGCCCTGCAGTGAAAGCTAGGTGTGCAAAGCTGCCCCTAGGGGCGGTCCGAGGGGTCAAGGGGGCCCAGGGAGGGGACACAACAACCTCCCATTTCCCTCTGTACCTCAGGGACAAACAGCCGAGGTCAAATTAACCAGGGCAGACCTCTGAGGGCTGGGGTTCTGGGACACCTACAGAGTGGTTTTGCTTGGGGACAACAGCTGCTTCAAATTAGAAGCTACTCTGAACAGAGAGCAGATTCACGAGGCTTTTCTGCCCTGGAAAGAGACCAAGGGACTCGAGCCACAGTCTTGATCTTTGGACTCTTTAGGGCAAAAGCTTCTAGGGGAGGGGCCAAGAAAAGAAAGGCCAGAAGGGCCGACAGCTGAGGCAAAAGGTCCCAGCTCTCGAACCCTACCTGACCAGCAACAATTCCCAGAACCTGAAGTGTGCGAGATGAGGGGGGTCAGGCCCAGCACAAGGGGTCACCTCTGCAGGGAGAGCTGTCTCCATTCCGTCACCTGCTCCCTCTCCCCACAGCCTCGGCCACCCCACAAGCCTGCTCAAGGGTTCAGTCCCTGCCAGCACTCCTTAGCTTTGATGGGAGTCTTTGAGACATCAAAGACTTCCCTGATGTCTTTGAGCTGGAGCCAGGAAGTAAGGGTGAGGCCCTGGGGAAGACCCAAGCCAAGGTAGCTCCCCAGGCTGTTGGGGCAGTGCGGACAGGCACAAAATTTTGCCTCCAGAAGACACAGAAACGATGGGTTTCCAACTTTTCCCCAAACTGTTAAGTTCTCATAGTCTGTGCCAGGCAGGGTGTACACTGCTTTACTCTGGTCATCTCTATATTTTCAGTTCAACAAACGTTTGAGTTCCCATTTGGTGACAGGCCAATTGGGCCAGGCCCTGGACATGTAGCCCAGTGACCAACCTGAGTGTCTGCTATGAATGAGGCCCTAAGGATCCATTATAAGAATGGAGCAGTAACTAACAGCTAATGAGCCAGGCACTGTCCTGAATGCTTTCCCCATGTTAGCTCATTAATCCTCACAGCATCACAAGTGATTCCTCAGCAGAGGCCTGAAGAAAGTGAGGAAGCTGACCAGGAGTATATCTGCGGAAGCAAGGCCGATCAGGTGTGTGCCCTGCATGTTCAAAGAACCATAGTGAGCCTGCAGTGGGGTAGGGAACGCCAGGTACCCCAGGCTTTGGGGAGGACCCAGGCCTTCACAGGGAGGTGGAGACGTGAGTGCAAGGATGGCAGGATCCCACTTATACTCTAGAACAGCTCTGGCTGAAGCAGTTGAATGTTCTCTGGTGGAAAAGGATGGAAGCTACGAGAGTCCAGGCGAGACTGGAGGAAAAAGACGGCGGTCGGGTGGGGTGGGGGAAGAAGCCAATGCATTCCTGGACTATACTGAAGACAGAGCTGAGGGGAACTGCATACGGGTTGAACATGTGGCATGAAAATGGAAGTGTCCAGGTGGGCTCTGAGGATTCTGCCTGGAGCAGCTGGAAGGAGGGGGCTGCCACGACCTGAGGTGGGAGATGTGCGCTGAACAGCTTTCTGCAGTTTCTGGCATGTTAAACATGCAGTGTCCAATGAAGACATCCAAGAAGCAGATGGAAGAGAAGACTGAAGTCCAGGGGGCCCCTGTGTCAGCCAAATAATACTCTGAACAGGAACTGCCGGTGCTTCATTCAACAAAAACCCGATTGTGTGCCTACTATGAGCTGACACAGCTGCAGCAAATGTAGCCAGAAACAAAAAGTCTCGGCTCTGTGAAAGCCAGCAGGCATGGGAGGGCATGATGACAAGGGAAGACCTGGGAGAACCTGGAGATCAGAGACCCGGGATCAGCCCTGACCACCTGCCTGCTGAGCCCCCAGGCGCCCCGGGGCCCAGGCCCCTCCCTGGGGGCAGCACCCAGCAGTGCTAGTGCATGAGGAGGACCTGGACGCCAGGCTCGCATCCAACCTGAACGGAGTCCAATCTGCTGGAATCCATTATCGACTCTTGCTGACCCGCTGTCTGCTCCTGGAAACATGTCTAAACTGCATTGCCTGAGCCAACACCAGCTAAGACGAATAACAGGGGACCAGTTAATGTCTCCACCGTGCTTTCAGACACTGCTGGGGGCAGGGAGGGATCTGGGCAGGAGCTGAGGGAGCAGGGGAGAGAGAGGATCCACTGCAGCAGGCTGGAGGTCATTCATCCTGGGAAGAAAGGCTGCCTCAGCCCTTCTGAAGCTTCCTGACGGACCCTGAGGCATCACCTGGGCTCAGTCCTCCAACATCCATCCCAGAGGTCTGCATCTTTGTGGCCACGTTCAGAGCTCAGGTTTGGGGCCACCAGGGTTTCTGACCTCACTGGCTATGGTACTCTGGGCAAAGGACTCAACCTCTCTGTGTCATTTCCATTATCTCTATATTAGGGCTTCTGTGAACTCTTACAGAATTGCTGAGAGGATTCAATTAAATAGTAGAGCATGACCTAAAATGCTATCTGTCATGCAGTAAGCACTCCCTAATTGTTAGCATTTATTGTTTACCAAGCGCCTGGAATATGTTGGCATTAGATTGTCTTTGAAGTGGGCCATAGGTAACCTGTAAACAGCAAGGAGAAGGAGACGCTATTGTGACTTACCCAAGGTGGAGAAACTCTCTCCAAGGATCTCTGAAAACGGAAGAGAGAAGAATTTCTCAGGCTGCTTGTTGAATGAATAAAAGATGGACTTTCAGAATCCAAGGTGAGTGTGATGACCACGTGCTTGGAACAGCACGTGGATCTGTGAGTCCTGCCCGCTCTAGTCCAGCCTGGATATCAGGAGCAACTGCCTGCTGAGCCCACCCTGACCCCAACCCCAAGAGAGGTTGGCTCAGAGAAACAGTGGAGCCCAGGACTTGGGGAGGGAAACACAGGATGGTCTGTGGCCAGGGCCACTCTGTGTCCCTGCCATGCCCCAGCCCTGAAGAGGACACCATAATCCATCTTCCCTGCCCAGTCCGAGCAGAACCAAACACGCTAACAGGACTTTGAGCAGACTAGGTTCCAGCTTCCTGTCTGATTTCCGGCTCCATCTCTGACTTTTTCCTAAAGTCGCACCTGGAGGGACCTCACCAGTCTCTCAAAATGGGGACTGTTTCTGATGCTGCACCTTTAGCCTCTCCTAGCCTCATGCATGACAAGGTGCTCCACCTACCCTGGCAGCCCAGCTTTAACCACCACCAGACCCCTGATACTAAAAGAACAGCCTACCCACAATGTGCCTGAGGGGTACACTTCACAGAAAGGGGGGCCTACTGGTTTTAACCTCAGTGATTTGTTTTTACCTGGTCTTCAATAATGTTGGGAAGGAAAGTGTCTTATTATAGGAAAAGAAAATTTTCAGACGCATCAGAAGAAATGACCCCATCACTTGAATGGAGAGACCTAGAGGTGGGAGAAAGAACAGTGGGCTTGTGGGCGGAGCCTTGAGTTTAGATTCAGCTCTGCCACTTGGTAGTAAGTCAACCTTGGGCTCAGCCTTTGAAACTCAGCTTTCTCATGTGTCAAATGGAACAATTATAAAGATGAAACGAGAGCATGTATGTAGCCAAAGTATAATCAGACTAGACTATGGCAGGCATTTAGCATTATTATTATTATTTTTGTTGTTGTTACATTTTTTGCCTGGCCAGCTCCTCTGACTTTTTCTTTGTGAATCTTATGGGTACTCACACCCTTGATCTTTTTGCTATGCTATTTTCCCCAAAAGCTACTGTAATGGGGGTAAAACTTTCTCTCAAATACTGGGCAATATCCCAATAATATCTGGTGTAGAGTGGGTAGGGAATATATGTTTTGAAAATATAATCAATACCATAATCATACATGGGCTTCCCTGGTGGCTCAGATGGTAAAAAATCCACTCACAATGCGGGAGACCTGGGTTTGATCTCTGGGTTGGGAAGATCCCCTAGAGGAGGGCATGGGAACCCACTCTAGTATTCTTGCCTAGAGAATTGCCACGGACAGAGGAGCCTGGGGTCACAAAGAGGCAGACACGACTGAGCGACTAAGCACAGCATAATCATATATAATATATATATATAATATACATATGAATTGGGCTTCTCAGGTGGCACTAGTGGTAAAGAACTCACCTGCCAATGCAGGAGACCTAAGAGATGTGGATTTGATCATTAGGTTAGGAAGATCCCCCGGGGGAGGGCATGGCAAACCACTCCAGTATTCTTGCCTAAAAAGTCCCATGGACTGAGGAGCCTGGCGGGCTACAGTTCCACAGAGTGGCAAAGAGTCGGACACGACTGAAGCAACTTAGCACAGCACATATATATGAATTATGATATAATTATATACAATAATATATTACCAGGTCCCAGAAACCACACTAATTGCTTTGCATACATTACGTTCATGTAACCCTCTCTATCTTACATGAATTAATTATTAGCATTTTTTCCCCACTTTACAGATGAGGAAAATGAGGCACTGAGGTAACTTGCCCAAAGTCATATAACTCTAATAGTAAGATGTGGGGGGGTGGAACTTGAACCCAGATGATCTGATTTTGGAAATGGTTCATTTGACCACCACAGAGCCTCACAAATACATAATTTTCAAAGAAAATGTAGGAGGCAGAAAAAAACACTGATGTGTAACCTGATATTTCTAGAGTTGAGTCATAAATTATGAGTGAGGGGATAAAAATGAATAATAAATTCCAGAAGTTATGTGGGGACAGCTGTAAGAAAGATGGGCACTGCAGCAAGACTATTGTCGGTTCTAAGCGAAACCCAGAGGCGATCTGGGAAGGGCTGCAACGGAATATGAAATCATCGAGGGTTCCAGTGAGGCTCTGACCTTACCACTCGGTAAGCTGGGGACACCATTATCCCCTGCCCCCAGTGAGCAATACTTGCAGTTCCTGGAAGCAGAAGACTAAAATTCCTTCTCCAAATCACTGAAGAGATCTATCTGAAGGCAGAAAATGGGGGCTCTGGTTACTCTGCTTATTTTACAGATGAGAAATGGAGGCCCAGGGAAGTGAAACAGCTTGTCTGAGGTCCTAGGTAAGAGGAAGCCATGTGTTACCGATCAACTTCATTCATTCATTCATTCATTCATTCATCTAACAGACATGTGATGAAATTTACTGTCTGAAATTTACGGATTCATTTTGATATTTGGCAAAACTAATACAATTATGTAAAGTTAAAAAAAAATTTAATTAAAAAAAAAATGAAATTTACCAGGAGGTAAGGACCATGGGGTCGCACAGAGTCGGACACGACTGAGCGACTTCACTTTCACTTTTCACTTTCATGTACTGGAGAAGGAAATGGCAACCCACTCCACTGTTCTTGCCTGGAGAATCTCAGGGATGGGAGAGCCTGGTGGGCTGCCGTCTATGGGGTCGCACAGAGTCGGACACAACTGAAGTGACTTAGCAGCAGCAGCAGCAAGGGCCATATTCCTAGTGACAATCCAGACCAGAGCCATCCCATAAAGATGCAATGCAGGCCACACTGGTACTTCAGAGTGTTCTAGCAGCCACATGAAAAGAGTAAAAAGAAATGGGTGATATCAATAACTTATCTCAAAAGATCCAAATAATACTGTTTTAATATGTCATCAATATTTAACAAATATTAATGATGTAGTCTCTTTTGTGAGGGTACCATCACTTCATGGGAAATAGATGGGGAAACAGTGGAAACAGTGTGAGACTTTATTTTGGGGTGCTCCAAAATCACTGCAGATGGTGACTGCAGCCATGAAATTAAAAGACGCTTACTCCTTGGAAGGAAAGTTATGACCAACCTAGACAACATATTCAAAAGCAGAGACATTACTTTGCCAACAAAGGTCCGTCTAGTCAAGGCTATGGTTTTCCCAATGGTCATGTATGGATGTGAGAGTTGGACTGTGAAGAAACCTGAGTGTGGAAGAATTGATGCTTTTGAACTGTGGTGTTGGAGAAGACTCTTGAGAGTCCCATGGACTGCAAGGAGATCCAACCAGTCCATTCTAAAGGAGATCAGTCCTGGGTGTTCTTTGGAAGGAATGATGCTAAAGTTGAAACTCCAGTACTTTGGCCACCTCATGTGAAGAGCTGACTCATTGGAAAAGACTCTGATGCTGGGAGGGATTGGGGGCAGGAGGAGAAGGGGATGACAGAGGATGAGATGGCTGGATGGCATCACCGACTCGATGGACATGAGTTTGAGTGAACGCCGGGAGTTGGTGATGGACAGGGAGGCCTGGCGTGCTGCAATTCATGGGGTCACAAAGAGTCGGACACGACTGAGCAACTGAACTGAACTGACCGAAGTCTTTGAAATTCAGTGTGTATTTAACACTAATAGCACATCTCACGTTGAACTGACTACATTTCAAGGGCTCAATGGCCACATGTGACCAGTGGCTACCACATTGGAGAGCATAGATCTGGAACCACAGTTTTCCATCTCACTGTGTATTGGAATCATGTGCAGAATTTGTTAAAAATACTGATTTCCAGGTCCTACTCAGAGATTCAGTTCAGTAGATCTGGAGTGAGGCCTGGGACTCTAGTTTAACCAGTATTCCAGGGATTCTGATGTAGCTCATCATTATGGAACCACTGAGCTCCTAAAATACAGCCTAATAAATATCAACCAGAGAGCCAGTAAGGCCCTTTCTCAAATTCCTATGGACTAAGAAAAGTTTTAGATTTTCCCTGGTGGCTCAGACAGTAAAGTGTCTGTCTACAATGCGGGAGACCCAAATTCAATCCCTGGTTTGGGAAGATTCCCCTGGAGAAGGAAATGGCAATCCACTCCAGTACTGTTGCCTGGAAAATCCCATGGACAGAGGAGTCTGGTAGGCTACAGTCCATGGGGTCACAATCTGCATTAAAGACAACATCTGATAACATTCAGTTGAATTACTTTGAAAAAGAGTTTTCAAGTAGAGAGTGCTTGCTTTAGATAAGATTTCCTCATTAGAGTCATTGGCACACTTTACGGTTAAACTCTTTAAGAACTAATCAATTATCTTAAGATTAAACAAACAAACCTCCTGACATGCCTCCAGCACTAATTTGCTCAACAGAAAACTTCCTTAACAATGGACAGTTGGGTGGCAGTGATACCTATGCTGAACTGGTAAAGTCAGCGATGAAGGCATTGGGAGATATTCATTAAAAGCTTTAATTAAGCACCTTAATTAAATTAATTAATTAAAGGGGTGCCAGACACACCCCTCCGCCCTGAGGTTACAGAGGTGAATGAGGGTGGGTCATGCTCTTGAAGAGTTTGCACAGTTGCTGCAAGATGGGTAACAATGTGCAAAGCCCTGTGGGAACACAGGAAGGAAAAACTCAGGTCTGCCTTGGAGCATGGGAGAAGCCCCTCTGATAGAAACCGAGCTGACCCTCCAGCCTCTACTAAGTGTTTAATAGGTAGAGACTGGGAACTTTGGCAGAGAGAGTGAGGACCGTGTTTTGAATGTTTGGAGAACTGTGGGCAAGGAGTTTGGATGGCTGGGGTGGAGAAGGCAGAGAGCTTGCTTAAGGGGCATGTGGATTCAGTCCAGCAGGTCACAGGGGCCACAGCTGTAGTTACACAAATGCATGTAGCACAGCTTTGGTCAATGATGGATGGATAAATTGGTTGATAAATGGTTATATGAAATGAATGGAAGTCTTAAAGTGGGGGAGGGGAAACTGAAGCCACGAAGCCAGTAAGGTTGAGGGTCAGCTGGTGAGAGGCAGGTAATGAGACTTGGCCCAAGTGCTGACAGCAGATGGGAGATGAAGCACAGATGGTTTTCAAACGACCCAGAGGAAGAAAGTCAAGACTTGGTGAAATTGCTGTAGGGAGTCACCCTTCACTTGGCTAAGGCCAGTAAACAATGTTGTGCTAAAGGCTGAAAAGTTCCAGGAAAAAGGGAAGAGGCTCATGAAGCCAGGATCTCTTAAGAGCCTGTGGAAGGAGGATGCCGAATCTTGGGATTTACAAGATATTCCTTTTTGTGGGCTGATGACATTTCTGTACCAGCTCCTCATTTTCCCCTTAGTTTACAATTTTTTCAATAGAGAGGTCATAAGAAGTACAAAACATCTGCCAAATCAAGTGGCTGGGAGGATACAGGGAAATAGAAGCCCTCTCCCACTGCTGGTGGGTGTCTTGACACACAGATTGTAGAGAAACTCTTGTATCTGGAGGTGGATATGCACCAGAATGTTCAAATCAGCGCTGTTTCTAATGACGCAAAGTTGGAAGCAACCTATGTTTCCATCTATAGAGAGATGGATAAATAAAATGTTGTATGGTCATATGAAGGAAGACAATATGGCAATTAAACCAAGAGATCCATGGGGCTGACCCTCAAAACACAAGGTGGAGTGGAACAGGCAAATTGAAGAAAAACATATTCAGGATGATGGCATCTAATGTGAATTGTGGACACACACACCTGAACTATATAATATATATGACTACACACAGTGGAAGTTAAAGTGTAAAAACATAGACTGAGATTTGTAGTAAATTCATAATACAAGGTTGAGAGGAGAGGGACAAAGAAGAGATTCAAAAGGGATTTCTATGTTGGTGACAATTTATTTCGATTATATGGCAGACCTATAAAAGAACTGAAGCAAAGATGCCAAGATGTTATATTCGTTAATGTGGGATGGTGAATGAAAGACTGTTTATTATCAATGTATCATTTGCCATGTTTCCCTTTGGGATCCCCAGGTGGCTTAGTGGTGAAGAATCTGCCTGCCAATGCAGGAGAGGCAAGAGACACTGGTTTGATCCCTGGGTTGGGAAGATCCCCTGGAGAATGAAATGGTAACACACTCCAATATTCTTGCCTGGAGAATCCCATGGACAGAGGAGCCTGGCAGATGACAGACAGTCCAGGGGGTCACAAAGAGTCAGACATGACTTAGCAACCTAGTATGCACATGCAGACTTCCCTTTATCTCCAAAAATTTCCGAAATTGAGAAAGGAAG
>NW_011494899.1:4797122-4798960 GCF_000754665.1 Bison bison bison
CTGAGGGCTTCACACAGCGAAGGGGGTGCAGATGGTGACTTAACATACCTAGAGGTCCCCCTGGGGTCTAACACCATATTCGGTACACTCAGGATGACTGCTCTGGTGAGGGCAAAATAAACTCCTTTCCTGTGCATCCGCTTCTCAGCCCAGCAGTGCCGCCAAATGGGGGTGGGGGTCACATCGTTCATTTACACAAGGTCCTCTATCCATGTTCACCTCCACCAGCGTTACTCCTCCCAGGCTCTCCCGCTGTTCCCGGCACTCTAGAACATGACTGCACAGCCATCTCACATCCACGTCATGCCTGTAGGTGGCAAGGACCGGACATGCCCAAGAAAGAAGTGTGACAGGGCACATGAGGGCTGCTTCTACACAAGGATGCCTCCCGCACTTCTGGCCAAACACTCTGGGACGCAGAATTTTCAAAATGATTTAACAGTAAGTTAAAGCACAGGGAGGGTAGAACTGAGTGCAAGGAAGCATTCTTATCACTAGTTACAAGACAAGATAGAAGTATCTGCATGGAGCTCCCTCCTTGTTGCCAGGAACAGTGCCTCTGTGTCTTTATGTGTCCAGGGCTTTGCAGAGTGGGTGTTGAAGAAATGCTTGCTCATGAAGTAGAACTGCATGACCTCCCCTCTGCCACACACACACACACGTTTTTGAGGACTATGTTTCTGTTTGCAAGTTTTCTCTCTCTAAATGGGGCAATGTCAACTAATGATTAAGGATGTTTGATTCTGGAACCAAACTGCCTAAATTCTTGGAACAGACATGAAACCTTTCTATGATCAGTACCTTCACCTCATAGCATCTTCAAGAGCCAAGCTCTCAGCACAGAAGCTGGCACACAGGAAGTACTCATTAACCGCTAAGAATGGTCACTAGTTGGTCCTCATGGCAAACCAAGTAAATGGGCTATACTATGTCCATTTACAGATGGGCAAAGATGAGGTTCACAGAGGTCCTGTGACGTGCTCAAGTCACACAATTTACTGGTAAATGACAATGCCAGGATTTGAGGGCAATTCATCTATCTCTAGAGAACTCCCCAGGCCCCTAGCTGCTGCAACATCCCAAGAGCTGATTCACGGACCAATAACTTCCAGACTCTTCTCTGACCAGCAAAGGGTCTGGAGGGAGCTCTCTACACCAGTGGAAACTCCCAACTTCTGCAGTGTCAGGGCCGGGAATCTGACTTAGGTTTGAGGAACTCTCATTCCCACATCAAAGCTGAGAACTGAAAGTCAGTCACTCTGACTAAGCACACAGGGAGGGCAGAAAGTTCTGAGGCAAAAGGAAGCTACCAATGGGCTTTAATCACTCTCCACTCACCCCCAGGACTCATGCCAGAGATGAAGGCTTTGGTGACATCTTGGTTTTTTTTTATCCCGGGAGTTCAAAGAACCTCACACCCATTCCGTCACATTCAGGCTTCATTTTACTGAAGTAAACACGATCCCAGGTAGAATCCTGGCTGGAGACCCAGGGGAAGGCACATCCTATGTCACACTCATTCTTTCCACCAGGGTGGTGGTGGAACAAGGGCTTGTGTGCCTGACCACGGGTCCGGGTTTTGCACAGAAATGACCACCAAAAATACGTGGTAAAGAAACTGTGAAGGCTGTCCTGGCTGCCAGGTATAGCTCTGACCTCTCAGAGCCTGGTGCAGTGCCTGGCACAGAATAAGTGTGTGGTGGATGTTGAACAAGAGGAAAGGGGACATAACCAGTGGATGCTCACTGGGTCATCCAGCAGCCCCAGGAAGTGGCAGGGGGGTGGGGGGTGTCATCTGCATCTTACAAGTTGAGGAAGCCAAGATTCCGGGAGGTTTC
>NW_011494899.1:4799060-4830243 GCF_000754665.1 Bison bison bison
AAGCCAAGATTCCAGGAGGTTTCAAGGCGTGTGGGAGCCCTCCAGCTGGTGGGCGGCAGAGATGATTTTGAACTCAGGGCTGCCGGGTCTCTAGGTTTTGAACCATGTCATGTACCTGACTCTACACCATCGTCTATGTAATACTTGGCAAAGCTTCTTGACGAATAGATACACTAGTTAAACCTGGGCAAGACGGTAAATGTGGCATAACCACCCAGGGACAAATCCAATCAGTTGCCCTGTTTGCGGTCCTAGGGCTAAGAGTGATTCTTATACTTTAAATGATTACATTGACACAGTTATACAGGTTTCCACACAACAGCCTCAATTTTGCCTCTTGGTCCACAAAACCTACAACACTTACTATCTAGCCCTAAGAAAATGTTTGCAGACCCCTGATATAAACCATACCTTATTTGACTTGAGGTTCCAGAGGGGAAGGATGTGCCTGAGGCCAGAGATGTCCCCTCTAGACCCAAGCCTTGGTGTCCCTCCAAGGTCAGCTCTCGCCACAACACACTCGGCTCTGCCTGCCTAACTCCTACTCATCCAAGAGTGTCAACTTAGCTGTCCCTTCCTCCAGGAAGCCCTCCCTGATTCCCAGAGACCAAATCAGGGGCCCTTCTCTGTGCTGCTGTTTCTCTCCCAGCCACTGTGGCCTCCACATGCTGGTACATGAAACACTGTGTTAGTGCTGCCACTTACTCATCTCCCATCCCCTGAGCAGCCAGCTCTACAAAGGCAGGTGCCATTCTGTCAGGGGCGAGAAACAATTTAGTGACCAGACATCCTGGTGTGACCAGGATGCTTCAGCTCAGGCCTCGTGATCTGAGAAAGTATTAACGATGGCCCCCTTCGTCCTCAAAAGCACTTCCCTGGTGGCTCAGTGGTTAAAAAAAAAAAAAAAATCCTCCTGCCAAACAGGAGATGAGGGTTTGATCCCTGGGTTGGGAAGATCCCTTAGAGAAGGACATGGCAACCCATCCCAGTATACTTGCCTGGAAAATCCCATGGACAGAAGGAGCTTGGCAGGCTACAGTCCAAGGGGTCGGAAAGAGGCAGAAATGACTTAGCGACTCAACAACAACAACTTCATTCTCAAAAGCATCCCCGGACATGTAAGATGCTATTCAGTACATATTACCATCCTATGTCTGAACAGCAGCTTAAGTGCACAGCTCTGACTTAGTCCTTCCATTTTCTAGCAGTGTGACAATAGATAAATGACTTGACTTCTGTGTCTCAATTTCCTCCTCTGTAAAATGTAAATAATAATAGTGTTAATATCATAGGATGGTTGTGAGGATTCAAAGAGTTAACATACATAAACACTTAGAACGCGACTCGACAAACTGAAGGGGCTACGTAAGATGCTGGATCCCTGACGCTTATTACAATGTCGTGCTCTGTTAGATTGGCACACACACTGCCTGGATGAATGATGCCTGACCTCAGGGGTGGGCAGAGCCAATTCCAAAGTCCAGCTTCACACAGCTGGTTAGGGAGCATTCAGGCCAACAGCTTCATCCTCTGGCTTCCCACTCTAAGGACCAAGGAGGGTGGAACTCCCTGGGTCATTCCTGGTCCCCTCTTTCCTTTTTAGATATAGGTATTGCTTTTGGTTTGATTAAAATCCTCCCAGACTATTTTCTGTACATTCATATGCCTCTATTATAAATGCATCCACAGAAAATATATGGCAATTGTCTTAGGATATATGGTATTAGATTGAAAGTATTTTTTAGCTTTTCTCCTTCAACAGTAGACTATGACTTTATTTTATTAGACTTAGATCTACCTTTGTTCTTCCTAATTAGAACATGGTAGTTCATAGTTTGATGAACACAGTTTATTTGACTCTCTGAACAATCCCCTATTATAAACAGTGCCACAATGAATATCTTTGTGGGAGCTCTCTATGCTCGGGGAAATTTTCTAAGATATTCCTCTCTCTTTGAAAGCAGGCTGTTTCACACTGTTTGCTCCATGACTGGCCAGAAGACGACCTCGGATGTTGGTTTTAATGCTTCCATTTTTCACAAGTCAGAAGTCAACTTTTATTCTTACCCAAGAGGAAACAATAGTGAAGATAACTTTTTTTAAAAGTAACAATAGTTTTAGCTAGTTGAAAACTACAAATGAGTTAATTCAACCCTCAGAGTGAACAAAAGCTGTGACTAGAAAGGAATGTCTCAATTTTCAAGGACCCCCATACATAGTCTCCAGAGTGCCAAGTCCCCTTGAATAGAAAGCTATTAACTGAGTCTCACCTTATTTATAGGCACCATGTTATTTTAATGAAAACTAAATCTTGCTCGTTCTTGCTCTTTCTTTCCAAACCTTTCTCTGCTCAGTCGAGTTCCTATGACTACATGGGAATCATTTATATTTAAATCTTCACCCAGAGTCCCAAGAGTATGAGCCCACCTGAAGGGAGATAATCGCTCTTAGACAAAAAGACTCTTGAGAACTTCCAGCAGTCTCATTAGCTTCCCACATGGAATCAACCTAGCTGTGACCTAATTTGTGATTTCTACACATTGGTATTAAATCAAAAATCTATGGTAAATAGATATTACCCAATATAAAATAGATAACTAATGGGAATTTGCTGTATGACTCAGGGAACTCAAACCGGGGCTCTGTAACAACCTGGAGGGGTGGGATGGGGATGGCTGAACCATGTTGATGTTTGACAGAAAACAACACAATTCTGTAAAGCAATTACGCTTCAATTAAAAAATTTAGAAACAACAACAAAAAAAACCAATATATGGTAGAATTTTACGCAAGTGGTATGGATGAGGGGTGGGCGGGGGTAGTAAAGAGAGGTGGAAAGGGATCTTCTTGTGAGATGGGGCCAGCAAAGCCTGTGCAGGCGGCAGAGCTGGGGTCAGGGACACAAGCGGACACAGATGGTGCCTGTTCTGGCCTGTGTCTTTCCCGTGATGGTCTTCCTGGGGCTTTCCCTTCCTGCAGGGCGGCCCCAACCTCTCCCTCATGTTAAAGGCCAGGTGCCTCTCCTGCCCACTCCAGCCTTGGGATCAAGTCTTGGGTGCTGATGTAAGACAGCACTTATCACAGAGCCAAGTACAGAGAAGCATTATATAAATATAGTTACTATTATTCATCATATAATTATAGCAAGTGCTCTAGAAAAGGTTGTTAAATGACTCATGAACGGACTGGGCGCACTTAGCTTCCTGGATGGTGGGGGGTGAGTCCTGCCCCAATCTTAACCAGAACACAACAGACAAATGAGGCTCTTTAAGGCACTCACTGGCCCCACCCTTGGAAGCGGACGAAGCTTCCAATGTGGTTTGAGCAGAAGGAAGCGTGTTTGCTGTAGGAAGCAACCGCTGATTGATGGTCCCAAGGCAGCAGGTTGGGAAGGAAGGAAGTCTGGCTGAGGCCAAATCATGGACCAGGACGAGAGCTCCAGGAATTTCTCTGAACCACTTTTCTAACAGCACATGTTTCATCCACAGTTAAAACCCAGCAGGATGAGTCACCTGAAGGCTTGCATCTCATTTGCAAAATGGAAGGATGGGAGGCACTGGTCTCTAAGGTCCTTCTCTGCTGTGACAGCCTTAGAGCACACACGGGGTCCCCAGTTTACAGACACAGAGATAACCGCATGCCTTTGTGTTTTCTGAGAATTTAAGGCCCATCAGATGCTGTGCTGGGAAGTGATGCACAGAAAACATGACCACACTGTTGCCAAATTTATGTGTGAACTCCTACCCCTCCACACACTGGCTGCAGGCAGGAAATACAGAACGATAACCCCCCACCCTCCCGCATTAAACAAGAGGAAATGTGATTGTCATGTGATGATTCGTGGCTTGTGGACCAGAAGACTGAATCTAGGTCATTTCTCAATCTAAAACCTAAAGTTACGAAAGAAAATTTTCCTGGGTGCTATCTGGAATATGACAGTTCTGGGTAGAAAAGTTCATCTCCTTGGAAAAAAAAAATTTGAGTGAAATTGATTTTGGCCTCCATTCTCCCATCTTACCTCATAACATCTGTCTACTTCTAGAAGTTTCTAAAGACCACCCTAGGATCCAGTCCTTGCCCCTGCTTTCCAGCTGTGACTGTGGGTGAGTCTGTAAGCTCTTTGGCCTCGGCTTCATCTGTAAAATGGAGATCTCAGAGCATCTACTTAATAGGGTGGTGGGAGGGTGAAATGACATAATCCAAGTAAAGCACCTGGTATACAGTAAGTCCCCAGGAAATACGAGTCATTATTGTAAGTCATGATTACTGCTGTGCTGGCCAGGATTTATACACTTTTACTTAGTACCTCTAATGTGCAAGGTGCTTTTGAGAATTCAGTCAACAACCATCGGAATGAACACTCAAGTGAGAAGATAACAAGTCATAAAGCACTCGGTACGAAAATAATGACCCAGAAGTGATGACGACTGGCCTGGGCCCTGCTGGCTTCCCAGTGCAGGCAACCCTGGGCTCCATCACAGCCCCTCCTGGTACCTGGCAACGTTCAGAGAGAGCTGCGTGAACTGTGGATTTGTGGCATCTGTACACGAGAAGGACCCTGTGTCTTGTAAGTTGGGACCCACACAAACAAGTCTCAACCCAACCCCTAAAGACAAACACAGGGAAACCAATTCACAACAGAAAGTCTTAAAAAGGTCTCCACAACTTCAAGACTTGTCCAGAACCTAAAATTCTAAATCAAGAGCCCATAGAGTCAGGCAGACAAAGACAAATATATGCTGCTGCTTATATGTGGAATCTAAAAAAAACAAAAAAGGTACAAATGAAATTATTTATAAAACAGAAACAGAGACACAGATATAGAAGACAAACATGGTTACACAGATATAGAAAGCAAACTCATAATTGGGAGATTGGGATTGACATATACATACTACTAAATATAGAACAGTCAATAAGCATCTACTGCATAGCACAGGAAACTCTACTCAATACTCTGTAATGACCTTTATGGGAAAAGAGTGGCTATATGTACAGTTGATTCATTTTGCTGTACAGCAGAAACTAACACAACACTGAATATCAACTATACTCCAATAAAAATAAATTTTTAAAGAGGAGCCCATAGAGAGTAGCACATAGGAACTGAATTTGTGGGGGCCTAGTATGCACCAGCGACTTCCCTTTCACTTTTCACTTTCATGCATTGGAGAAGGAAATGGCAACCCACTCCAGTGTTCTTGCCTGGAGAATCCCAGGGACGGGGGAGCCCGGTGGGCTGCCGTCTATGGGGTCACACACAGTCGGACACAACTGAAGTGACTTAGCAGCAGCAGCAGCATGCACCAGAATCAAGTAACCTATTACTTATGACCACAATCATCTGCCAGTTACCTGGTCATCAGGGCTTCTGCACCTGGTTGAGCTGGGAAATGCAGGGGATGGTCCCTCACAGAATGGCTGTCCTCCCAGGTTAGCACCTGGTAGGGGGAGACAAGCCAGCCTAACCCTGGAGCATGGTGAGACAGGTTGAACTGGTGTTCATTGGACTTTTCTTAGGAAGAGTCACACAATCACAGCATCATATATAGAAACACTCTGAATGAGTTTCTGCAGCCATCAGAAAACATCAGAGCATAAGCCTGAGAAATTCCCAACGTGAGAGTACAGGTGCAAATCAACTCGGGTATCAGGGGATGAACACACAGACAGAGAGCAGGGGCTGAACGCCGGCAGTGCCAGGAGCTGTTACTTCTATCTAACTTGCTCTAAAGCAAAGTCCGAGTCCAACCTCTCACCCCAAATCCTTCATCAGCACAACCGCAACGGGAGTATGACCTCACAGCATCTATTGATACTAAGTATTATTATATGCCAAGCACACCACATACATTTTTATATTTAATCTTCACAGCAGTCCTCCAAGCTGGTTATCTACAGGTGAAATGGAGCTCAGCTAGGCTAAGAGACTTGTCTGAGATCACACAGTTAATTAGCGTTTGAATCCCTGGTCACTGATTCAGTGTATCATGCCTTAACGAGAAATGTTTAACAATGGAAAAGGGGACACTCAGAATTTATCACTGGATGATAAATCACAGCTTAATTTTTCTCATTACAAAGCAACTCTAAGTAACTTGAGACAAGCATATGTATTAAGGGGCATAAGTTGGTTTCTTTTTTTTTAATACCAAACAGCCTAATTTGCTTATATAAAAATATTAAAGGGTAGAAAAGAAGAATTTCAAGCTAACTGGAATAACAAGCAGGCAGATCGCACCTCAGCTCTTTCAGAGATCATATATTAAGATTTGTTTTTTTTAGGCCTTACAACTAATGCTTCTAGAGCAATAAGACAGATGAAGGTTTACAGATTTATTTCAGCATAAATTAATGCTAACCATATGCATGGATAAGATAACCAAATAGCCATAAAATCTTGGCAACCTCCAACGTAAGAAAAATAGCTTGGGAGCTGAGAGGAGGAAAGAAAAATCCATGTAGAGTCCATTGGAGGAATTCCAATGTGATCACAGAGTTTACTAAGATTCTGACTTATGTTTTGCATTTTAATCATAGTATGCTTGCAATGCAGGGGACGATAGATAGTCTCTGGAGGGGAAGAGGTGACCCAGATGATAATTCCTTACAGCTGCTGAGCACCAGGACTGAACAAAGGTGTCTGGCTTTTATTTTGAGCTTTCTGATGGCCCTTGGAGCTAGGGAGGACCAGGGCTGATTGTTCTCTTTTTACAGATGACAGAATCAGGCTGTTAGCTTTGCTGCTTAAGACCAACGCTCTTTATAAAGCCCATGTTGATCCCCACCAATCCATCTATCCACCCATCCTTCCACCTGTCCATTTGTATTTCCTATCAATTCCTATTTACCCTGTAATCCTTCAAGAAAGAAAGAAAGAAAAGGGCTCCTTTGGAAGGGAGGCACACCCATGTGTCTGGACACAGTTTTGCAGAAAGACTCTTTTCTTGCCAACACTGCCATCAGCTTAGGGATCTGCAGCCCTGCCCTCCCCCTATTTCTGCTGTGTCTCCTGGCTTCTCCTTCATTTCCACTGCTGACTGGTCTTCTGCCAGCCGTGTGCATTTACAGTCAAGTGCCAACAATTATGGGAACATTCTTTCTCTTCTCTGCCCTTCTGCTCATCCACCAGGTTGGTAAGACTCCAGGCCTCTCCAGGCTGCCTCTCCAGCTTGGGTTCTATGGCTAAGAAACACCAGCATGATGGAACTGAATCCAGGGGTGAATATCCTATAGGAATGAATTGTCCCACAGATGTCAATGCGTGTATTCACTCACACATTCATGCATTCCCTCACTACTTCATTCATTCATCCAGACAATAGCTACCAAGCTTCTACTAACAACCTATGAGGCGGGAACCTATGAGCTTCTACTAACAACCTAACAGAGGCAAACCATAAATGGTAATCTTCTCAGATAATTTTTGTATTAACACTTAACAGGTCTTATTTTTAGGCTATGCGCTATGCCTGAAAGTCATAAAACTACACCTTTTTTAAAGCCACTTTACTGGCAGCACTTCTAGAAGCTAAGATTTTCCACAGGGCACAGCTCTGTTTCACCTTTTCCCTCGTTCTGTGGTGAATGATGCAAGGGCGGCCTCCAGAGAGATGAAAGCCGCCCACTCCCACCTCAGCAGGTATCCATGCTGGTTGTCTGCCACACTCTGGCCAAGCCCTGAATCCTACTCATAGTCCACACAGGCCTGGCCTCACCAATGATGGAACACCTCCAGGCAGAATGGTTTTGTTTTGAGGGCTCTCTCTATTCCCAATCCCTCCTCCTTGAGCCACATCCCAGGCAGAGGCCAATGCAGAACACAGTTCTACTCAAAGGGACGCTGCAGTCACAAGCTTCGTGTATACCCTCATCCCCCTTGCCTCTAACTGCAGAGAGATGTTGTGGGTCCTGAACTCTACTGGCTGGAGGAGTTGGAAATACCTGGGATGGATTCTTGGCTCATAGACTAGCTGGGTGACCTTGACCTGAATGTTTCTCTCTGGAAGAAGAAGATAATAAACATGCCCTCACAGGTTGGCTGACATCCTGTCCACCCTCCACTCACTCAGCCAACATTTACAGAGTATCTACCATGACCGAGGAGCTCTGGTCTGGGGCAGAGCATGCATCTGGAGAATCTCGGGAGAAATAAAGGTAGAATAGAAACTACTATGTGGGCGGGAGGTTTTCTACCGCTCTTGGTCTCTGTTTTCCAAACTGGACAAAACAGGGCAATGCTGTACTTCTCAGGGCTGCTTCATGTATTTAAAAATAAAGTGCACCCAACAATGGAGACTGAATCAGTGAATAAATAAAATAAAATTCAGCAGAATGCCTGACACCAGGTAGATGCTCAATTAATCTGTGCAGCAATTCTCTGAAAATATAAAATGCAATCTACTTCCCACTCAGTAGAAAAACAAAAGGAACCTTGTTCTTTCTGTGCCTTGAAGCCCTTGACAATTATCATGAAGAAAGGGGGTGTTTTGTTACAAGGAATGATGATAGCAATAACTGATATAAGTTAATTCAGTCATATGTGGAATATGGCTTAGTAGTCTATTAATTTGACTTATGGAAAGGCAGAGGAACCAGAGATTAAATTGCCAAAATCTGTTGGATCATAGAAAAAGCAAAAGAATTCCAGAAGAACATCTACTTCTGCTTCACTGACTACACTAAAGCCTTAGACTGTGTGCATCACAACGAACTGTGGAAAAGTCTTAAAGAGATGGGAATACTAGACCATCTCACCAGCCTCCTGTGAAATTCTATGAGGGTCAAGAAGCAACAGTTAAAACTGGACAGGGAACAATGAACTGGTTCAAAATTGGAAAAGAAGTACGTCAAGGTTGTATATTGTCACCCTGCTTATTTAACTTATATGCCGAGTACATCACTTAAAATGCCAGGCTGGATGAAACACAAGCCGGAATCAAGATTACTAGGAGAAATATCAATAACCTCAGATATGCAGATGCCACCACTATTAAGGTAGAAAGCGAAGAGGAACTAAAGAGCCTCTTGATGAAGAGGAAAGAGGCAAGTGAAGAAGCTGGCTTAAAACTCAGCGTTCAAAAAACTAGGATCATGACATCCGGTCCCATCACTTCATGGCAAATAGATGGGGAAACAATGGAAACAGTGACAGACTTTATTTTCTTGGGCTCCAAAATCACTGCAGATGGTGACTGCAGCCATGAAATTAAAAGATGTTCGATCCTTGGAAGAAAAGCTATGATACACTTAGACAGCATATTAAAAAGCAGAGAGATTACTTTGCCAACAAAGGTCCCTCTAGTCAAAGCTATGGTTTTTCCAGTAGTCATGTTTGGAGGTGAGAGTTGGACCATAAAGAAGGCTGAGCACTGAAGAGTTGATGCTTTTCAACTGTGGTTGGACTGCAAGGAGATCCAAACAGTCCATCCTAAAGGAGATCAATCCTGAATATTCTTTGGAATGACTGATGCTGAAGCTGAAGCTCCAGTTCTTTGGCCACCTGATGCAAAGAGCAGACTCATTAGAAAAGACCCTGATGCTGGCAAAGATTGAAGGCAGGAGGAGAAGGGGACAACAGCCGACAGACAAGATGGTTGGATAGCATCAACTGACTCAATGCACATGAGGTTGAGCAAGCTTTGGGAGATGGTGAAGGACAGGGCAGCCTGGTGTGCTGCAGTCCATGCGGTTGCAAAGAGTCGGACACAACTGGGCGACTTAACAATGAACAACAAAATTTATCAAACTATATCTCAAGTTTCCTCACCTGTGAAACAGATGAGAGCAATTAAAGGAATTAGTTTAGAAAGAGAGGATGAATGGATAAGAAAGCTATGGTACATATACACAATGGAGTATTACTCAGCCATTAAAAAGAATACATTTGAATCAGTTCTAATGAGGTGGATGAAACTGGAGCCTATTATACAGAGTGAAGTAAGCCAGAAGGAAAAACATAAATACAGTATACTAACGCATATATATGGAATTTAGAAAGATGGTAACAATAACCCGGTGTACGAGACAGCAAAAGAGACACTGATGTACAGAACAGTCTTATGGACTCTGTGGGAGAGGGAGAGGGTGGGAAGATTTGGGAGAATGACATTGAAACATGTAAAATATCAATGTAAGAAACGAGTTGCCAGTCCAGGTTCGATGCACAATACTGGATGCTTGGGGCTAGTGCACTGGGACGACCCAGAGGGATGGTATGGGGAGGGAGGAGGGAGGAGGGTTCAGGATGGGGAACACATGTATACCTGTGGCGGATTCATTTTGATATTTGGCAAAACTAATACAATTATGTAAAGTTTAAAAACAAAATAAAAATTAACAAAAAAAAAAAGAAAGAGAGGATGCAGCACAAAATAAGTGTTAGCGATTACTGTCACAAACACCCTCTGTGTGGGAGGCAATGTTCCAGCACTGGGTGACAATGGTAGGTAACAGTCAAGGTCCCTGTTCCCGCAGAGATTATATTTCAGAGGTGGTGAGAGAGGCACCAGACAAACAAATGAGCAAATCACTGCTGATGGTGAAGACAATACAACATGGCGATGCAACCAGGAGTGACTGCAGCATGGAAGGCCTCTTGGAAGAGGTGGTATTTCATCTGAGACTTGACAAGAAGGAGCCAACCATGTGGACATGTACAGGGATGTGGGCTCCCAGGGAGGAATGACCACCACCCAAGTCTCACAGTGGGAATAAGTTTGAAGGATGTGGTTAGCAGGCAGAGTAATATGAGATGAGGTTGGCAGAGCGAGAAGGTTCCTTAGAAGACAAAGATTCACTTTTCCCTTGCTACACAGGCTCCAATTACCCATCTTGGCAACATGGTGCCCAAGGCAGCTTCGTCCTGTGTCTGAAAATCTGTGACAGCTCAGAGAGGCTAGACTTACATTTCACCTTCTCTGTTCTGCTCCCCTCAAATTCCCAGTGGTTCTTCCCACTTTCAAATAGACACCTTGAGAGATTTATACCCAATTCCTCCTGGAAACATAATATAACCCATGAAAGGCTGATCAAACAGGGTTGCTATTTAGTCTTTGGACCTCGATAGGAGCCGTAAAATATCTTGTGCCTCTTTTAGTATAAACATGGTTACAGAAGACTGCCCAGTCTTCACAGTCAAATACTGTTGGCCAAGCTAATCCCACTCCCTGTCCCCTGTCCCCTTCTGGTTGACACCCATCATCTGGTCACCTGAATAACCCTTTTGTTCCCAACCGAATACAGTTCTGGTAAGTTGGAACCATCCTGGGGTTTTCTTTTCCTGCTTTTCTGCAGGCCATGATCAGGGACCCCTTGACCTACATGCTAAAACCCTTGTTCATTTTTTAAACCAAGACACTGGGCTCTGTTTGTTGTTACAGGAGCATTAAAAATGATTTGAAAGTAATCATCATGAGAATAAAGGCTCCCATTTTTGAGAACCAATTAGGACCAGGCATTTTATACACATTACTTCATTTTGTGCTCTTACTAGCCTCGCAAAATGGGTGAAGTCTATTTTTTCAGATGAAGAAGGGAGAAAATGGGGCACAAAGAAATGAAACTCTTACCTGGGCTCGTATGTCAGTGAAGAGAGGGGCTGGGGATTAGGACTAAATCTCCAATGCCCTGAAGCCAGCACCACACAGCAGATCAAGAAAGGAGAACAGGGTCCACTTCCAGGCAAGATGAGGACCATTCGTGGTAGGCAACAGGATGGCCCCCAGAGAGGTCATGTCTTCATCTTGGGACCTGTGAATGCGTGACCTCATGTGGCCAAAAGAGACTGCCAGTGTGATTAATGATCTGGAGATAAAAAGATATCCTGAATTATTCAGGGGATAATCACACTGGTCCTTATACGAGACAGACAGAAAGGTCAACGTCAGAGGAGATGTGACAGTGGAAGCAGAGGCTGGAATGATGGGGCCACCAGCCAAGGGATGCAGGCAGTCTTGAGAAGCTGGAAAAGGCAAGAGACAGATGCTCCTCCAAATTCTTCAGGAGGAACTCAGACTTGCTGACAACTTGATTTTAGCCTCATAACACCCATTTCAGATGTCTGACCTTTAGAAAGTTAAAATGTTGAGTTGGCCAAAAAGTTTGTTCAAGTTACAGACCACCTTGAATGAACTTTTTAGCTAATACAATAATATATTTTTATTAAGTTCCTAACTTGCAATAATTTGGTACAGCAACAACAGGAAACTAATACATCATCCATAAAGTGAAAGCCAGGCTCTAGATAAGGGCTCAAAACTCAAACTGATATGAAAAAGGCCATCACTGAGCAGTTTCCCTCTCGTGCAGACAACACTACCCATGACGACAAGGTTGACATAGGGTTAGGGTGTGAGCCCCACCTCTGGAGTCAGAGCTAGGCTTGAGCCCATGTCCCCCAACCACACTGACTAAAGCACATGTGACCCTGAGCCAGCCCCCAAGCCTCACTGAGCCTGAGTTCCTCATTCATCTGCACCAGAAAGTTCTTCAAGATATTAACAGCAATTAATATGACCAAGTGCTTACGGCTTGCCAGAGAGCGTGCTACCTACTAAACACATTCCATTTCATTTAAACCTCAAGACAACCCTGTAAGAAGAGTACTGTATGAATGCCATTTCCACAGGAAAGGAAGCCGAGGCACAGAGCAGTAGCTTGCTCAGTCAACTACGGGGCTGAGGACCAGGAATCTGATGTCAGAGCTGATGGGTTTTCAATGGCTAACATGGATGTCTGACACTGAGTGTGTGCTCAGCTCAGAATGGCAGTTATTATTTGTAGTGGGCGGTTAAAAAGTTTGTTTGGGTTTTTCGGTGAGATGTTACAGAAAAACCTGAAAGAACTTATTTATTATTTTTATTAATAATATTATTTATTATTATTACTGCTATTATAACTCCCAGTCCCAGTCAACTTTTTGGATCCTGAAGTTGGTAATGTATCCTACTGACACTACATAGCTAAGAGAAAAAGAGAAGAAAAACAAAGATTGGAGAACCAAAACCTCTTATCATCCAGATGGAAAAGGGCCAGGATCCATGCAGGGCAATTTTAGACCATGCTTCATGGTTACGGAAGAAGCCTGGGAATGTTCACAACTCTCATCAAGAAGCTGAAGTAATTAATGTCTATTATCGTTTCTTAATTAGATCCTTTTCAATGGTAAATGATTCTGTTTCATACATAATGATGATTATCGCCATTCATTTCTCATTCAATTTTAAAAGTATTTCTTTGCAAACTTTTCATTTGGCCAGAATAGCTTAATATACATAACATTAGCGTGATCTCTACTAAAAACACATGCTATTATAAGAGATATCTGTATGAAATTTATCTAAGCAAAATATAGTTAAAAATACACTTTTCTTGAGAAAACTGCAAAGTATTTTTTATTTTCCTTTTCAAGTTACTGTATATTGAGACTTGTTATTGTGCCTGGTACTTTCTATATATTAGCATATTTAATGTGTTAAATGCTATTAACCTCAGAAAACAAAGGCTCAGAGAGGTAATGTGGCTTGTGCAGGTCACACAACATTTGGGATTCAAGAACCATACATTCTTACTGTTCAGCTCATATGAATTGATGTAAACCATGTGTCACACGACAGATTGCTTTTAATCTTTTAGCAGCTTTCCTGGGGGAGGGGAGGGTAAAGTTCTACTAGACTCAGAGAGGTTAAGGAATTTATCCAAGGTCACAAGGGAACAAATTTCCATCCAACTGGAAAACCAATAAGAGAAAAATTTGCACTACTCTCAAGCCTAGGGGGCAAAGAAAATGTTCTAGTTTGCTAGCAAAGACCAAGGTTCCTCAGTTAATAGGAAAAGCCGTTCAATATTCAATTCTATAAAACACTTATGGAACTCTAGGCCTCCTAGAAATTGCTGCAGACATTAAATGAGGGGATCAAATCCAGTTGCTCAAGTGCCTGGGTCTGAAGCCCAGAATTTACTGAAGTTACTGAAACTCTGGGCCTCATTTCTTTCCTCATTTGTAAAATGGGGATTGTAACAGGACCTTCCCCACTAGGATGGGAAGACGGAATGTAGAGTGATCAGGACAGTGCCTGGCAGAGTCAGGGTGAAGGAAGAGTAATATTCCAGAAACATTCGCTCCTGGGCCTTGTCTGGTGGTCCAGTGGCTAAGACTCCATGCTCCCAAAGCAGGGGGCCCTGGTTCAATCCCAGGGCCTCACCTGTGCTGGACTGCAGAAAAATTAGGCTCAGAGAAGGAAACTCACTAAACCTAACTGCAAGTCATTACTACAGGCTGGGGAGACCTGACTGCAGAGTCTCACTTCCAAAGGGCAGTGAAGACACAGGCGGGGGAGATGCCACCCATGTTTACAGCGTGGCCACAAACTGTGCACAAGCTGTCTTCTTGCTGTCTAGCCAACGTGGACTGATGTAAACCACGTGTCACATGACTGACCCGCTTTTAATCCCTTAGCAGCTTTGCCAAGGGGAAAGTTCTACCAGACTCAGAGGGATTAAGGAACTTGTCCAAAGTCACACAGCAAGTTCCAAGAAGTTGAGACATAAGGGGCCAGCACATTAGAAGAATACACTCAGTGTAAAATGAGTGATCTAGGAAAGTCTCAGTATGTGAGGGAAGTTCCGAGGGTGATTACAATGCCAGGACGATAATCACCATACAAACGGCTAATATTTAGACAGTGCTTGCTATGTGCCACGTGGCGCTTGAGGCCTTGTACTTGTGTGAATCCGTTTAATCCTCACAACAAGCCTATGGGTAGGGACTATGATGCTTTCGAACTGTGCTTGAGAAGGCTCTTCAGAGTCCCTTGGACAGCAAGGGGATCAAACCAGTCAATCCTAAAGGAAATAAACCCTGAATATTCATTGGAAGGACTGATGCTGAAGCTCCAGTACTTTGGCCACCTGATGTGAAGAGCCAACTCCTTAGAAAAGACCCTGATGCTGGGAAAGATTGAAGGCAGGAGGAGAAGGGGACGACAGAGTATGGGATGGTTGAGCGGCACCACTGACTCAGTGAACATGAGTTTGATCAAACTCCAGGAGATGGTGAAGGACAAGGAAGCCTGGCATGCTGCAATCCATGGGGCTGCAAAAAGTCAGACATGACTTAGTGACTGAACAACAACACATGATTACTATTCCCATAATACAGGTGAAGATACAGGTCCAAAGAGGTTAAGTAATCTGTCAAACAAACAGCTGGAAAGAGGCATCACCAGATGTTTGCTCTTGGGAAAATGCTTTAGGCTCACCACAGAAAACCTCAAGTCAGTGTTAATTCATATAAGTAACTTTCCATTAAGAGGTGACCTGGGTTGAATGTGCTCCCCTCCCTAATATATCCTCATTTGAATCCCTGGAACCTCTGAATGATACTTTATTTGGAAAAAGGGTCTTTGTGATGAAATTAAGTTAAGGCTCTTGAAATCAGACCATCCATGATCACCAGTTCTATGTTCTACTAGGTCACTCAGTCGTGTCTGATTCTGTGATCCCATGGACTGTAGCCCACCAGTCTCTATCCATGGAATTCTCCAGGCAAGAATACTGGAGTGGGTTGCCACGCCCTTCTCCAGGGCATCTTCCCAACCCCGGGATCGAAACCAGGTCTCTTGCGTTGCAGGTGGATTCTTTACTGTCTGAGCCACCTGGGAATTAGGTGATCATCAGGGTGGACCCTAAATCCAATAAGTGTCTTTGTAAGAGGAAGAAGAGGAGGCTGAACAGAGATGAAGCCCTAGGCCCTGGAAGCCAGGAACCACCAGCAGTTGGGAGAGGCCAAGAACTAATTCTCCCCGAGAGCCTCCTGAAGGAATGGCTTTCTGGCCCCTAGAACCGGGACAGAATACATCTCTGTTGTTTTAAACTAGCTGGTCTGTGGTGGTTTGTCAAGGCAGACTGAGGCAAGCAACAGGAAAGATAAGAGCCGGCACCAGCAGTTGAGACTCATATTCAGGTCTGTGTATCTGGGTGGACAGAGTGGGAGGACAGGGTGCCGCCTGAGTGGTATGGCAGCCCCGGGGGAGGCTCACTGTCTGGCCGCTGTGGGAGGAAGACTCAAAATCAATAGGAAGAACCATTTTTCCAGCCAGAAGAGCTGCCAGCAATGTGTGCGCTCCCTGTCATGTATGGAGCTGCCTATCCCAGGGGATGTCTTGCTCGACTGGGAGGTTATTCCTTCCCAGGTCTTTTTGGAGGTGGGACTAGGATCTGAAGCCAACTTCTCCTGCTGAAGGAAGCCAGGACCAGAAAGAAACACTTGTTCACAAAATCCATCATGGACACAAGTCGCATGATATCTCATAAAAGCGATTTTCCTTTCAAGTCTCATTCATTATGGTACTTCAGTAGAATGTGCCAGGAAGCAGAAAGCATCGGCTTCTTCACTCTCCATTTGTGGAGCTGGCTGCTCCTCCTGCCTTTCTCCACATGCACACCTGCAATAAGATAGCCGGACAACTCAGGGCAGAGTGGAACATGTCACTCCTACAAGCTGTCATTCGTGTGCTAGAGCCAACCTCGGAAACTGTCCCATGGCCCCCTTATTCCTGCAGCTTCTATTCCACTATGTAGACCAAATGGACCTTGGTGAACCCATAGGCACCATGCATGCCCCTTGTTCATCATGCTTCTGGAAACAACTGCCCTTGCACCGCCCCTGGCATTCTCAGGCATTCTCATCATCAAGGCTCAAAAACCCTGAATATCAAAATATCTCAAATCAGAGCATATTTCCTCCATTGTTGATAATTAAAATACTATTGTATGACATGGTCCCCCAGGCAGAAGAGATGCTGGCAGTGATCCCAGTTACGGGGAGAAAAATTGCTGAGTCACTGCCCGGTTGGCCAGCTTCAGTGTTCCTGCTGCCACACTCCTATAAAGGGCACAGGGGCTTCCTCTGTGCTGTCAAAATGACTCTGCTTACTTTATGTAATATGGAAGAAAGTGAGAAGAAAAAAAAAAAAAAAAAACTGTGTGAAATATCAAAGTATCAAGTCATAAGTTAAAGGCAGCCTTTCTGGAAGTAAAGGAGTCTTCTGGAAACAAATTATCACCTTGCTTGTAACAGTGGCCTTTTCTGCATCATCATTGTTCCCTGGAGTTAAATAGGATACTGTTCTGGCTCTTAATTTGCTTCTAGACCCTTGAGGGAAGGAAGGAGACAAGTGAATCATTGATTACACTCCAATAAGTGCTTCTGTGATGAACATCGTGAAGATACTAGTAATAGTAATGAGAGGTGGCCAGACATTCTAAGTACTTTATATGGATCATCTCACTAAATATTCCAAACAGCCTATGAAACAGGGGTTAAATAAGGGCTCCATTCTGCAAAGGAGGAAACCAAGGCACAATAAATCATTTGCAGGGTCAAGATTTTCAATCAAGCAGCCCGGCTCTGACTGGTCGTCCCACATCGCCATCCCTTGGTTTGGGTCCAGGCAGCACAAAACTAGTAATCCAATAGGAGTGGAGATCACAGGAGGCTTCCAGGAGGAGAGGACATGGAACAATAGACTGGATGTCATGAAGATAAAGGGGAAAGATCACCTACCTCATCCCATGTTAGGGAAAAAAGACTTGCCATTTGCCTGTTTTAATTCAAATCTTCCAACCTGGTAATCATCTTTTCATCTCCATACATGGTCTTAGGGCCTTCTGATTAGCCCATCATTTTCAAAAGGCAGGGCAGGAAAACCAGTTTTGTTTTTCAGGTAACCCACACATGGAAAATCAAAGTAACTGGCAAGGCAGAAGCAGAAACATTGAGCCGGGGCTGGGGGGTGGGGAAGAGAGCGAGAGTGAGCGAGAGAGAGAGAGAGAGAGCGCGCGCGCGCGAGAGCGAGAGTGCGATGAAGAGGGCTGACTTGGGGACACCAAGGGGGTAGAAACAGTTTGTAGAGGGACATGACTGGAAAAGGGAGGAAGGAGGAAGGACCCTGTGGGTCCCCTAGAGAGGACCTCCCTTAGCATCTCAAAGACAGAAGGGAGTCAGCAGACCATAGGACCTTCGGTGGACTGCTCTGACCAGAGTACACTGGGGGA
Organism: Bison bison bison; assembly: GCF_000754665.1. Classification (NCBI taxonomy): domain Eukaryota; kingdom Metazoa; phylum Chordata; class Mammalia; order Artiodactyla; family Bovidae; genus Bison; species Bison bison. The sequence goes on from NW_011494899.1 coordinate 4,817,118, forward strand.
AAGACACCCTTCTCCTTCCTTTTTTATCAGGTCAGTAAGACCTCCAGGAAGCCAAGTGGAAAGTCCATACTCTTCCACTTTCTTGGCAAGCTTCTGCTGCTGTCAGCTATTGGCTTGCTCAGGTTCGAGGTAAGGAGGGAGGGGGAGTAAGTTAGATTTATCAAGTGCCTCTCGCCATGGCAGGGTGTGTGTGTGTATGTTTTCTCTCAACCACCCATGGTTTCATCAAGCCCTTTCTAAGTGTCAGGTACTAGATCTTCACGTGCATTAGCTCAGTTCTCACTCCCTTGTAAGGACTTCCTGTTATTATGAACTTAAAGGTAAGTTAAATCAGATAATAGAGAAGCTAAGACCACATCATGAGGTGGCGGCAGAGTTGCGATTTGAACCCAGGTCATCCAACTTCTAAAGCAATAAGGTAGGAGCTGTTATCACACTCATTTTTATATGAAAATCAAAGTTCCTGAGAAGCTGAGAACTGTGCCCAGGGTCACATAGCCCTTTGGCAAAACATGGCTTGACCTCAGGGTCAACCTGGACATAAAGACCACGACGGGCTCCTGACCTCCAAGGCTGCTGCTGCTGTATTGTAAACAGTCACCATCCTGCATGGAAGCAGGGAGCAGTCTACAAACAGGAGCCTGGCCTGGACCAGGGAGGCGCCTAATGAATGTTTATGGCCAGCCTGTTTGAAGAATGAACAAAACCTCAGCTAATGGACCCAGGTCTGGAGGTTGCATTCAGACTGTAGCCTCGGGGGGCAGCGGAAGGACCCAGAAGCATCCTTTACAGGAAAAAAAAAAAAAAAATCACTTGCACCATTTTTGAAAGCTGGAGGGTGAAAGGATTCAAAACAAGCAAAGCTCTCCAAATAGCGATAAATACCTTAAATTACCCAGCAAGTTTAAAAGCCTTCATGCTGCTCTTTTTTTCCCAGCACAGGAACAGGCTCCTGATTGTAGCTGTTTAGAAAGGAACATTCAGGAGGGTGTGGAGCCAGGGGGCAGGAGGAGTGGGGAGGGGTGAGAGGGGAGTAAAGGCTCGGGTGCCCAGGAACACTCAGCCCAGCTGGCTGGCAGGAGACAGCCGGCAATTGTGCGGGTTTGTTGCTCTCAGAGGGCTGTGTGCCTAAGGCACGCTGGGGACCCCCTGGTTCCTGGAGGCAGTCTTCCCTGCTTATGAAAATGGGAGAGGGAACAGTAGGCTGCCGTGGCTGCTTGAGGACACCCTCATTGCTGGTAGCCAGCATTGCCTGGGGCCCTTCTGTTCTTACAGGAAGACAACTGTATTGATTCCAAAAAGGAGGACAGTTTATGGAGGGCTAGAAACTCCCAGAATCCGACTCCCTCTGAAAAGCACAGGTTTGAGGCATGAATCTCCCTCCTCTGCTGGGACCCCAACATTTCCAGGGGCTGCTGCCATCAGACTGGTATGAATTACTGCTGTCCACCCCAGCACACAGTAAATGTTCACAGGCAAGACAGCTGGAAAGACTTGGAAAACCTCTTTCCTTCTGCACCACGCAGCTGATCTCAAGCTCCAGAGGAGATAAACATCATTATGGAGAATATTTTCTGTACCTACTTTTGTGGTCAGCAACTGCTCCTGGACCAGGCAATCACAGGCCACGTAGTAGAACCCACTGGCTTGCTTAACAGCTCATCATGGCTTGTTCTGTGCTGTCATGAGCACAGCATTTCAGAAGCAGGTTCCAACACCTGTGACCTTAGAGCAGTTACATAAATAACCCCATGGAATGGCAACCCGCTCCAGTATTCTTGCCTGGAAAACGCCATGGAAAGAGGAGCCTGGTGGGCTACAGTCCATAATCACAAAGAGTTGGACATGAGTGAATGACTGAGCACGCATGCACACAAGCACATATCTTTGTTTCCACATATGTAAAATGTGGGTATTTAATAGTACCTACCCACATAGCATTGTTATGAAGATTAAATGAGCTAATATGTATAAAGTGCTTATTATTTAATGGGGTACTTATAAGACTGATATATATTATCTCATTTAATCCCTATATGACCCTATGAGGGATACTAATATTGTCCTCATTTTCTTGTTGCATCAACTGACTTTCAGTGATGTTAAGTCCGTGGCTCAAGGTCAAGGGCAAATGGCTTGGGGTGGGGACAGAAGGAGGTGTGCTAGGGTTGCAACACAAATATTCTGACTCTGGCTTCTATAGTAGCTAGGAGATCAAACCAGTCAATCTGAAAGGAAAGCAACCCTGAATATTCATTGGAAGGGCTGATGCTGAAGCTCCAATACTTTGGCCACCTGATGCCAAGGGCCAATTCATTGGAGAAGACCCGGATACTGGGAAACACTGAAGGCAAAAGGAAAAGGGGGTGGCAGAGAATGAGATGGTTAGATAGGTCCACTGACTCAATGGACATGAACTTGAGCAAACCCCGGGAGATAGTGGAGGGCGGGGGAGCCTGGCATGCTACAGTCCATGAGGTCACAAACAGTCGGACATGGCTTCGAGACTGAACAACAACAACAAATAATGGCTATACTGACTCCAAAGAGAAGACTCCATGAATCCAGCTCTTTTAGAATCAGTACTTTCACTCCCGGCTAAACATGAAAATTATCTCTGGGAATTTTAAAAACATGAACTACTGGGCCCTCACCTCTAGAGATTCCGATTCAGTAGGTCTGGGCATCTCAGGCCATGGAAAGACCCTCCAGGTGATATGATGTGTGACAACAATAACCAATATCACCTGGGCCATCAGGCAGTGCTGAGAAACTAACCTCCTTCAATCCGCACAGCCTTTAAGGATATGACCACTGCTATGCCTGCTTTACAGATGAGGAAACTGAAGCCCAGGGGAGTTCATGGACACCCAAGGTCATAAATGAGTAGGAAGCAGAGCCTGGATGAATGCTGGAGACCCTTCCAGCTTTAACATCCTGGATGGAGAGGTAAGGGCCCCTCTGTTTCCACTAGGTCCCTTCCCAAAGGGAAAAATTCTGTCACTGACTGAGATGCAAGCAAAGGACTGGCAGGAAACTCCAAGGGCCAGAGTTTTTGAGAGCATATGTTTTATTTCCATAAAGCATTTATCTACAGCCCACGTTCTTGCAAACCCCATGGAAGACACAGCCTTTCTGTGCAATCTGAGAGCTGGAGGACCCATGGGAGACAGAGCACCCAGTCGCAGGAGTGGAGACTGTATGACTTTCACATCTTATTTCAAAAACAGCGGCCAGGGAGGGGGACACCTGCAGACCTCCATGGCACCAAGATGCTATCCACATGTATGAGAGAGGCTAAAAGAAACTTACTGTTTGCAGCCAACAGTTAGTCAAATGGCTATTAAGAACCAGAGTCTCCACTGAACCAAATTCACCAAACTTTTTCCTCCCGATGAGTCAGGGCCACTTACATCTCAAAACAGTTATATCATTTAGTGCATTTACAGTTACATCATTCGGCTTCCCTGGTGGCTCAGCTGGTCAAGAATCTACCTGCAATGTAGGAGACCTGGGTTCAATCCCAGAGGTTGGGCAAATCCCTGGAGAAGGGAATGGCTACCCCCTCCAGTATTCCGGCCTGGAGAATTCCATGAACTGTATAGTCCATGGGGTCGCAGAGAGTCGGACACGACTGAGCGTTTGACTTCACTCACTGTAGATGGAAATGGCTATATTCATTAAGTCAGGTTAATGGAGGTGAGGTTAATGGAATGTTTCATTCAGCAAGTATTTTCAAGGCATCTACTATTTGCCAAGCAAGAGGAATATAACCAAGAGTCCTTGTCAGCTACCCTTGGCAAAGTTTTGAAAAACAGAATGGAACAGCGACTTTGTCATTCTGGCTCTCATCAGACCCACACACACAGTGCTGTTGAACCGTGGACATGGAGTTTTCACACTGCTCCCCACTTCTCTGACCCCAACCTACCTCTCCACATTGGATGCCCGTATCTGCCTCTCCTCTCTCTCCCCTCTCCCTCCTCCTCTTCTTTTCTCTCCTTCTTTGTTTAATCAAGAAACATTTGTTGGCCATCCATTGTATTTCAGAGCAAAATCTGTATTTCAGGCATGTTGAGCCTTGAATACTGAATTTGAATATCAATGTAGGAAGAATACCCAGATTACTTCATCCCATTTTATTTGTCAGTAATCACACCCTCTAGAATTCAACATGCAGACAGATGCAAATGGGCTACCAAAAATGCAGAGTCCCAAGAACAACGGAAGGAAATTGGATGGCCTCATCTTAATAAAATCATGCTTCGGTAAGGCGGAATTCAAGGCAGAGGGGGCTGCAGGAGGCTGCCCATGTTTCACAATAGCCCCTGGTCTTCTGTATTGCATTTGGAAAAAGAAACTTCCTTTATTAAATCTCTCTATTCTTGCCTCCAGGTTCTTTGTTTTGGGAAGTTTGAGGAAAACAGTTCAGGTGTTTTTCAGTGAGACAGAAGGTACACTTGCCACAATTTCATAATGCAAAGTAAATTTCTAACTTAAACAGAACTTGAAACTGGTAGTTATTTAAATAAAGTAATCCAATGTCAATTCTATCTATGTTGGTCTAAATACGCTAGGGCTTCTTCCCTGGTAGCTCCATGGTAAAGAATCTGCCTGCCAATTCAGGAGATGTGGGTTCAATCCCTGGGTTGAGAAGATGCCCTGGAGAAAGAAATGGCAACCCCCTCCAATATTCTTGACTGGAAAATCCCATGGACAGAGGAGTTTGGTGGCCTAGAGTCCATGGGGTCACAGAAAGAGTCAGACACGACTGAGCAACTAAACAACAACAAATATGCTAAAAGAGAAGGGAAGAAGGAAGGATGGAAGGAAAGAAAGATGGGGAAAAACACATAAAGTGGGTATTAGCTCTGTATCCAGGGAAAAATTATACATTTGTATCAGATTTACATATGGAGTTTTCAATAGACAGAAAAAAGTTAAAAATTAGAAATGCTACCACTTACATCTATTGAACATACATGTGCCAAACACTATGCACAGCACTGCAGACTGATCACTTAAGCCAATGGTCAGAACAACCCTACAAGGAGTTACTATTATTATCCCAAATTTACAGGCAGGAGATGGAGGCACAGAGAAGATGCACAGCTTGCCCAAAGCACACACTAATACACTTGCCCAACACCCAGGCAATGTGACCTCAGAACCTGCACTTGTAACCTCTACATGCAACTACCTCCACATAGACAGCACAGTTTGAAATGGGACTTTCCCCCTCGACCCCCCCAGACAATGAAAGTAAAAGTGAAAGACCCTGGTGGCTCAGAGGGTACAGAATTATCACTAGGTCAGGAAGATTCCCCTGGAGAAGGGAATAGCTACCCACTCCAGTATTCTTGCCTGGAGAAGCCTGTGGAGAAAGGAGTCTGGCGTGCGCTACAGTCCATTGGGTCACAAAGAACTGGACACGACTGAGCGACTAACACTTCTACTTTTCTTCCTATGTTGCCTCTTGCTCCCCTTCCAAAGCTCTATTTTCCCCAAATCCTGAGATGAGTGTTGTTATTACAGCCTTTCACAGGTGTAAAAATAAGCCCAGAGGAGGAGAAAAACTTAGTCAAAGTCATGGAGCTAACAATAAATTGGGTAGACAAAGCCAGACCCCAGATTCAGCTTGTTCCCATACATCTGTAATCAACAGAGAGTGGCTAGGCCGCAGCGAGAGATGCGACAGCAGGGAGGGAAGATGAAGACGAGGGGGCTCGTGGAGGAACCCCCTGTTCTATGCTCATGGAAGAGGTGTCTGTAGCACTCTGACACAGCCAGGAGCCACTGTCTGTTTCTTTCTGGACGGCAAGGGTAAGGACTACATTCGTTATTACAATTAACCTCCGAGGTTTGCCTCAGGGTTGGGGTTATTAAAAATATTTTGGTATCTTTAAAAAAACCACATATAGCATAGTTGCATAAATGTAATAAATGGGCCTAAGTTGGTGACATGGAAATGTTTGCATGGAACAGTTTTAGCAATTTCATAAATAGCACATGTAAAACTTTAAGATGTCACTAAGGCCCATTGGAAGAATTATTTCCTTATAAATCTATGGCAGTCTTAGGAAGTCAAAATGGCACCATAAAAAAAACACAAAAAAAACCCACTTCTCTGGGGAAAAAAACGCAGCCTACTCTGTCTGACGGGGGGCGGGGGGGTGGGGGCTGTTCACACTTGTAACATTTTACTGTAACTGCCGCTGGCATCCAGTGAGGTACTTCCTCCTGCTGTATGCCGTTGCTGGGCTGTGCTCTGTGTTATATTTTACTGGCAAAAATAAATCTTACCTTTTTACACAAAGCCATGCTTCTCTGGAACACACCGTGAGGGAGGGGAATATCGTTTAAAGCTAAATAGAATAGACTCGCTGTCTCTCCAAGACTTAAGAAGGACACTTTTTTTTTTTAAAAGAAGAATCAAAATCCTTTCTTCTTTGATTTATGAGATACATACTAGATGTGCTGAGAAACAGCTTTCTAAAAATGTTGCTGCCACTTTAGTCTGCTCTAGTATTCAATTCATCTTGTGGTCTCACAGTGTATGGGGCTAGAGGCCTAGTTGGCATCTAGGGGTTTACAGAAAAGAAGCAATACAGAGGTTCTAGCTTCAAGATGCTTCCATTGTAAAGCAGGAATTACCCGTTTTATCCCTAGTCATCTGCCTGATAGCTACTAGAATTGATCAGTTTCGCAATGGAGACATCAGATGGGGATTGCCATCTCATGTACAGGGCAGACATTAGTTCTAGGTGGATACTGGTACCTCCTGGTGGGTCGAGGCCGACATCATACATCTCTGCTTCTTTAGTACCAAACACGATGCCTGGCACAGTCTAGGTGCTCAATACATTGGATGGATGCATGCGTGGATGGATGGAAGGGAAAGAAGGACAGACAGATGGCCAGCAGGATGGGTGGATGGATAGAAGGAAGAAAGAAAAGGAACAAAATAAGTCACCCTTATGAACTTGTTAAGAATGGTACCTTAAAAAAAAAAAAAAAGAATGGTACCTTAAATAGGCTAAAGAAAGGGGAATGGGCTTCTGTATTATATGTCAGAAGCCCATATGACGCTGAAGCAACCCAAACAGAAATGCATAGCTGTAGCCAATCTCATATTTCTGCAAGGGCACAAATCACTGGGGCAAACCAGTCCCAGGAAGGTATTTGTTTATTAGGGTCAGTCTGAATAAGCCCCTTTGAACAGCAGTCTAAGAGAGGCTGTTCACTATTATGGAGAAAAACTGCTCAAAAAAGACCAGTGAATAAAACAGGTTACCAAGCAATATAGTCTACATGTGTCTATTTAAAAAAAAAAAAAACACAAAGATGTATGTCAGAGAAAAGTGTGGAAGGATAGTTATTTATTGATAAACAATGATTATTTCTAACAAACTGATGGTTACTGAGGAGAATGGGAGGGAAGGGATAATTAGGGAGTTTGGAATTTACATGTACACACTGCTATATTTAAAATGGATAACCAATAAGGACCTACTGTATAGCACAGTGAATTCTGATCAATATTATGTAACAACCTAACTGGGAAAAGAATTGTAGAAAGAATGGATACATGTTCATGTATAACTGGAAGGGGAGAAAACAATGATTATCTCCAGATGATGCATTTGCTGGCAAATTTTAGTTTATTCATTCTAACTTGTATGTATTTTCTAAATTTTCTGTTATAAATATTTCTTTCATATCATTAAAAAATCACCTAAAATTAAAAGAAATCTATAATTGTGCCATAGAAGAAGTAACAGTAAAACAAAGCCACAGAAATCAGCTTCAACAAAATCACAGATTCCACAGAGAATTGTGAGGTAGGAAGAAATGAGAAGGGTTCTAGCCCAGCTGCTGGAGGAGGGTCACTCTGCTTGTAGAAACCTCAGAGCTGCTCTGAAGTGATGTACGAATCACGTATCCGTCCTCCCCTCCATCTATGTGGACAAACCTCATCAGACTCACAGAGAAGTGATGGCAGAGCAGACCTAGAGAGGAAAGCCCAGTCCTGCTGACCTGAGCCAGTCAAACCTGCCAGCCCCCATCTGACACTCTTGAGAGGCCTTGCCCCAATCCCTTGGGTGCCCTCCGACCCCAGCTTGGCTTGGGGAACAGTGGATATTTGTTTTTCCTGTGACTTGGTGAGGAACAGATGCAGAACACAGATCACGCTAAACAAATTAGTGACTCCGGAGTGGGTTCTGTGGCACAATTTCTAATTCATACAATGCCTCCAGTTTTGCTATTTCAACTAAATCATTTATCAATCCCTTCATGGATGTCAGTAAACCTCAGCATCTGGGGACCTGCAAACATTAAAATAAGAAGCTATAAAAAATATTAGTAAACCAATTAAAAGCTCAAGTAGCAATAAACTCTACTTGCATCGCACCTAAAAAACAAAAACAGCCACCCCCTTATCTGAAGTTAAACATCCTATATCAGCAATTTTTTCCAAGAGCTTTTTCTTTCTTTTAAAAGTGCTCCTAATCTCCCATTTGGTACCTTGGTGAGTGGAGGATTGCTTATGGATAAGGGAGTGAAGAATAAAAGATGAAAGACACCTAAGTTTCTGCCTCCCCAAAGCAAACATGATTGATAATTGGTTGGAAAATGGTCTAAAAACCATATTATTCAGAAAAAAATCTGAGTCACGACTGGGAATTGACAAATCAAAGAGATACTGTACCTCTTTGAGTGGGTATTATCGTGGGTATTATCATTACCCATGATAATTAAGGATGGGAAACTAATACTGCCTGTTTTGCCATTACAGGATACTTTCACTTAGTTATTCAATCTCCATAGCCACTGCATGAGGAAGGCCGAGTTATATTCACCTCCAGTTTTGAAGGTGAAAATTCTCTGGGGCTCACGATATGAAAAGTGGCTTACTTGAGGGTACACAGCTAACGAGAGTCTGTGCTGCCACCTGAGCTGAGGTCAAGGACTCCAATCTTTCTCCTTTCCTGATGACCTTCTTCAGGTGCCACACCAAAGACAAGAAATCAACACACACACTGAGATTCTACCAGGTGCCAGGTGCCATCCAAGCAATGTGAAGACTTCACTTTAGGTAATAACCTCTAGGACCATCTGAGTTTATGTTTCATGTAAAAATGACTTCCTGCTCCCCTTCTCCTTCACCCAGATGGAGCTGAGTCATCCTCAAAGTGGGAAATGAGGCTCAAGATGTTTAATCAAAAGTAACATCTCCTCTTTGCCAAGATTCCTTGTTCTAATCCTGACACAAATAGAAAGAACAGGTGGCCTCTGAAAAGCAAGGAGGTAGGAATACTAGTGATCTTCAATGTCCAGGATACTTTCTACAAATTTCCTCTGTGCCATGGAAGAGAACTCTAAACTGGGGGCCATTAAATTGGGCTGAAAATGCAGCATGCAATAGAAACCAGCCCTCACCTCTCTCCCCTGCCTTAGTTAGAGGAAGCTGTCATGAACGGGGAGGCAGAGCAGGGTGAGGTGGAGAAGAAAATCCTTAAGAATCAGTAGAGGAGGGTCGCTCATGCATCTGAAGTGTCTACCATGTTCTGCATGGGAGAACATGCAGGGCACTGCCTACCGCTGTTGATGTTATTATCTCATTTAACCCCAATGACAAGCTGGGCAGGTGCTACTATTTCCATGTGAATAGAAGAAACCGAGTCTCAGAGAAGCTGTCAGACGCTCTAAGACACATGACTCAAGCAAAACTAAATCAGGATTTGGGGACATAGACACTCTGTGACATCGCCTTCAGAAGAGCGACTGAGAAAAGCCCAGGCTCAGGGCACAAGGAGAAAGTAGACCTGTTTAAACTCTAGACAAGGTCATCTGGGTTCATGTCTCCTGCATGCCAAGCCCTCCCCAGCAGCAGAGATGTCACTGGAAGGACAAGAAACACAGAAATCCAACCACAGAAGAGACCAGACCAGTTCCTCAGACCTCCCATCCAGCTCCAGCATTCTTTTGAAATCCCTCATTCCAATCAGTGATCACAAATCTTGAGATCTGTCAGGACTGTGGGTGGAGCTGGCCCCGGTTTCCAGAGATGTGAGGTCTGATGGGAATGTCAGATACATGTCCCCTGACAAGGGCTGGCTTTGGGGTTCTCTTTGGGAAGAAGGGGATGTGGTGGAGGGACAGAGGCAGAAAGAGTCAATCTTCTATCTTTATAAAGCTCAATCTGAGACACCAAGTATGGACAAGGACCTCAAACCTGGTGGAAATTTCCTCCAGGCCCTTCCCTCCCATTCACTGCACATAGGGACCTCTTTCACAGGCCTCCTTTGGCTGATGAAGTGAGCTTTCACGTCCCCTGTGCAAAACTGCTTTCTCTGAAAATAGAAGATACTTCCACAGCCGTGTTTTCCCTAGGGCTGAACAGCAAGGCTACCTCGAGAGAGGTGGAGGCCTGGCCATCAAACCCAGCCATTCAGTGGGAGGCCAGCCTGGGCCAGGTTCAAGGGTGAGCTGGAAAACTCCAGTCTGTGGGGCTTCCCCAAGTTTTGGGAACTGAGGGCTTCCCCCTTCTTGAGTCTGTACCCTAGAGATTTATCTTGGGCTAAGAACAGAGCATTTGTATAATCAGAACTGCATTTTTTTTTTTTGGGTCATGCTGCACAGCATGCAGGATCTTAGTTCCTTGACCAGGGATCGAACTTGCAACCCTGCAGTGGGAGTGCAAAGTCTCAACCATTGGACCATCAGGGAAGTCCCAACAACCATATTTTTGAGCATCTCCTATAAGGCTAGGACCTGAGCAAAATGCCAGGATACAAGAGTAAATACAACAAATGTGGCCTCTAGAGATGAGAGTCTACAGTCTAGACCAATGAGGCGTCCCAGGCAGCGCTAATGGTAAAGAATCGACCTGCCAATGCAGGAGATGTAATAGATATGGGTTCAATCCCTGGGTTGGGAAAATCCCCTGGAGGTGGTAATGGCAACCCACTCCAGCATTCTTGCCTGAAGAATCTCATGGACAGAGATTCTGTAGCCTGGCAGGCTACAGTCCATGGGGTCGCAAAGAGTCAGATGTGACTAAGCATCTGACCCAAGTCTAGGCCAGTACTGTCCAACAGAAGTATCATGTGAGGGACATATGGCATTTTAGAATTTCTAGTAGTCATATTTTTTTAAAAGTAAAATAAAACAAATTATTTTTAATAATTTATTTTAGTTAACCCAATATATCTAAAACACAACTTCAATGTATAATCAATATAGAATTATTAATGAGATAGCTTACATTTGGCGGGGGAGATGCTAAACCTTCAAATTATGTGGTGTATTTAATGCTTACAGCACATCTTGATTCCCATTAGCCATATTTCAAGGGCTCAAAAACCCCCTGGGGCTTGCAGCTACCACACTGGACACAGTAAAAATAGAGAATGAGGTGGGAAAATGTTATCATTAATAATAATATTTATTAATCAGCTACCACGTGCCAGTCATTCACATGATCATCCCTAAACACCTCTAAGAGAATGTTATCCCCACTTTAGTAGTGTTAGTAGCTCAGTCATGTCTGACTCTTTGCAACCCCTTTGTAGCCCACCAGGCTCCTCTGTCCATGGGATTCTCCAGGCAAGAATACTGGAGTGGATTCCCATTTCCTTCCCCAGAGGATCTTCCTGACCCAGGGGTCGAACCTGGGTCTCTTGCATTGCAGGCAAACTCTTTACCATTTGAGCTACAGGGAAGACCTAAGAGAATGTCATCCTCACTTTACAGATGACAAAAGTAAGGTACAGAGAGAGTCTATCACTTGCAAAAGTCACATTGCTGGTAAACGATGACAAACAGATGCAGAACCCAGAACCTGTGCTCTGACCCATTGTACCACTCCAATTTTTGCACATGGAAGCTATAGAGGGCTCCTGTTAAATATTGTCTATTAAGTAAAGTGAATGTAGTTTATAATGTACCTGCTTTGACCAAATGGCCTGGGTTGAAATCTTGGCTCTACCACTGAGTTAGCTGTGTGACCTGGGGCAAGTTACTTGGCCTTCCTACACTTCAGTTCCCTTATATGTATAACGGGAATAATAGAGCCTACCTCAGGGGCCATCATGAGGATTACATGAATTAATACAAATAAAGTACCCAGCACCTTGCTTGGTACTTTAAGAAGCAATCAGTAAGGAGTAGCTCTAACTATTACAGTATAAACAGAGTTCAGATGCTGGGGATTTGTGAAAGGTATGCCTGGAAGGGGGAAGATGGAAGAAGAAGGCAGAGAAAAAGGGCCAATCATCAATCAACTAGGAAGTGGCAGAGTTATGGGCCCCACAGCTGCTTTGTCAATCTCCAGATAAACAAGATGGAATATAAGGCACATGCTCCTATGGGTTCAACTGTGTGTATATTTCCAAAATTCACAGTTTGGAGTCCTAACCTCCAGTAATCTTGGAAAGTAATCTTATTTGGAGGTAGGGTCTCTATAGAGGCAATTAAGTTAGACTGAGGTCATTAGGAAGGGCCCTAATCCAATATGGTGGGTGTCTGCAGGAGAAGAGGAAATCTGCACACAGACATCTGCACAGGGAGAAGGCCATATGAACATGAAGACAGCCCTTTACCAGCCAAGGAGACAGCCCGGGACAGTGCCTGCTCTTACAGCCCTGACAAGGAACCAGCCCTACTCACATCTTGGACTTGGACTTTTGGCCTCTGGAACTGGGAGATGACAGTGTCCTACCAGGCTTCCATGCTAGCTCAGCTGGTAAAAAATCCACCTGCAATGCAGGAGACCTGGGTTTGATTCCTGGATTGGGAAGATCCATTGGAGAAGGGATAGGCTACCCACTCCAGTATTTTCAGGCTTCCCTGGTGGCTCAGACAGTAAAGCATCCGCCTGCAATGTAGGAGACCTGGGTTCAATCCCTTGGTTGGGAAGATCCCCTGGAGAAGGGAACAGCTGCCCACTCCATTATTCTGGCCTGGAGAATTACATGGATTGTACAGTCCACGGGGTCGCAAAGAGTCAGACACAACTGAGCGGCTTTCACTTCACTTTAGTGTCCCCCAGCACTGGGAGTTCCAGTACCCTGCTCTGGAATTTTGTCACGACAGCTGTAGGAAACACACACACACACACACA
>NW_011494899.1:4830343-4849509 GCF_000754665.1 Bison bison bison
ACACACACACACGGACATGCACCTTCCACATCCCCCTTGACCAAGTAACGCTGCCCATGGGGACCTGCCAGAAGGCCTCCAGGTCGGCACGCGGCCCCAGTCCACACAGCTCGCTTGTAAAACCTCCGTCTCCTTGGCCAGCTCACTTCAGTGGGGCTGTCGCAGCGGAAAACTACCCAGGAAGGTGGGCTGCATCCCTGAACACTGTTCACTCTGTTTCCCCTGCTACCTTCAAAATCCCCCTCTGTCAACGGAGAAGGAAATAAAGCGTGTCTTTATTCGGGCCCAGGCTCCCTTGGACACCATGCTCCAGCCTGAGCCAAGGCAGACACAGTGGCCCATTGAGTGAGGTTCTCCCTCCGCGTGTTCCCAGCACACGCCACCGGGGCCCTTGGACCCTCAAAAATGCACAGACGTTCTTCCAAGACCTGAGGCTGCAGTGACCGAGGCGGAAGGTGGCAGAAGCTGCTCAGGCGGCCAGCACCACGATGCCCTGTTCATTCAGACACGGGACATTTGGAATTTTATCTTCTTTTCCTTCCCCAAGCCCAGCCACTTGAGACAATTATTGCTAATTTTCCAAGCTGTGAAATGTGACATGCATTATTTCTCACATGCTGCTTGCAGACAGAACATGGGGGAGGGTAGGAATGGACTGTAGATGATTTCGAGGGGTTTTTCTCATCTACTACGGAGGAAAGAAAGTTCCATGACTCCCAGATCAATCCTGCACCCTGAAAACTGCTGCTTCAGAGGCATGTTCCTGAAAGACCTCACGTTCCTCTCCGTGTGTACAGCCTCTGAACAGCCTCTTAGGTCCTAATCAATCACGCCTTTCACCCACGAGACTTAGCTAAACGTAGTGAGCCTTGTTAGAAAATGCAAATAACTGAACATATAGCATAAAATGCAAACGGTCATGTAAGGTGAAGGATGTGAAACTTTCAAAGTTTATTCTTTTTGTTTTTTCTCCCAGAGATGAGAAAGACTTGCACATTGTGAATTATGGATGCTTCCTAGCACAGGGAATGTGATCCCACTAGACGGTTATGTAACTGGCAAAACAAATCAGCGAGGTAGCTCAGGGCCTGAGTGACTGAGCAGAGACCCAAGGCTGAGACTGGGCTCCATAAGCATTACAACAGGGGTCCCCAACCTCTGGGATCTAATGCCTGATGATCTGAGGTGGAGCTGATCTAATAATAATTGAAATAAAATGTATAATAAATGTGATGTGCTTGAATAATTCTGAAAGTAAATCCCCCCACCCAATGCCAGTCCATGGAAAAACTATATTCCATGAAACCGGTCCCTGGTGCCAAAAAGGGACCAGGGGATCGCTGCTTTATAAGCTTTGCGGCCCTACGTAAACTCATTTAATTTTCCTGAACCATACTTGCTTCCTTTCTTCATCAATTAAGAAAAAAAAAGATAAAGTTCAATCAGGCAATACCCATGGGTCTTTCCCAGTATGTAGTCTTTTTGCAAAGAATTCTCATGTATCAGAAACACTGAAATTTTTGTATTAACTTGCTACCAATTGGCAATACCTGCTTGCTCTCTGCTCCAAGGTTGGGGGGATTTGTGTTGAGCAGCTGGAAGTCTGCTCTGAGCTATACAAAGACACTCACCCCTCCATCACCCACAGTTGTAGGCAGAAACCTTCCCTGTTGACTCCACAAAGCCCCCTGCCATGTCCATCAACTGTTACTGGGCATGAATGCAGGCCTCTCGCCTCAGTTTCTGAGCACTTCCCAGAATTTCATGAAGGACTAAGAGAGAAACACCCAAAACACACATGTTAGTAGGCAAACGCCAAAAGAGAAATGACAGCTAATGGCATGTTCCTTATTTGCCATCGTGCCAAATATTTCACATTGATTTCACTCAGTCCTCATAGCGGGGCGGGGATGGGGTAGAGGAACATGCTATGATTGGGAAGGAGGGCCTGGTGATCTGATGAGGAGGTCCTATCTAGGGGTAGTTGGCACTGGAGATGAATAGAAAGCAAGGATGGAGGGTCTGTATGGTTATCAAGTCCACCAGTATTCTAGAAGGGACCCTGTGCCACTCACTCAGCTTCAGCAATGTGTCCTGGGCCATTTCCCACTGAGCCTACGGGCACCTTGCTGTTAGTCTCACCACCCTGTTCTGACAACCAAGCAGCTTCTCTCAACACTCCTCTCTTCAGGGAGGAGCTAGAGGAAAATTCTTTGGGTCCCACCAAGTGTTAGGATAAGCCTGGAGGATTCTGAGTGTGGTTATTTGTCCAATAATTTGTCCGGTGCTGCGGGCAGCCAGAGCATTCTCCCTTTACATTTCTGGCCATGGTCTTTAAAAAACTCCCTGCACGAAGCCAGAAACTTTGTCTTCTAGCTCACCTTTGCATCCCCCAGTACACATGAGCACCCTCTGGCCCTCTGTACCTGCTTCTGGAGAGGAATACAGTTCGGGATCAAAACAAACAAGACTCACCAACTCGCAGCCTCACTTTCACCTGGGAGCCATATCAAGGCTCCCAAGATGGAGAAGGTGGGTCTTCCCAGACTGGGTTTGTAAATGATGCCTCTGTCTCAGGTCTCAGGAATTTAACAGTTTCCTCACCAGGACTGAGCGAGTCAACAGTGAACGGGCAGTCGTAAAGTGTTTTGTAAATTATTCTGAATGGTTGCTCTGTTCTCCAGAGACAACGCAGCAGGATGCACAGAAGTGATGGCCTGCTGGCTGCTGGCACTGTTTCCTACTGTGGTCAGGCATGCTACCCTCCGTGCAGCCCCCTCACCTGTCTGAGCATTCTAGTCCTCTTGCAGTCACCCGGGACATGGGACCCGGCGTCAACTGCTGCCTGCAGGGGCGGACAGGCATGGCTCCCCAGCAGGCTGTTTCGTTTATCTAATTAGATCAATTATCCTGCTGTCGACAATTACTGTCATTGCCCAGTGCCGGTTTGAGTTGATTTAGGTTATTTTTCTCCTGTCAATCAAACTGCAAGTTTGATTGCACCAAAAACGTAAACAACTGTTTTAAAAACACACACAAATCCCAAAACACAGCAACCCCTGCGTTTTTCGTGAATCTCTCAGAGTTGGACAGGTAGGAAGGAGGAGACCCGGCATTGTGCTGGGCTCAGCCACACTTCCTTCATGCTTCACAGCCCAGCTAAGCGGGCACGCTTATCCCTACACTGATTCACTTTGCTGTACAGCAGAAACTAACATAACATTGTAAAGCGACTAAACTCCAATAAAAATTCTAAGAAGAAATGGAGGCTTAGGGAAATTAGCACCCTTGTCTAAGGTCATCTAATCATTAAATCCAGAAAACAGGGGTTGTAAGAGATAGAGGGATGAAGGATGCAGGGTGGGGAGACAGAGAGAAAGAGAAAGACAGAGATCAGTTTTGTATTAGATAAAGGAAGAGTGGAAATACCACCCCCACCCCAACCCCCAAAACAACTATTCCGGAAGCAAGAAACCAATGCCTAAGAAACTAGGTCAAGTTAGTAAGAACTGGAATTGGGAGGAGTCAAAGGCAATAGAGAGAACAAGTTGTGTTTGTTTTTGTTTTTTAAATACGGAGCAGAGAACAATAAAAGACCTAAGGCCACTGGGCTGGCAGTCATGGCCTCTGGATTTATCTTTAAAACCCCCCAGAAGGGCTTTGGGTTGGGGACTTCTGGTCAGTTCTCCCACCTACACAAAGCAGGGACCAGGGAGTGGGGCGAGGCCAGGGAAGCCTGCACAGGACCGGTTCACAGCAAAAAGTCTGGGTGAGGGTGAGGGGCCCAGGCTTCTCCCATTCCACCCCAAACTGGAACCATCCATTCTCTTTATCTGAGATTCCAAGTTCAAATTTTTGTTGAAAGTGTTTCCCTTCTCAAAAATACTGGTGGGGGTGGGAGGCGGCACTGTTGAGCGGAGATGATGAAAAGCACAGGGCCTTGAACAGAGGAAATGTTCAATCAGTGTTAATTAAATTATATGTACCCGAACATCCTCCAGTTCAAACCAAACTACCCAGGGTGTCACATTCTTGGCTGATGTTGAACTTTTTCAGCATGAACTCACAGATCATTTTCCCATGAATAGACACCAAGTTGTAAACCAGGGTTCCTACATTCAGTATTATTTTTTATGCAAATTAGCAACAAGCACAGAGCTTTAAGTTAATTTAGAAATGAATCTGATGATGTGATGCTGGATAGCACTTTCACTTAGGTGACCTCCCAATCACCACGTGACCACAGCCATCCTCCCTTCGTGGGAAGAATCCAAAGGACATAGATGAAAACACACCAAGGAAGTTCCTGAATTTTTTGCATCATATGTCCAGTACAGAATTTTTTTTGATCACATATCCAGAAAACAGATCACATATCCACAAAACATTTTGACTTTTCATTGCAAAATGCTGAGTGCAAAATTAATGTCTTGACATTGTATCTCTCTCCCCTTACCTCAACTCCTCTTCCTTCCAACCCTCTTCACACCCATCCATCTGAAGCATTGGGGAAATTTCCTTCTAGAATCAAGTAAATGACCAAGTGCCTCGTGGGTGCCCAGGGCTGCCAGGACGCTGTTTTCAGGGGATGCTGGCATGCCTGGCCCATGAGCAGCAGACTCGGTACAATAATTTACTAAGATCTGGAAGGTGACCTCTAGAATGTCAGCTCCCCACACTGAGCACTGTGTTCCTCATTCCATTATTCCAAGGGGGATCTTTCCTTTTTTCCTTCCTGACTACTTTATATGCGCTGGCACAAAACTCATAATTTGACAAACACACGATACTCTCTAACTCCTGGGCAGCTGTCCAGATGAGATGGTGTGTTAAAAGATTTACTCTTAAAAAAAAAAAAAAGTATCACTCTGTTTTAGAAGAAGCCACTGAAGGCTTTTTGCAGAAACCACATCGGTCCACCCCATGAGGCTGGTGTAGGCTGCCTTAGAAGAAGGCATTTGGAGTTTAGAATAAAACAGACTGGAGCCCAATCCTAGCTCTGTTACTAATTTTGCAACCTCAGGCAGGATCTTGAGCCTTTCCAAGCCCATTTTTCCTTGCCTGAAAAAGGCTCATAATAACATGTGCCCAACAGATTGGCTATAAAGATTAGAAATAGTATGTGTAAAATGCCCTGTAATGTAACACACTGCCCTGGACATGGAAAATACTTAACACATTATGGCTAAACTGCTGTTATGATTATGAATAATAATAAAATTGCCCCACATCTACACTATGGCAGGGGTAGTTACCTCTGTTCTGATACATGGTTCTGTACTCATCGATGTTTCAAAAATACTAACGGTGTTGGTTATTCTTTGTTCCCTGTTCTCTCCACCCTCCCATCCATTCCCCATGCTTCTCTCCTCACCAGAGGCTGACCCTGTGGACCGCATCAACCGGGCCCCATACTGGCTATTGGTTGACCTCTGTTTCCATTTGGCCAATAGGAGGAACCAGAAGAAGGAGAAAGAGAGACACAAAGAGAGAGAGACCAAGTCTGGAGAAGGGACAGAGAGGAGAGATTAGGGTACATTCTCCCAGCTTGCCCTGCAGTTCCAGCAGTTGTGTGGCCCCGTCCCTTCACGGCCCAGGCTGACAGTGGCTTATCTCTAGTGGCCTGTCTCAGGGTGCCTCAAATTTTATTAGCTTCCTCCCCAACTCACATCTCTAGAAGTACTTTCTTTATTAGAGTCTGAGCTGAATTCGGTTTCCTGCCAGACCCTGATAATTCACTGAATTACCTCGGTAGTCCCCTCAGAAGACCATCATCTTGTCAGTGCTTAAAGGGAGTGGTCCAAAGGGGGCCCAACTTTGAGTACGGTTTCAAATGACTTTGAGATCCTGACAAAGTGAAACCAAATATAGACGGGACACCTGGGTAACAGCAGGCGCCTGAAGCTTGTTCCATACAATAGCAAGAGTGGAAGCAATGTAGATGTCCGGCAATAGGGGACTGGTCAAGTAAGTGGAGGTTAGAGAAATAGGATGATGCGGTAGTTAGCCTGCTGGTGTCCCCAAAGATTCGCCAACACAACAGGGCTGACCTGTAGGACAAAGGGAATACTGCCCAAATGACACTGTGTGACCTCCAAGGGGGGTCACAGACAAGACACAGCTTCTGCCTGGCTCATTCTCACTCTGGGGAAAGGCAGGGGCCATGCTTTGAGGACACCCAACCACTTCATGGCAAACAGATGGGGAAAAATGGAAACACTGACAGACTTTATTTTCTTGGGCTCCAAAATCACTGCAGACAGTGTCTGTAGCCATGAAATTAAAAGATGCTTGTTCCTTGGAAGAAAAGCTATGACAAACCTAGACAGCATATTAAAAAGCAGAGACATCACTTTGCCGACAAAAATCTGTATATTTAAAGCTGTGGTTTTTCCAGTACCCATGTACAGATGTGAGAGTTGAACCATAAAGAAGTCTGAGCACTGAAGAATTGATGCTTTCGAACTGTGATCCTGGAGAAGACCCCTGAAGGTCCCTTGGACTGAAAGGAGATCCAACCAGCCAATCCTAAAGGAAATCAACCCTGAATATTCATTGGAAGGACTAATCCTGAAGCTGAAGCTCCAATACTTTGGCCACCTGATAAGAAGAGCCGACTCTTTGGAGAGGACCCTGATGCTAGGCAGGAGGAGAAGGGGACGACAGAGGATGAGACGGTTGGATGGCATCACCAACTCAATGGACACGAGTTGGAGTAAACTCCAGGAGATAGTGAAGGACAGGGAAGCCTGGCGTGCTGAAGTCCATACGGTCAGAGAGAGTAAGACATGACTGAGTGACTGAACAACGGCAACAAGCAGTCCAGTGGAAAGGCCGTGAGAAAACCACACCTGCCAGCATGAGAGTGAACCACCTCAGCAGCAGGTGCTCCAGTCCAGCCCTCAGATGACTGCAGGCCCAGCCAATGCCTGACTGCAACCACACCAGAGACCCCAAGCCAGAACTCCCCAGCCAAGCCACTCTCAAGTTTCTGACCCACAGAAACTGTAAGAGATAATGGTCATTATTGTTTTTTAAGCTGCTAAACTTTGGGGGTGATTTCAGTAGAAAACAGATCAATGGAAACATCACGTATTACGTAAAAATCTTATTTTGGAACAATATTTAGTGGGCTTCCCTGGAGGCTCAGAGGTTAACGTGTCTGCCTGCAATGTGGGAGACCTGGGTTTGATCCCTGGGTCGGAAAGATCCCCTGGTGAAGGAAATGGCAACCCACTCCAGGGTTCTTGCCTGGAGAATCCCATGGATGGGGGAGCCTGGTGGGCTACAGTCCACAGGGTCGCAAAGAGTCGGACATGACTGAGCGACTTCACTTCAAAAAATGTTCACAATCTACTAAATGAAAACGACAAGATATAAGTTGTCATCCCATGTTTGTTTATATATTCATCAAAAAAAGACTGGAAGAAGATAATGTAAATGTCTACTATCTTTGGGTAGATGAATTAGAGTCCTTTCAGTTTTCTTCAAGTCTTTTTGTGTTTTCTGAAATGCTCGCTTTTGATACTCTGCTTTTTAAAAAGTGTACTTTCAAAATATAGCTTTCCCAGTGTATTTTTTAATGGGAATTTATTTTACATAAACTGAAAATGCACGGCTCCAGCTTTCAAGAGGAGTCTGTTTACTGCCACCAGGAAAACTCGAAGACAATGTGCACCTTACAGGCTGCCTGGGCACTTTTCCTGATCCCTTCCATTTTTCTCCTCCCTGTAGGTCTAGCCTAGCTGTGGTATGACATCTACCCAACAGCACCCAGCCTGTGGTGTCCTTCAAAGAAGTTTGGAGGTGAAAGGGATCTTCAAGAAGCTCTACTTGCAGCAGCATGACAAAGGGTCACTCAGGTTCTCCTTGAATGCTTCCTGTGAGGGGGAGCTCACCTCTACCCGAGATATCTGGTCCACTAGTTGAACTCTCCTTGTTCGAAATGCCTCAGTGAGAATAAACAGAGGTTTCTAAACATAAGCAGCACTCCATGCGACAGTGGGCACTCTGCCATGTTCATTGCTATATTCTTGCCCCTAGCATGGTAACCAGCACACAGTAGATACTCAAGAAATATATTCTAGCGGTGGTAAATAGATGAATGGCTAAATAGCATTCGCCAGGAACTTAAGACTCAGGGAATCAGTGGATGGGAGTGGGCCAAGGCTGGATGGGTCCTTCAAGGAGCTCTGGAGAAGAGACAAGCATTAAAGAAATCCCTAATTGGCACTACGATGAATGTAATGGAGGATCTCAAGGGGAAACTAGCTCAGGGAGGCCAGGGAAGAAAGCCTTCTTGATAGACAGACATTTAAGACCAGGTCTAAAGAAAAAGTAGTGACAACCCACTCTAGTCATCTTGCCTGAAAAATCCCATGGACAGAGGAGCCTGGCAGACTGCAGTCCGTGGGGTCCCAAAGAGTCAGACACAACTGAGCCCTCACATACCAGCCAAAAAAAGAGCGGGCAAGGAGGAAGAGGCCGGCAGAGGAGAGCACAGGTGGGGGCCTTTAGAAGTTGGGCCAACAGAGAAACTACAGTGGGGCAGAAGAGAGGAAGGGCAGTGATGCTAAAGAGATGGGCAGAGTGGGCCACCGAAGGCCCTGGGAAGCGGGATAAAGGAGTATGAAATGCAGCTTCTCCCCACAGAGGCCATAAGACATACAGAAGCCATCAGTTGGGACCATTCCCCAAGGAGCAGCTGGCTGACCTGGCAGCTCTCTACATGAGAGTCAGGAACAGGCCAAAAAGAGACATCACTGTGAGCAAGGTACTGGAGACCATGGCCCCACGCTGAGGTCCCTGGAGAATCACGTCTGCTGCAAGCGCCACAACCAGCTTGACCACGGTTGACCTGCAGAGCTGGCAAGGGCCGGGGAGACAGGAGGGGAACAATGCCTGATGGAAGCTACACCTGTGTGTGTGTAGGTGTCCACCCCCGAGGATAAAGAGCTGGGCCTGGAGACTCATCTGCTCTGCTGCTGCTCTTTCTGCTCGGGGATTTGTTTATCCTTTCATTTCCTAGTTTAATTTCCTTTTAATAAAGCCCTAATCTTGTCTTGGCTCATCTAATGGGACTAAGGACTAGTCCTCAGCAAAGCCCAGAGGAGGAGAGAGTGGAGGGCTGGGGGACCTTGGTGGTCAGGCCCAGCTGGGAGAGAGCAGGGTTTGGGGTGCCCTCCAGAAGTCAAGCAGACAGACAGCAAACTTGGGAAAGGCCAAAGCAAAGACACGCACGATGCCCACCCCAACCTGTGGTCACTCCTCTGCCAACTCGGGCTGAGTTTCCAACACTAACACCTCTCCCAAAGCAGAAGCCCGGGAGGCCCTGAGCTCGAGTCCTGGCCAGGCCCCTGGCTCTGTGCTAGGCAAGTTCTTTCACTTCTCTGAGCCTCAGTTTCCCCACCTGTATGATGGGGACGATAATCAGAGCAGCTGTCTCAAGAGGATTGTGGCAAATACCAGACACACTGTGAGTGCACTCAAACTGCAGTTAACTACTGTTATTCACTGGGAAGTATTGAATATGATAAACCCGCCATCACGCAGATAAGCCAAGGGCTACTCCAGTACCCAGCCCAGTCTGTGCCATAAACTCCTCACAGCTCTGACTCCTGTCTGTCTCCCTGACTCCGGTGCGCAGGGGGTCTAGCCTGAATCCCACTTTCAAGGCAAAGTCCTGAGTTAGGGACCCCCGATGTTTTTCCCCTACCCAAACTGGTCCTCTGGAGACAGAATCACCCTATTGGGGTACCACAGTGACAAGAGCAAGGTTAAGTTGTTTGCTGCCAGACTTGAAACAGGACTTGAACCCAGACGCCAACCCTGGGGCCCTTTCCTCTGTTCCCCAAAGCTGCCCCGGGGGTCTTTAAAATAGGAAGCAGGAACACTCCTCCAGAAGGAAGGCAGACTGACTTGCCAGATGCCCGGATGCTGGGATACAGGTGTGCCTTTTTGGCAGGTACGTGAAGTCGCTCTGCCTTTGAAGGGAGATGACTGGCTACCCGTTAGACACTGGAGGCGGGAATAGAATCTGCCCTTGATGAAGGATGGAACCAAGAAAAAAGCATTTAAAAGGTAATGGAGGAAAGATTCGCTGGGAGGGTGATATTTGGGTAGGGTGATATTTGGGGACGCTGTAGCATGTAATTTTAAGAGGTGGAGAGTCAAAAGTCAGTCTGAGAAAAAATGCAGCAGGAGGATGCAGGAAGCGTCCAGGTGTGTTAGAGGGTGTGAGGGTGTGTGTGTGTGTGTATGTACCATGCTGGGGATGTCTGGAAACTTCTCTGAACAGATACTCAGAAGTATTTGTTCTGGTGAGTGTCAGGTGGAAGCTGCAGGACTCATTTCCCACCAGCCTCCCAGCATCGTAAGGGCTGTGATCAGGGAAAGGAAGCCTCCTCCTTCAGACAAAGCAGTTCTCCACTCTGTGGGTCATTCCAAATTACACCAGACAGTCCCCATGCAGAAACCCTTCAAAAACACCAGATTCTACTCGTCTACTAGCAGGTGGCAAAGTTGAGGACGCCTAAGGGGTCCCCTTCCTTGCTAACTGCATTCACAAACTCCAGGGGAAATAAGGAAACCCAAACTGCTTCTCCTTGGTACCAGAGGAACAAGGTATGACTATCAGATTGTAAGATGACAGCCAGGAAATGTTGTGATGTGCTCCTTGCTCGTCCCAGGTTGGAACAGCAGAGCCTTTGCTTCTTGGGAGCCAGTAAACACATTTAAGAGACTCAAACCCGACTCTTCAGCACAACTCACAATGCCATCCCTGACCTAGAATGGGCTATTCTAGACAACAGAATTTTCCAAATAAGAAAAAACTCTCCACGTGTCATTAGCAAATACTGAAAACTTTTTTGTGTGTATCAGTAGAAATTCTTGGAATGTTCTCTAAATTCTCAAAATGGAAATCACCTGCATGTGTTAGGGTTCTTTAAAAGACATAATGAAGAAAATCTAATGTATTACTGACAATCCTACCTTACCATGCACTATGGCTGAGACCCTACTATGGTCGAGCAGGAGAAGGACTTGGATTTAGAAACCATAGGGCATAACCTCATCTCCACTACTGACTCAGGAACCCTCTTGCTTCCTTACTTCTGCAACAGGGCTGAGGAGCAATGACATTTGCTCCAACAACACTGAAAATTTACTTGACTACATTTCCAGCTGCACAATTTTTTAATTAAAAAATGTACTTTTGTTTTTATTGTTTTAATTACAAATATAATCTACTGTTCATTTTTTTTTAATTCTAAATATCAAAAATAATTTCCAAAGGTCAAAAGCACCTATATTCCAACCACCCAGACACAGGTTTGAGATTTTGGTAGGTATGTTCCCAGATGTCTTAAGAAAAGCACAGATACGTTCTCCATCTTAACAATAACAGAATTATTCTCTGTATGTTGCTTTGTAATCTTTTCTCATTTACAATGTCTCATGAACACTTATGTCATATTAAAATCATAGGTTTACACTGTTGTTCTTAAGGCTGCACAGACTTCCACAGTATGAATACATTATCTTTTATTTAACTAACCTCTCCCAAGTGATGTTTTGGTTATTTCTAATTTTTCACTACCATGAACACCACTGAGATGAGACCTAGGTCCTGTCCACTTTCCCAACTGAGTTTCTCAGCAGCAGCACTAATGATATCTAGGACTAGATAACCCTCTGTTGTTGGGGGTTGTTCTGTACAGGGCAGGATCTTTAGCAGCATCCACCTGTACCTTTTAGGTGCCTCTACTTGTTAGATGCCAGTGGCATCTCCCCAGTGACAACTGAAAATGTGTCCAGACACTAGCCAGCTGAGAACCACTGCTTTAAGACAAACTTCTAGAAGTCGCATAAGCCAGCTTAGGGGATTACAAACTTTTTGGTCACCTATTGCTAACATGCCCTCCAGCAGTTGAGTGCCCTGGCCAGCACCAAAGAGAATGCATCCATCTTTTCATTTTTGCCAGTGTGAAGGTGAGTAGAGTCAACCCACTGTTTTGTTTTGGTTTTTATTAAATTAATAGATGGGGAGGTTTTGAGCCATTGTGGATTTGTAGAAAAAGTGGAATACAAAGTACAGAAAGTTCTCAATTACCCCTTCTCTCTACACCCCTAGCTTCTCCTACTATCAGTATCTTTCATGGGTGTGGTACCTGTGTTATGATTAAGAAGCTAGTATTGATACATTATTATTAACTAATGTCTAGTGCACATTAGGGCTCACTTTTTGTGTACCGTGTGTCCTCTGTTAATTTTTAGGTCATGCTGCTTATTCCAACTATACTGTCTTGCCATTTAAAAATCTTGACCAATTTATTGAGCTATAATTTACACACAATAAATTTTGCTCATTTAAAGTATACAGATTGATGTTTCAGTGAATGCAAAGTACATTAATAACTGCAACTACAAAATTTAAACTGCATATCCAAATTTTAAAATCACCCCATCAATCCCCAGAAGTTTCCCTCCTGCCCCTTGCAGTCAATCATTGCCCCACCTCAGCTCTAGGCAATAACTGATCTGTTATTACCATTGCTTTCCTTCTTCTAGAACTTCATAGAAATGGAATTAGTTCACAATCTTTTGAGTCTGGCTTCCTTCACTTGGCATGTTATTGAGATTCATCCTTCTTATTGCACATATCAGTAGTTGCTGCTTTTACATTGCAGAGTAGTACTCCATTGCATGGATATACCATATTTTATATATCCTTTCACAAGTCTGTGGACATTTGTGTTGTGTCCAGTCTACAGACTTTATCAATAATGCTATGAACATTCATGGACAATCTCCATGCTATGACCAACTGCTTTAAAATATTGTCATATTAATTTTCAATCTGTAATATACAAGTATGTCCGATTATAGTTCAAACCATGTCAACTGATACCAAAAATAGCAATATGGGATATGAGACTCCAAACCTATATCTCATCGTGCATTAATCAGAAGTTATTGCCACACGTCCCAGTGGTCCCAGGATGGCATAAAATTCTAACAAAGGTCATGGGAAGCCAAATGTAACTCTACAAACCCCAGTCCCTAAAAGTCACAAAGCAAGGTGAATCTAGAGTAACAAGACCAGGAAATGCACTTTACACTGACATTTTCAAGCTTTCCACTCCTAGACTGACATTTCTAGAAAAGACATGCTCAGCTTGAGTGCCAGGAGAAAAGGCTTGTGCACAGCTCTTTGGATCTGTGCCTACCGTTGATATTTGGGATTTGCTAAACTCAAAGTCACCACTCTTTGAAGACTGCTGCTGATATCTTCCTGGTTTTAGAAGAAAGAGAGGAAAAAAGATGAAACCTAAAGAAAATAATGTTACAAACAAGAAGACTTGTAGGACCTGGACCTGGGCAAATAAAGAAACTCTTCTCTCACATATTAACTGGAGATTTTCACCAAAGCGACACAGGAAGAGGCACTGGAGAGAAATTCCCACCGCTCTTTCCCTGACCAGGTTGATAGAAGGTGATTCCAGGCAGACATGTCAGCTGGTTTTCTGTGTTGCCACAACCCTACCTTTGCACCATGCTCCACCCCATTTCAACCACCCTGTGCCCAGAGAGTTCCCTTTATTGTGAGCATGGTAGGTGCTGGTAATTTGAGCCGCAATTGGGTGCTGATCATCCTTTCCCATCCCACCTTTATTAGAGAGCTGCTGCTGCTGCTGCTAAGTCGCTTCAGTTGTGTTCAACTCTGTGCGACCCCATAGACGGCAGCCCACCAGGCTCCCCCGCCCCTGGGATTCTCCAGGCAAGAACACTGGAGTGGGTTGCCATTTCCTTCTCCAATGCAGGAAAGTGAAAAGTGAAAGTGAAGTCACTCAGTCGTCTCCGACTCTTAGCGACCCCATGACTGCAGCCCACCAGACTCCTCCATCCATGGGATTTTCCAGGCAAGAATACTGGAGTGGGGTGCCATTGCCTTCTCCAATGCAGGAAAGTGAAAAGTGAAAATGAAGTCGCTCAGTCGTGTCTGACTCTTAGCGACCCCATGGACTGCAGCCCACCAGACTCCTCCATCCACGGGATTTTCCAGGCAAGAGTACTGGAGTGGGGTGCCATTGCCTTCTCCGTATTAGGGAGCATGGTAGTTCAAATCTAGGCATGTAGTTGATCCTCATTCCACATCTGTTGCTAACATCACCATCATTTTACAGATGAAGAAACTGAAGCACATAGAGGTTAAGTGACTTGCTCAAGGTCACACAGTTGGTAAATAGCAGAGCCAAGATTCATATTCATAAGATTTTTCTGCACTATACCATGCCACTAATGAATAGATAGCACATAAAGAACAAATGTTAGGGAAGGAAACAGGATGTTCCTTCTTATCTCTTTAACTGAATTGGCCATAAAAGATAACACAGAGATGAAGAATTCTGGAGCATGCTCAAGGGGCCAAGGACTTTTAGAGAAGCACCTTAAGGTGGCAGAGAAAACACAGAGAACAAAAGTACAGAACTGTGCAACGGGCTGAGACCCAGGATGTTCCGCTGGTTCAGCCTCTCCTCTCCAGACCTCCACTGTCCTCCGGAAAGGAACAGGTGCCCCGTGATGTTTCTGGGAGTCAGAGATTAACTCAGTCTGGTCAAAGTACAAGGTGGCAGGATTGGGTGGAGAAGTCAACATTGAGAACATTGAACACAAAAATGAGGATATAGGAGGGCCAACAACCTGGATTTGGATGCTGACAAATCTATACTACAACCCCAGATCAGTCACAAAGCTCCCTTGACCTCAGTGACTACATCTGTAAAATGGGAGTGATCGTGGTTACAACCCATAGTAGAACTTGATATAAGGCTCTTAGCACATAATCCACAGTAAGTGTCAGCTGTATTATTTTTACTGTTATGAAACTGTGCTTGGTCCAGCCCATCCTGCCTGGAAAGAAAGCCACCACAGGGCCAAATGGGAAGAAGGTATATGAAACTCAAATCTCCTCAGTGGTTTTACTTTCAGAATGAGAGAGTTGTGCTGTGTGCTGTGCTTAGTCGCTTAGTCATGTTTGACTGTTAATGACCTGATGGACTGTAGCCTGCCAGCCTCCTCTGTCCATGGGGATTCTCCAGGCAACAATACTGGAGTGGGTTGCCATGCACAGGGCCAAATGGGAATGATGGTCACCCAGGCTGTGTCATGTGTTGCCCAGGGAGCTGATGAACACAGAGGACTTGATCAGCAGCAGCTGCTTCTCCACTAGTGACTCCTGGGCCATGCCCCACATCTGCAACCACTGGGCTCCCTATTTCACTTCTTCAGATGAAGCAGTGCTGATGCACTCTTCCCCGATTAGAAGTGAGAAATGGGGATTCACAACACTCAGATGAGGGCTGTGACAGCAGATGTGGCCACAGACGGTCCTACGACTATCAACCCACCAAATGTCTGGAAACGCGGAGCTGTCCACAAGGTCATTTTTGGTCTGGTTCGAAGACATTATCCAGCTGAATTGGATTTGCCAGGTGTTCATGCTGATGTTTGGCTCCTGAACTCTCTTCCCAGTTCCCTCTATGATGAGATGATTGCTTGTAAGACAACTGGCAATTACGGTCCTTCTAAGAGCCTGGGCATATATTAAAAGATTAGAAGCCTTGTACGTGTGCCACTAGATGATCAGGTAGCATTTGCCATCTGGAAATGATAATTTAAATGGAAGTATGTATTATACTTTTTATTTCTGAAAAAGAGGAGATTCTGGCCCTCTCTCCTCTCCACCTTGTCTGGCTACATACAAAGTACAGACATAGTGAGGGGATCAGGGAAAGCTGTGTTAAGGCCCCTCAGCATGTTACCCTGGGCTCACATCTGGCGTGCGGATCACCTAATGAAAGGCTTTTGTGATCAATGAAATTTACAAGGGGGTGGAGCTGGCGATAGAGACAGGGCAGGATTTCACATCTACTGCTGCTCACTAGACCCACTCCAGTGTTCTTGCCTGGAGAATCCCAGGGACGGGGGAGCCTGGTGGGCTGCCGTTTATGGGGTCGCACAGAGTCGGACATGACTGAAGCAACTTAGCAGCCGCAGCAGCAGCAGTTGCTCCCTGGAGAAGGGCCTTCATGCCTTTACTCACATACACCTACATACCCTCCTTTCCCCCCTCCCTCTCTCCCAGGACCAGATCTGCCCACTGGCACCTTGCTCTACCTTTACCCAGCCCTGACAGTCAGTGCTGCCTTCCCTTCACAATCTGAGAGCCTTGCCTGTCTCCCGCCAGTCCTGGCCCTGCTCCCTCCCTTCCTCCATTCTTCCCTCACTTTATGAATGACTGCATAATGGACAAGTGGTCAAATGAATCACCCCGTGAGATAACGGAGCAAATACATCTTGTTGAGGAAGGCAATGATCCATTTTTTCAACTGAAATTTCCAAGAGGGCTTTTAAGAGGTTAATGCCTGAACTGAAGACAGATTAGAAGGAAGCGGACGGGCATTTCCAAATTAAGGTGCTAAAATAGTCATTTCTGACCAACTCTAAAAAACAAGGAGAACCCTTGTGACACCTGAATGAGGTAGCCTCGAGGCAAGTAAAGGGTCTCTCACAGTCACTCAGGGCTTCCTTCATAGCTTAGTCAGTAAAGAATCTGCCTGCAATGCAGGAGACCTGGGTTCGATTCCTAAGTTAGGAAGATCCCCTGGAAAAGGAAATGGCAACCCACTCCAGTATTCTTGCATGGAGAATCCCATGGACAGAGGAACCTGGCAGGCTACAGTCCATGGGGTGCCAAAGAGTAGGACACGACTTAGTGACTAAACCACCACCACTACCACAATCACCCAGCAAATAAAGATCTACCATAAAATAAAATGACCTGGGGCTTCCCTAGTGGCTCAGTGGGAAAGAATCCACCGGCCAGTGCAGGAGACACAGATTCAAGCCTGGAAAAATCCCACATTCCACAGAGCTACTAATCCATGAGCCACAAGTGTTCAGAGCCTGAGAGCCCATGTACCCGAGAGCCTGTGCTCCACAATCAGAGGAGCCACGGCAATGAGAAGCCTGTGCACTGCAACAAAGACTAGACCCCGCTCTCCGCAAGTAGAGAAAAGCCCGCGCTGCAACAAAGGCCCAACGAAGCCAAAAATACATACATAAATAACACTTAAAATAAAACAAAATGAAAAAAAAAATGACCCCATGAAGTTGTAAAACTACACAGAAGCTGGATAGAAGAGAGATTTTGAAATGGTGCAAGATTTGTGGGGCACATCACAGAGAATGGACAGAGGAGGGCCCCCAGGGTCCTGGAAGACTGTGACTCAGCCAACTCCTCCTCCCTCACCATTGCCTCTTATGGTCCTGAGAAGCTAATTTCACACCAAGATGCCTGGAGTCCAAAGGAAGACATCACCACCTTGGGGAGCCGAGATGACTGAATGGCAGCCTCCGATCACAAGCTGCCCCGCATTCCATGAGATCCACGGCACTGGGTGGGACAGAGACTTTGGTCAAGACAGCTGTAGCTCTGTCCTCATGCAATTTCCAGGCAAATGGGGAAGACACGTCACCAAACCAATTGCTGAATAACTCTTTGTCATCACAACCTCAGTGAGTTTAGAATATACAAGCTCCATGAGGACAGGGGTTTGTGTCTGTTTTGTTCATGACCTGTCACTAGTGCCTAGAACACAGCCTGCCACACAGTAGGTGTTCAGTAAAAATCTGTTGAATGAATGAAGTGCTAAAAAGAAAAGCAAAAGGCACAGAGAGAGCTTATGATAAGGGAACCAGAGAAGGCTTTTCTGAGGAAGCCGTGTTAATGACGGATCTGAGACTGTGGAGGATGCTACAGGCAGCAGGAACAGTCAGGTGTGTGGGGCAGCTGGAGTGTCAAAGGGCTAGAAGAAACCTCCTGAGAAATAGGACCCTAGATATGGCCTGAAACTGGCAGGGGCCCTGTCGTGCAGAGCCCTGTTCAAGGATGCTTTTGAAGACTCAGGGGGGAGAAAAAAATCTAAGACAGCAGAGGAAGAGAAGAAACCATAAGGTTCTTCCCCTCACTGTTCTCTCCCTCTTCCAACACACTAAGTAATTAAAAATCATTTGATTATATATATCCCTAAGAATAATGTCTGCCTTTTTTTAATTGCTTAAGAGAAGGCAGTGAAGAAATTGTGAGTTACTGTCCCAAATGGGACAACTGCCAAGGAAGAATTATGAGCCTTGATCATTGGGTGTTCACATTGGAACAGCTAGATATTTCAAGCATCAGAAAGACAGCACAACATAAAGCGGAAGACAGTTCCCTCCTCCTGCTTTCTGGCAAAGCCCAGCAGCTTCTATGGCATTTATGCCCTTTTTCCCAGTGGAAGAGCTATCATCTGGCTGCCCATTGGCATGCGGTGAAAAATGAGGGATGGCCTCCGCCTGACAAAGTCGATGATAAAGAAGAGTTTCCCAGGGCCCCCCAGAACCACATGCATTGCAACACCACCTCCCCTTCAAACCCTCCCTGGGAGGACCACAGCCAGGGCCTGCATTTCCTGGCTTTGAGGGACCGGAGGTGGCAGGGGTGGGAATCTCCTTAATGTCCACAAGTGGCTTCAGTGTTCTGGGAAACCAG
The DNA here is from genome assembly GCF_000754665.1 of Bison bison bison. NCBI lineage: Eukaryota > Metazoa > Chordata > Mammalia > Artiodactyla > Bovidae > Bison > Bison bison. The sequence continues at coordinate 4,848,939 of NW_011494899.1, forward strand.
CAGGTATTTGTAGGTTCCCTGGGTGTTGTCTGCAGAGCACCATCACCAGCCCAGGTTGGGATGCAGGTGAAAGCAACTGAGGGACCTAGAGTCGTTTCAAATAAGAATCCAACAAACTTGAAAAGGATTTAACACTGACACCTGACCCAACTGATAAGTCAGACCTAGGGAACCAGATTAACAGACTAGAGAACCAATCACCTGGAGTGGTATCCAGAAGTTTCCCCCTTCCTCCCCTGAAAGGAATCCTGACAGCTTGTCAATTTCTGAAGTTCCACAGTTAGAGAATATTGTCTTTGATGTGAATCTCTGGGACTCGAATTGCCCAATGGTAATTTCTTACACCAGACTCCTTCTCAAATCTAGTACTTCTCGCTCACTTCAGCTTAGCATTTCCCTTGTACAGAATTCAATCTGAGCTGGCTGTAAGCAGTTCTCAGAAGCAACTTGGGGGTAGGGACTGGGTTGTTTAAAATTCAAACCTTCTACACTGAGCACACAGACACAGTGGGCACCTGCTAAATAAACAGAGGGCCCACTTCTGGGCCTTTGCTCATGCTGTGCCTTCCTT
>NW_011494899.1:4849609-4854368 GCF_000754665.1 Bison bison bison
CTTTAATAGAAAATTATTTAATTAGTATACATGTGTTCCCCATCCTGAACCCTCCTCCCTCCTCCCTCCCCACACCATCCCTCTGGGTCTTCCCAGTGTGCCTTCCTTTCTAAAGTCATCTGCCCTCCCTCCCTCAGACCATCAACCCCAGATCTGTCTGTCCAGCATTTCAGGCACATAGTATGTTCCTGGGACAGATAAAACAATCCTGACCTGGGCCCAGGAGTCCTCATTAGCTCACAGACAGCATTTTCTTCCCCACACTGCTCACTGTGGGTACCTCCAGGATCAGGCTTTGCCTCATGGTCTGATGCATGATACAATGATCTGTCTTCCCTAGGCTCCTCAAGTGAAAGCTTGGTGCTGGATTCATCTTAAAATCCATCCTGAGCAGAGCATAAGACAAGAATTCACACGCAAGTGACTTAATAAGGGATGCTCCTAGGAAAGTAGAGGGAACTGGAGGGGCCAGCTTTGCAGGTATGTTACCTGTGAAGTCACACAAGACCTGCCAATCACAAGGGTCTCATGCTGGATGTACCACTCTGCTATCACCACCTTGAGATCCTAAATTTTTAATAATATTTTAACAAAGGGACTTGCAAATTACATCACTGGTCTTGGGAGTAGGATGTTCATTGCTGTTCAGTTGCTAAGTTGTGTCTGACTCTTTACAACCCCATGGGCTGCAGCATAAAAGGCCTCTCTGTCCCTCACCATCTCCTGGCGTTTGCCCAAGTTCATGCCCGTTGAATCGGTGATGCTATCCAACCATCTCATCCTCTGTCGAAGAAGCCCAGCAAGGATGTACTTTCAGGCTTAATGCCAGTCTTAACCTGGATCACATGGAAAGCTTGAGAGTGTAACTTCACTTTTCTGATTTTGTCCCAACATGAGGTGATGGAGCCGGGCTAAGGGCTGCCCAGGAAGAGGCTGATTCTGGACTGTTCTGAATCTCTGTGTATGGGAGGAAGCAACTCCAGGAACCCACATGCAGCCTCAGAAGCAAGTCGCAGGTGCAGCCATTGGAAACAAAGCACGTAGAAGCTGGGGGATGGGTGCCCGGAAACCATAAGGGGATGCGAGGGGGCCTGGGCAGAGAGCCAACAGTGTCCACCACCATCAACAGTACTTGAGTTGTATTATCAGATGTAAAGCACACGATCTAAAGAAGAGCGAATGACTTGCCCTGGGTGACCCGACTGAAAGGGATTTCAATGAAGCCACTTCCTTCCGAAGACAGGAGCTGCATCATCTTTCTCCCCCTGCCAGCCGCTATGCATAAATATGCCACCGTGAACTTGCTTCATTGACTCACCTCGCTGCGTCTGCCCACATTTGGTTAACAGCATCCCAGACGGAGCAACAAATCAATGCTTAACACGACCCAGCAAAATGCATGCATCACAGAGCAGGTTTCCACACCGGCCTCCTGCCAGCCACATCGCACAATACCGCTTCATGTAACGGAGAGTCTCACCAGGGTGACGGGGGACCCTGATGTTTAAACTGAACCAAGTGGGATCTTGTTTTAGGAGAAAGCCTTCCTTTAGGTCAGACCTAAATTTGGGAGTGCAGCTGCTTACAAAAGTTGCCCAAACATCCAGTGATGTTCATTTCTTCATATTTGGGATGTCTGTCTTAACTAAAACTCCTGATGTGAGGGATTTTAATCTTTCTGGAGAGATAGAATTCCTTTTTGCCTTGAGAGGAGATGTTTTAATAAAAGGAACTAAAATCGGGGATGCATGTACCCACGTATATCTAATTTGCTTCAGTAACTTGATAAAGCTTTCCATCTCCTTCACCCATGTCTGCCCTGTGGGGTGGAAGCTGTCAACCCTTTCAACATGGCCAACTGACCAAGCTTGTTGACAGTCTCCAGACTCTTCCTTCCTTCCCCCAAGCCTGGCTTCTCAGGTTTCATTTTCCAGCCAGTTGGTGGGTTGTGTTTCTAAACTTAGATCCCACTGGCTTGGTTGAGGATTAGCAGCGTCTTTATGGTTGTAACAACTAACATTGACTGAATACTCACCACCTGCCAGGAACTGTTTTAAGCATTTAATATAAATTAGCTCATTTAACCTTCACAACAAGCCCTGTGAATTGGGTACTGCTATTATTCTTTATAGATAAGGCAACAGTGGCACAGAGAGGTTAAGCAACTTACTCAAGGCCACACAGCTAGAGCAGGAGTCAGAATTCTAATGTGTATACCTGCCCTGTATAATCCTCTCCCCTTGACTGTAGAAAGGACCTGGGAATATGATATCAATTCTGCGATTATGTTACATTATAAGGCAAAGGGATTTTGCAGATGTTCAGGTGTGCAAATCTAAATGGAAATGATCCTGGATGGGCCTGATCTCATCAGGGAAGCATTCTAAAGAGGGCTTAGATTTCTGTCTAAACTCAGCAAGACTCTCCTGCTGGTCTGGAAAACCCAAGCTGCTGTGATTTCTACAGCTAAGAGAAACTGGATTCTGCCAATAACCACGAGAGTTTGGACATGGATCCAAGCCTCCCATGGCCCATTGCCCTGGCCCACACTAGGCTGCAACCTGGTAAGACCCTGAGCACAGAGGACCCAGCCAACGCTGCCCAGACTCCTGAACCATGGAAACTGGGATAATAAATGTATGGGCTGTAAACCACTACCTTTGTGGTAATCTGTCACACAGCAACAGAAAAATACAGCTAGCAAGAGGCAAGGCTCGGATACAAAACGGGACAGCCCAAGTCTAGGGTTCTCACCTTAGCCACTTATCCTTGTGCCACTCCAGATCTGGGATTTGAGGTGGATAGAAAAAGGGTTACTGGGTAGACTGATTGGAAGACCCAAGTCTTATTAAGCTTGAGGAGCCCCATCCTCACCACATCTACCCAGTACCCACCATGTTTCAGGAACTACACTAGCCAGAAAGCAGGCACAGAGGCAGCCAGCAGGGACCTTAGCATCCAACAGGGAAGATGGCACATAAAAAACAAAAGTAAAATAAACTAATCACAAAGGTGGCTCAGATGGTAAAGAATCTGCCTGCAATGTAGGACGACCTGGGTTCAATCCCTGGTTGAGGAAGATCCCCTGGAGAAGGGAATGGCAACCCACTCCAGTATTCTTGCCTGGAGAATTCCATGGACAGAGGAGCCTGGTGGGCTACAGTCCATGGGGTTCCAAAGAGTCAGACAAAACTGAGTGATTAACATACACACAATAGATAAAGGGCTTAAAAGAGAAGTAAAGAAGCTAAGGGCACATATAACAGGTCCTAGAAGGCAATGCATTGGAGAGGGAAATGGCAACCCACTCCAATGTTCTTGCCTGGAGAATCCCAGGGATGGCAGAGCCTGGTGGGCTGCCATCTATGGGGTCGCACAGAGTCAGACACGACTGAAGCGACTTAGCAGCAGCAGTAGCAGGGCTGAGCAGGAATCAACCAAGTAGAGGTGAGGAGAGCAGAAAGCTTTCTAGGCAATGGGGACAGCATGTGCAAAGGCCCAGTGGCAGGAAAAAAAGCACATACAGCCGAGGAACTGAACCAGGTCCTATAGGGCAGGAAGGGAAAGAAGGGCCAGGCACGAGACTGAAGAGGGAGAGAGGGGCCAACTCAACTGAAACGATGCTACTCACAACAGCTGGTGCTGATTCTCTTCCATCAGAGGAATTCAACACCACGTTACCCTTGGTAACAGAAACTCACTTCACTGAGCACCAGTAGCCCAAAGTCAAATTACTGCTTTCTGAGAAGGAAAATGGAAATGCTTCCAAACTCAGCAAGCTTGGAGAGGCTCACATTGTGACCCTGGCAGCTGGAAACAAATCTTTTGCCCTTTGTCTTTTCTTGAATGCAAAAAACCGAACTCTAAAGAGATAGTCTGGGCACATGTGGTCAGTGGGCTCTGTGAGGTGAGGGGCCACCTGTCAGCACTTGTCAACTGAAGGTAAGGCCCCCAAAGGAAATGCAGGAGAAATGGGACATTTGGGATTAAGCAAGATAAAGACCGTCTCCTCTCTCCTGACTTCAGGCTTAATGCTGGGGCCCTGATACACACTGCTTCCAGTCCTCTGAGTCATCATAATGGGAGTGGCATGTGTCCTGGGACTTGTAAGAGCCTTGGCAGATGGAGACAGAGCACTGTGCCAGGCAGCAGTGAAAGGGCACCAGTTAACTTCTCATGGCTGTCACTTGCCACCTGTGTGACCTAAGGTGAATTTGTTAACCTCTTTGAGCCTTGGCATCATCATCTGTCAAATGGAGTTTCTACACTATAGGGTTGAGATGATTCAAATAACGTGTGTGAAGTGCCAGAAGAGTGCCTAGTACACAGTGAATGTGCAAGGAACATTAGTAATCTGCTTTATTGACTATGCCAAAGCTTTTGACTGTGTGGATCACAATAAACTGTGGAAAATTCTGAAAGAGATGGGAATACCAGACCACCTGACCTGCCTCTTGAGAAACGTGTATGCAGGTCAGGAAGCAACTGTTAGAACTGGACATGGAACAACAGACTGGTTCCAAGTAGGAAATGGAGTACGTCAAGGCTGTATATTGTCACCCTGCTTATTTAAATTATATGCAGAGTACATCATGAGAAGCGCTGGACTGGAAGAAGCACAAGCTGCCGGGAGAAATATCAATAACCTCAGATATGCAGATGACACCACCCTTATGGCAGAAACTGAAGAGGAACTAAAAAGCCTCTTGATGAAAGTGAAAGTGGAGAGTGAAAAAGTTGGCTTAAAGCTCAACATTCA
>NW_011494899.1:4854468-4893728 GCF_000754665.1 Bison bison bison
GGAAATAGATGGGGAAACAGTGGAAACAGTGTCAGACTTTATTTTTGGGGGCTCCAAAATCACTGCAGATGGTGATTGCAGCCATGAAATTAAAAGACGCTTACTCCTTGGAAGGAAAGTTATGACCAACCTAGATAGCATATTCAAAAGCAGAGATATTACCTTGCCAACAAAGGTCCGTCTAATCAAGGCTATGGTTTTTCCAGTGGTCATGTATGGATGTGAGAGTTGGACTGTGAAGAAAGCTGAGCACTGAAGAATTGATGCTTTTGAACTGTGGTGTTGGAGGAGACTCTTGAGAGTCCCTTGGACTGCAAGGAGATCCAACCTGTCCATCCTAAGGGAGATCAGTCCTGGGTGTTCATTGGAAGGACTGATGCTGAAGCTGAAACTCCAGTACTTTGGCCACCTCATGCGAAGAGTTGACTCATTGGAAAAGACCCTGATGCTGGGAGGGATTGGGGGCAGGAGGAGAAGGGGACGACAGAGGATGAGATGGCTGGATGGCATCACCGACTCGATGGACATGAGTCTCAGTGAACTCCGGGAGTTGGTGATGGACAGGGAGGCCTGGCGTGCTGCGATTCATGGGGTCGCAAAGAGTCGGACACGCCTGAGCGACTGAACTGAACTGCACTGCACTGCACTGAACACTGCTGTTACCACTGCCAGTGCTACACCATCAGCACCACCACATCATCCTTAGCCCTACCAAGTATAGAGCTGGTGTTATGAATAAGAAAACAACCCTTCATCTTCCACAATCCCAAAATGGAGTTAAAGAAACCTTAAATACCCAAGAAGGAGAGATTTAGAAGTCCCCCCCAACCAAATACTGGGAGTGTTCCACTCTGGTTGGCCATGGCCGTGCAAAGATTTCCTCCAGTCCCAAGGCTAAGGAACACATTTGTGTCCACCTCACCAGTGCTCTGAACTGGATTCACGTAATAATCTGTCTGGTGCCTTAATAGGTCTGACTCCAGAGAGAGGACAGGGTGATGTTCTGGCTAGAACATTCCAGGCCTTGTGGCAGTCATAGTTTGATGTGGATGAATAAATAGGCGTCTCATTTATTTTTTTCAAATCCCATGAAAAAACAGCCCATTCCTTGGGGAATCCCCACAGAAACGCTGCCTTTACATCCACCGACACATTTTGACCACTCTTTGGGGGGCTGCCCAGTGCAGAAATGGCAATTAAGGAAAACATAAAGCATCTGACTGTGCTTCCCTAATGTACAGAACCCCTTCACGTGCATTATTTAATTCGCTCTGCCCCAATCCTATAAAGTATTACACTTCTTGTTTCTCAGGGGTTCGGTGAATGCCGCTTTTAAGGTTAACATGAATAGACAAAAGTTCTGGCCTTTTAAAGAGAAGCTGTTAGTGACATAATTGTAAGAGGGAGTGTTGGTTAGAATGAATTGTACAGAAGGTTTTATGAGGTTTTGAAAAAAATTTTTTCTTATTAAATAACTATAAAACCTCACCAAAATAGCTCGAACTAGCTTGGGAGAAGGCCAGTCATAATTAGTGGAAAAGCCTGAAATGCAGAATATTTTTTTTTTAATGTACTTTTAATACATGAAGTCCACATAGTAAAAGGAACCCACAATAGTAAAGTGCCTGTGTCTTTCACAAACAAACAAGACTCCTTGAATAGGCTGGGGTCCTGAAGAAAGGGGGAAGGGTACCATTGGGTGAGCCTGGAGGGGCCAGGTCCATGCACTGGGTCTCCATTCCTACATTTGAAAAGAAAAAATCACCAAGGGAAAGGACTGGATCACCTCCAGGTACCTCCCTGCTCTGCACCACTCATCTTTGCTAATTATGTTCACACAATTAATGTGCTTCATGAATCCCACTTCACGGGGAACTTGCAGGAAACGTTACACATTTCAAACGAGCAAGTTCAAATTAATGAGCTCGCACTGTCTTCCAGGCAGATTTGGAGATGAAAATGAAAATAGAGAAAGAAATGAGATCCTATTAGTGCTCATGCTAACACAGAATAGCAGCTTCAATGAGGCTGACCTCCTCTCCTAGGGCATCTGTTTTACGGAAGCCTTAGAGACAGAGTTCAGTTATTTTGCCTTTTTTTTTTTTTTTTTAAAGAAAAAAAGCTTGAGTGAGTTGCCCATTTGTCTAACAATGGAAAGTAAAAAGCTGACTGCTAAGGTCTTCAAAGAACGCAAGACAGACACCCCCATGGGGAAGGATGTATGCTGTCGGAAATTCACCCCATTTTCTGGAACACTGGGGCACCTCCAACTTCTCTTCCCAGGAAAAGATTATTCCAGTGTAGCTGCTCAATGACAAGGTTAGGCCTTCTAAATGCAAAAGCAAGGTTTGATTCTTTACTGAATGTAATATACGGAATCGTGTCCTCCCCAAATTCATATATTGAGGGCCTAACCATCCAGCTCCCCAGTGTGACTGTAATTGGAGACAGGGCTTTCAAGGAAATGTGCTCAGTGGCTCTGTCGGATCCAACTCTCTGTGTCCCCATGGACTGTAGCCCGCCAGGCTCCTCTGTTCACAGGATTCTTCAGGCAATACTGGAGTGGGTTGCCATTTCCTATTCCCATTTTAAGGACATAATTAGTTTAAATCAGGTAAGGGTGAGGCCCTAATCCAACAGGACTGATGACCTTAGAAGAAGACACACCAGAGATCTGAAAAGACCGTATGGCAAGTAGGTGGCTATCTGCATGGCAGGAAGAGAGACCTCACCAGACACCAAACTTGCCTGCACCTTAACGTTGGACTTCTAGCCTCCAGAACTGAGAAATGAGTATCTGTTGTTTAAGTCTCCCAGTCTGAGGTGTCTTGTTATGGCTGTCCAAGCAGACCAACACACCTGGTGAAGGTAGGAACAGAACCAACTGGAACTGAGCGCCTGCTGCTGTCAGGCACTGTGCCGGGGGTTTAGACACATTCTCCCATTTAATCCTCCCACCCTACAATACGGGCAGGTACTATTATCATCTTCATTTTACACAAATTGTTGGTTTATTAATTTGCTCATTCATTCCCTCCCGCCTTCATTCACTTATTTGACAATCATGGGGCCAGCACCAGTCATTCATTCATTCAACAAACACATCCCAAGCATTCTTCAAACTTTCTATAGAGCAAACTGCTTTGATCCCAAGAAGGCTTATTAAGAGCACCAAAGGCACTGTCCACGTGGCCCGAATGTGACTCTAAGACCACACGCACTGTGTCTTGAGTGATCAGAGTGTCTGACTCTTTACATCTCTGTCTTCTTTGCTGCAATAGCCATTTAATACCTATTGTTTGAACCATCTCCCTTCTTTTACTTCTCCCGCCAATTATGCACTGACCCCTTTTCAAACCTCAGAATTGAGGTCTGCACATATTTGCTCTGACAATTCTCATAGTATCAAGGCCAAAATCGAGTGCATCTGAATGAGATGCATAATTGCTCAGCACAATGGGTTTATTCACTAACCATCCTCCAGTTCCCACTTGGCAATTCATTTACCACCCATCTTCCCCGATAAAGGCCCCAGGTTTCCCTTCTCCAGTCTGAGACATTGACAAGCATTGTGTTTCTCCAGAGCCCCCATTCATCACGGTCATTTTGCTCATTTGCAATTTCCAGAATGGAGATCAATTCAGGTTAGACTGAAAGCATTGCTGCTTGAGAAATTTCTCATAGCGGGAAAGGGAAGCTTTGAGAGGCTGGTACTCCTCTCATATCCCCGAAGAAAATGAACGTAATTGAAATTAAATAGCACTTTCCTAATTTCATCATGCAATTACAGACAGGAGAGCTGGTTGGCCAGCACCTAACGTTTTCTACCAAATATACATGCATGCTTCATCCACCATTGGCGACCTGGACCATGACTGCACATCAGCAACAAAATGCTAATAACCAAATTAGGTTCAGTTCTCTACAGTTTACAAACGCTCTCACCATCTCTTGAGAGGAGCACTGTGATTCCTATTTTTAGAAGTAAAGGACCTGAGTCATGGGAGTCTGCATGTCTTGCCCAAGAATGCCCTTGTAGGGTGGAGAGGCTGGGACTTGAACCTGAGGCTTCTGGCTCTCAGCACTGTCTAAAGCAGAGGTTGCCTCTTGACCAAATCTAGCCATGTCCTCTCATTGATATATACTGTTGACAGCTGCTTTCAGACTACAGCAGCAGAGTTGAGTCATTGTGCTGTGCTGTGCTAAGTCACTTCAGTCGTGGCAGACTCTTTGCAATCCCATGGACTGTAGCCCACCAGGCTCCTCTGTCTATGGGATTCTCCAGGCAAGAATACTGGAGTGGGTTGCCATGCCCTCCTCTGAGTCATTATAACAGACATCTAAAGTTCTGTCTTAGAAAATGCTTGTGGACCTCTGGTCTAGAGCTTAAGGCACCAACTTAAGGCATCGGTGGGCTTCACTCGTGGCTCAGTGGTAAAGAATCTACCTGCCAGTGTAGGATACACAGGAGCCACAGTTCAATCCCCAGGTCTGGAAAATCCCCTAGAGAAGGAAATGCCAACCCGCTCCAGTACTCTTGCCTGGAAAATTCCAAGGACAGAGGAGCCAGGTGGGCTACCATCCATGGGTTCACAAAGAGTTGGACACAAATGAGCACTCACACAGAGTTAGAGAGCCACACACTTCACCTCTGAGTCCAGCTTGGCTTTTATTTCCCAATCAGATCCTTTCCCTGGAGAATCCCATGGACAGAGGAGCCTGGCGGGCCACCGTCCATAGGGTCTCAAAGAGCTGGACACGACTGAAGCAACTGAGCTTGCTTGCTCGTTTGCTTGCTTAAGATGCCCCTCAACTGGTGGCAGTGGTCTGCAGGGCTCCCCAGGACCCCACTGTATAAAACTTGAGGTCAGAAGCACCACCATCTCCCAAAGTTTGCACTGGATTTAGGCATTGCTATTTATCAAGTTCAATTTGAGCAACTAATAAGATAAGCAGGGGGTTCTTAGGCTCAAGAAAGACTGTACCTCGGACATTAATCAGATAGCCAAAGGCAGCAATTTGCCATGGGCTGCTTTTAACCAGGCTTTCCCTCTTCAAGATGCTAATCACTCCTTCCCCTCTGATTGAGTTACACCCCCAAATTATAGTTGAGCCTCATTCTCCTGGCTCCTGATCCTTATTTCAACATGATCTAAGTCTGAATCTCAATAGTTTTTTTTTTCATTTTCCCAATAAAAAAAAAAAAGAAAATCACCATCCTATATGTTGTTCTCTGATAAGACAACAGTGAACAAACCAACCCGCAGAAGCAGCTCATTTTGTCACTTTCTCAAGGAAAATGACACTACTCTGCATGAATAACAAAAACAGCAATAATAATACAGTTTAAAAAAACTGCAGTTCTTCTAGATACTCATTAAAAAAAGGGCTTGGCAAATTATCTCTTTTGTACCAAACACTCAGGTCAGTTCTGAAGAAAGTGATGAATCAGCCTGTTTGTTGACCTTGGTTAAAGCCATCTTGGAAAAGAAGGCGATTGATTAACATGAGGCCTGGAGATTACATGTGCATTTCTATTTCTCATTCAACCCTTTCCCTCATAACCATGAATAACTGGATTATCAGCTGCCTCTGAACTCCCCTGGTGTCTGCCAATTCCTTTCAAAAGTTACATTTCTTTTCAGGCACCAGCTCGTCTATCCTGTAAAATGAAGAAAACCTACTGAGAGCCAAGGCCCTCAGCTGAGATTAACGATCGTGAATGAGAGTGACCCAGGGCAGCACATGGGAAGAAGTGGGGGTACCATTTGTGAGCCAGTCTATGTGGTGACAAAGTACCATGGAGTGACAGGTCCCAAGACAGCCTCCTCATTTCTGAAGGTCAAGCTAGCATGCAAAACTTCCCCATAAAATGAGATGAAATTTACAAGAGGCTCCAGCAGTTCTAGAATGAAGGGTCTTCAGGAATAACAGTTACAGAATTACACAGCAGCTGTGCTGAGGGGACAGTTGGACGAGCTGAGGATGAGCTAAGGGACTGGCTTGTTCTGATTCAAATGTGTCCCTCTGAAAGATGATAAGTACCCCCCTGATAATGGGTTTCCAGGTTGTCCTTGAAAAAAAGTGGAACTCAGAATGTATCGTCTGGGTTGTGAAAACCAAGGGCATATTTAATTCTTTACTCTTAGTGATCAGGGGGTTTTGGGGTGAGTGAACCCTTTCCTATAATCTCCTCTGCCAGTTACTGCTGTGGTCCATGCCAGACTGTGGAACCAACACTGACCCAACAGAAGCCCAGTGGATTTACCACTTGGTATGGTAAACCCTTCCCCAACATGGGCAGCCCCTACCCTGGCCTTACCAAGCTGCCTGGTTGCCTTCACCAGGAAGGCTCTGTGCTTCCTGCTAATTAGGAAAGAGACCTGGAATCATCCTGATTACTGTTTGAACACAGATTTTTGGTTGGGGTTCTGGCAAGAGGAGAAAAGATGACGAACAAGTGGTGTCTCCAGTAAGTTCATAACACAGACCCAGGGGGACTAATGAAAACAGGCCCCTCCTGTTTTCATTCAACAGAAGAATGAACTGAGGGGACAATTACAGGCGGTTACCGTGCCTAACCAGGGCAGACTCAAAGCAAGCAATCTTCCAATTCTTGGGTACCTCCTTCCTATTTCCTGACAAAGTGAGGTCAGGAACAGCCCAAACCATGAAGAGAATAAACTCAAACTGCGGCCACCCAAGGAAGCCCAGCTCAGTTCCTCACCCTGATAATCCCCTTTATCCCAGGGGCACAGCACCCATGAAGGATGAAGCTATCTTTCAAAGGCATCACAAGGCCTTTGGTTCCCTGGTCCCTATTCAAAGCCACACTTCTTTCTCCCTGTGCTTAGTCACTCAGTCGTGTCTGACTCTTTGCGACCCCATAGACTATAGCCTGCCAGGCTCCTCTGTTCATGGGGATTCTCCAGGCAAGAATACTGGAATGGGTTGCCATACCCTCCTCCAAGGGATCTTCCCAACCCAGGGATCGAACCCAGGTCTCCTGCATTGCAGGCGGATTCTTCACCATCTGAGCCACCAAGGAAGCCCTCTTTTCCCTGAGTTCAAACAATTAATAAACATTTAATATATCCAAAGAATCCAAAAGGCTGCCCATCCATCTAACCTGCCACAGAATGCCAGCTCCCTGCCTCTGACAAGAACCCCAGGCAACATCCGCTTTCTAAGTTTTCAGAAAGGCAGAGCAAGCCAGGCTCCAGGAAAGGTAAGGACACTTTCTTGGTCTCCATCACCAAAACCCATGCAAACTCTGTGCCACCCGTCCTTGGTTGTCAAATGCAGGGACAGCTGCTCCTTCTGGGAGCCCGCAGAGAGCAAGCTGTTGTCTCAGGAGCCCTCTCCAGTTATCACCGGTGTAGACCACCTGGGACCCTGGAAGGATGCAGGTTTCCATCCTGCAGACTGGGGTCGAGGCCAAGTTCTGCATTTCTAACAAGCTCCCAGGTGATTCCCAGGCTGCTGGTCTCCAGAACTATCTCTGAGTTAGGAAAAACCCAGAGCAAGTGGTGCTCAAACTGTAGCTGCACCCTGGGATCAACTGGGAGCTTTGAAAAAAGTAGCAGCTTCCCCAAAATTCTGATTTAGGGGTTGAAAGTGAGGGTGTTTTAAATTTCCTTTTTTGATTCTGAAGGGCAGCCAAAACAGCTCTAGAAGATGGAGTTCCCTTTAAACAAGTGGAAGATGAGCTGGCTACATGGAGCCCTGCCTTCCCAGTGATCTAGACTTCAACTTTCTCACCTGTCCCCAGGATCATTTCCTCCTTCCTGGCTTTTGTTCCTGAATGATAGTCATAGCAAATAGCAAACAGCAAACACCTCTGCCGGCCTCATTCTGTGGGTTCACACAATCCTCAGAAGAACCCCATGAGGTCAGGGCTAGTATGATTATCTTCATTTTACAGGTGAGGAAACTGAGGACAGAGACGGTAAGAAGCTGCCCCAAGCCACACAGCTGGCATGGGTGGCTCTGGAGTCCCAGCTGGTCCTAAGGCATGTGCTCTTAACCACTGCTAAAGCCTCAGACATTCCCTCTTTTTCTCTCAGAACTTTCCCCCAAACACTGGGACAGGATGTGAGACCTGGATCCAAGCAAGCAGTGAGCTGGCAGGCCCTCCACAGCCAAGCCCTGCCCTGGCAAGACGCCGCTACAGCTGTGGACCTATCTGCGGGTACCCCGTAGGGCACAGGCTGGAGAGGAACACATGGGCAGGTGGTTTCTCCAACAGTCCAAACGACAGCCAGAGCTCTATGCTGGCCATTTTGTGGCTTTAAACCCTTGATGGAAGACAAAGGGAAGGAAACATTGCACCAGGCCGTTTTAGGCAGCAGGAGAGTTTGCCTGGGCGTCCCACCCCTGGGGCATGTTCCAGAAAGACCAGCTTCCTTCCAGAGCGGCTCTGCACCTGCCAAGACTGAGGCAGGGCCAACCTGGCAGCGTCCCCCGGAGTGGTCATGCAGATACCGAACAGCAGAGTATCAGCTGGAGACACTGGAGCTGCAGACTTCTCTAGTCAGGAATGACAGTGAAATTGGTTTTCTCACATCCCTGGGCTGCCGGTCCTCACCAGAGGGGTGTCGATGCGGTGCACCCCAGGAAAGACAGAGCTCCAGTGGCTCACGTGTCAGGGCATCCTCTCTCCGTGGCTGGTGTTTGTTCAGGGGAGGCTGAAACCACACACCCTCTGTGTGCCACCACTTCTGTGCCTGTGCTCAATCGGGGTGACAAAGGCCACGCATATACACATGCACACAGGACTGCACACACTCACACGTACATGGGCCTCCTCTAACTTTCTGGTCCCTCTCTAAGCTCCTCCAGCTTTATACACTGAATTCAAATAGAACTTCTTTTTGTGATGGTCAGTTTACTGGCCTGACTCACCCATTAGACTATAAACTAAGAGAGGACAAGGGCTTCCTTTTCTTAAATGCCCGAGCATCTAGCACAGGGCTATGCACACAGCACGTGTCATGGATTGCACTGCACACACCCCTACCCCCATCCATGTACTGAGATCCTAACACGGATACCTCAGAATGCGACCTTATTTGGAAAGCAGGTCGCTGTAGATGTAATTAGCTAGGACAAAGTCCTAGTAGAGTAGGTGGGTCCGCATCCAATACATTTGGAGTCCTTATTAAAAAAGAGAGGTTTGGACACAGGCACACACACAGGGAGAACATTGTGTGAAAATGAAGGCAGAGACTGGGGTGATGCTTCTATAAAGAAAAGCCAGGGATCGGCAAGAACCTGCTAGAAGTCAGGTAAGGAGCAGGGACCGGACTCCTCCCTAGGCTCTCAGAGAAACCAACTCAGCCAACACCTCAATCTTGGACTTGCAGCCTCCAGAACTGGGAGGAAATAAATTTCCATGCCAACAAAGGTCCGCAAAGTTAAAGCTATCGTTGTTCCAGTAGTCATGTACGAATGTGAGAGGTGGACCATGAAGAAGGCTGAGTGCCAAAGAGTTGATGCTTTTGAACAGTGGTGCTGGAGAAGACTTTTGAGAGTCCCTTGGACACCAAGGAGATCCAACCAGTCAATTCGAAAAGAAGTCAACCCTGAATATTCACTGAAAGGACTGATGCTGAAGCTGAAGCTCCAATACTTTGGCCACCTGATGCAAAGAGCCAACTTACTGGAAAAGAGCCTGATGCTGGGAAAGATTGAGGGCAAGAGGAGAAGGGGGCAACAGAGGATGAGATGGTTGGATGGCATCATCAACTCAATGGACACGAGTTTGAGCAAACTCCAGGAGGTAGTGAAGGGCAGGGAAACCTGGCATGCTGCGAAGTCCATGGGGTCGCGAAGAGTTGGACATGACTGAGTGACGAACAACAACAGGCATCAGCCTGGAGTGCAGATCCCCTCTTCAGACCACGGGACCTACCGGGTCCCAGCAAATCTTTGGGCTTAATGGTCAGCTGCGTCAGTGCCTCCAGAGGCACAAAGCCCTGGTCACCTCCTCAGCGTGATCTCCACACACCGGGCTTGCTCACAGCCCAGGACAAGCAATTCACTCAGTGCCAAGCACCTACTGAGCTCCTTTTCTGTGGCTGGCTGGAGTAGCCTCCAGGTACCAAGATGAATGATCAGCCCCTGCTCTCAAGAGGCTCAACGTCTAGTGAGATCATTTCAAACACATGAGGTAAGTGTCACGAATGATACAGGGAGAGTGAGGAGAGTGCAGCATTTCATAGACCTGCACTGTCCAGTATGGCAGTCACCAGCCAGACATGGCCACTAAGCATGTGATGCATAACCAACCCAAAGTGAGATGTGCTGTGTCAAATACACATGAGACTTCAAAAAGTCCATACAAAAACAAGAGTGTAAAATATCTTAATATTTTTATTGGTTGAAGGTAACAATGATCATATATTGGTTAGACTGGATTAAATAAAATGTTATTAAAATGAATTTAGCCTGTTTTTCATTCTACTTTTCAAAATGTGACTGCTAGAAAATTTCAAATAACATATACAAATCATATTATGTTGTAAGTAGGCAGTACCGTTCTAGGACATTTAACCTGAGTTTGAAGGGAGAAAAATCAGGGAATCTTCTTCCTGGAGAAGATTTCATTTAATATAAATGTTTAAAAAACAGCACTGATTGAGCAGCTTGCCATGTGCCCAGAACTTGCAGTACAAATTCTAATTTAATTCTTAATAACTGAATAGTTGGTATTTTACTCCTACTTTATAAACAAGGTCTCCAGGGCTTGAAAAAGTTTAGCTATTTGCCCCAGAATTCACAGTAATTAGTGCTGGAGGCAGGGTGTAAACTCTGTTCCCCACAAGACCCACAGGCCAACTTGGCCATCAAGAGGGAAGCAGGATGCGGAGGAGGTTGACGCCCACCCCACCCCCATTCCACTCCCATGTCTTTCTTACAGAGAATTTAAGAACAAGCCAGGGCTTTGTCTCAGTTCTATCCATCTCAACAAGGTTAAAATCCAGTTGACTGTGAAGCTCCTTGAATTGTATAGTTTACAGAAAAATCAAATTATGTAGAGGCCTCTTATAATTGAGGGCAATTTAGGAAATAACTTTCCAAAAAATGGCAGCTTTTACAGCTGTGTTACCATTTGGAAATTGCTGAGGTCGTTCTGTCACTTGAAAGCCTTCCTCTCGTTGAAATCTACCAGACTATATCCACACAGCCTGATACAGAAGGACCCCATTAGAGAGCTCAGCTACCAAGATTTGAATATATTGGGTCAAATTAGGCTTCCAGAAACAGAACAACTGCCTATAAAAACAGCCTGAGTGAAATGTGAACCAATCATGAAATCAATGGCCTCGCATTAACATGGGCCAGAGACGGTCTTACGTTATAACGACTATCACTGACACACTTACCTACGTGCTGGAGGTAAAACAGACACAAGCAACCACAGGAGACCTTTAAAACTTAACAGCTGAATTTGCCCATTTTCCAGGATGTGGGTTGAATGTACACATGCACACACACACTCCATCCAGAGGTACTCATGGCCTTAAAAATCAGCACAGCAAGCTTCCCAACAACTGAGTCTACCAGACACATAATATCAATCAAAATTTTTAGGTAGTGCTCATGATGAATAGCTAGTAGCTTTCAGGCAAGAGGAAATCATCTATCTTATTATTATTCAACACAAGTCCAAGTATGCATCTGCCAAACATCTGAGCCTACAGGACAGGGACCAAGCATGATCCCAGACCCGCTAAGAAAAGTCCCAGGTTACCTAACTCAACCCAGATCACTAATGACTAGCGAAGATCACCCACTCTGCTCTGGGCATGTCCTAGGTGCTTTGTATACATGATGTTATTGATAAACCCCAAAAACCTGCAACTCTGGTATCACACTCCTATTTTACAGATAAGGAAATCAAGGGCTCGAAGAGGTTAAGTAACTGCCCCAGGTCATACACCTGGGCTGGGATCCTCCCCTTTCTTCCAGCATCCAGTCATCTCCACCAACCCAAATTGTGTCTGACACCAGATCCCCCAGCTGTCCCGGCTGGATTGGAAATCTGACCAGGGACAGCTTCTCTGGCTCAAGAATAAAGAAGCCGTGGGTCATAGTGGAAAAGGCAACCTGCTGCCCCTGGTTTCTGCAATGGGCTCTGCTCATCCATTGTGATTTGCAATGAATAATGAAGCATGCTCCCAAGTGCTGTGTGTAAGATCAAGTTGATGTAATATTTCATCTTTGCCGGCCAGCTGCCATTCTGCTGGGCTGACAGTAAGTAATATCTTTGAATAAGGAGACGATCCACAACTAAATCAATTAAGTAGACAGCTGTTGGGTCAAAGCAAGATAATTAGATGGACTCGTCATTTACCAGGTGGTTGGTAATGAAGGGATTAATTGACCAGAGTTGGGGACTGTCCAATGTCTGCTCTCTTGCCTTCCCCAGTGGATACAGCCATTCAGTATCTTTATTCCCGAAGAATGATTTTCAAGGAAGAGAGCCCTTTCATGCTCATTTGTGAGACTGAAGCTGATCCTTCATAAGTGCCCACCTGACGTCTGGCTTGGAACCGCTCTGGGGTTCTCCTTTTTATGGGATCAAGAGCCAAGTAGCTCAAGTGTCCTTTACATGGGGATCTGCCCAATTCACTGCCCAACGGCTCGACTTCTTAGGTTTGTTCACATAATGAGTCTCCAAAGCTCAGGGCATCAACCAACCTCCCATGGAGCACAGGAAGGAATGTGGTCACCTCGTATTGGTGAATGAGGCTGAGTGCAAATAGGTAACATGGTCCTTCATATAGAAAGACCATAGAAAAGACAGGGAGCAACCTCAGTACACATGGGCTTCCCTTGTGGCTCAGCTGATAAGGAATCCGCCTGCAAGGGGGGAAACCTGGGTTTGATTCCTGGGTCAGGAAGATCCCCTGTAGAAAGGAAATGCTACCCATTCCAGTATTCTGGCCTGGAGAATTCCATGGACTGTACGGGGTCGCAAAGAGTCAGACACAACTGTGCTAATTTCACCCTACTTCACTTTAGTGCACATGCTCTGAGCTCCTTTTCATGTAACAGGTGATGTAAGAGCCAAAGAATCAAAGATTTTATTTTTTAGTTTTATTTTTTATCCATGCTGCACAGCATGTGGGATCTTAGTTCCCCAACCAGGAATCAAACCTACACCCCTGCCTTGGACTTCCAGCGACATCCCCTTGAAGGTTTGAAAACTGGAGGGGTCCTTCCAGAATCTCCAACCCAGTGCTTCGGAACTCAGGCTGCCCATCAGAACCAACTAGGGAACACTGGTTCCACCCCAGCCCTGTTCCGGACCAACCAAACCAAAAAAAAAATCAGAATCCCTGGGGATCTGGGCACTGGTGATTTTTCAAAGCTCACGAATGCACGAGGTGTGGGGAAGCATGGGTACAATTCAACCCCTTCGTGCTACAGAGGAGGAGACTGCAGTCAGGAGGGGCCAGACCTCCTAAAAGAAGTTAACAAGCAGCCGAGCCAGAAGCAGAAGCTGCTTTGTAAGTTGCAGACCATCTCTGGGGGTCTCTAGGGACCACTAACCCCTCTGGAGGGTGAACAAGTCTTATGAAGCTGGTACCAACCTGCCCCTCTTCCGTATCCTCTCCAGTCAGCTTCCAACATGCTCTTTCACGCCTGCTACAAACCCCTCACCATCCTCTGAACGTGCCATGAACTGTCCCACCTGTATGCCCCACTCCTGCTGTTTCATCTCTCTGTAATGCCAGTCCCTCTGCTCTGTCCAATGAAGACTGGTACATCTTCAGAAGCCTGGCTCAAAAGCCACTTCCTCTAGAAAGCTTCCCATTGTGCCCTGCCCCTCAAAGGGTTAACTGCTCACTCCTGATCCTCCCATAAACTTTCAAGACGCTTCCAGTTTCATCGCACAGCACTTCTCATGTTCTGTTACCTACATGCCTCTCTTCCCCATGTCTTTTCCCTCTGTTTATCTGATAAACATCTGTAGACGAAATAAACCTTGGCAAGCCTTGCTCAGAAAACTATTTAGGTTGGAGCTGGTAGAGCTTCCCACCTTCCCTTGGACAACTCAAGCTTTTTTCAATCTAAAACTTAATCAAAGACCCCGACTTCCAAATGTCACCAAGCTGTACTATCCTATAGCAGAGTTCTTGGGGAAGCAGAAGGAAGGGACTCCCACTTAGCCTGGCTCCAGCCAGGAAAGAAAGACTGCTCCAAATATCATGTTCCATGAGAAAAAACAAATCTGCAATTGTTTATTGGACATCTACCGTGCATTCCATGAACCTCGGCCCCTGCCTTCAGGAATTCTGCAACTATCCTGAGCTCAGCTTCAGTCACCATGAAACAGAACCTCAAGAAAGCATTTTTCCACCCAGGAAAGATAATGGGATAGAAGTTCTTCCTCCCACTTTCTCTCCAGGTCAGGTGGACCCAGCACAACCATTAAGGAGCTATGGGATCTTGGCAAATTGCTTAGCAGTTCTGAGCCTCAGCTAACTTATCTGAAGGATGAAGTTACAGATAACCTTCCTTCTAGGACTGTTGTGAAGATTCCATGAGATATGTGTGGAAAGTCACTGACATTCAATGAACAGTAACTTTCCTCTTCCTTTCCCTTCCTCCTTCCCTTCTCTCCCTCTCTCCATCCTTCTTCTTGGAGCCCATCTTATGGAGAAGTAAATATACTTTAACACATAAAAGACTGCACCAATAAAGGTCCAATTGTTTAAATTATTATTACAATAAAATATTGACTGGTCAAAATATTGTATTTTCTGGTCCCCAGGGGCCCCTAGGAAGGTCTGCAGGCCACTGGTGCATGCATGGAGGCCTCCTGGACTTAGAAGTTCCTGGTCAGCCCCTGGACTGAGCATCTGTCTTCTCGGAACATAGTAATCACAGAGCAAGTGCAAACGCTAAAGAAAGAAGCAGGCAGGGCAGGGCTGAACCACATGAGTGATGCCGGAAAGACTTCAGGGAACCCAAGAGAGGACCGGGAGGTGGGTGAGGCAAGACAGGCTGTCCCACCCCTTGCTGGCATTTTTGGGGCAATTATGCCCTATTAATGGCTGACAGCAGAGCTCTGCCCTGCTGTCTGGGCTGAGCGGGCAGCCCGCACATGTGCTCGGCCCGCAAATATGCAGTTGGCAACTCTTGAACTTTCGGTGACTTGACGCCAGCTGATATGATCAGCAATTACGCTTTATTTTGGGGCCAGGAAGACAGCGGAGAACCAGGAAAATTATAAGACATCAGAGTACAGTTTTTCTAAGAATATCACCTACAAACTTTTTTTCCACCCACTGTTGTTTTAATGGTTAGGGGTGTGCGAGGCACTAAAATAAGAAAACCTTGGACACTAAAAGCAGATTATAGCCAATTTTCCTAAGGGAGCTTTTAAGATTTTTGTCCAGTAAAAATCTGGATGTGATTTTTTTTTTTTTTTCTTTTTTGGATGGGGTAATTCTTGCCAAGAGAACTTTGCTGGCAGCAGTGAATAGAGCACAGAGATAAATGGATTTGTTGCTTGTCCTGGATTTGAATTTTTACTCTGCTTCTTACAAGCTGTGTGACAACTTCCTTGGCCTCAGCTGTCCCGTACGTAAAATGGGGGTGTACCACCTACTTTAGGGCTTGACACAAACATTCCATGAGAAGTTTATGAGCATCCTTGGGTCCGGAAGATCCCCTGCAGGAGGCCACAGCAACCCACTCCAGTACTCTTGCCTGGAGAATCCCACACACAGAAGAGCCTGATGGGCTGCAGTCCACAGGGTCTCAGAGAGTCAGACAGGACTGAGGCAACTTAGCATGCATATACGCAGAGAGCATTTGGCCTACATTCCCAGTACCTGGTAACTAGGATGGCTCTACTTGCCATAATGTTGGTTTCCTTACTGTCTAAAATATACAGTTCCTGTTTTCACCATCATATATCAAACCCAAACAACCAGTCAGCATAAAAAGGGGAAATGGCATCTCAGGGAGCAGTTTGGTTTCTAGCAATTACAGTGTTTGTCATCTGCCTCTGTGATAACATCGGTCCAGACTTAGCAGCTTCCAGAGCTCGGCTGGTAGGGGAACACGAGAAACCAAAACCAAGCCCCACTGGGTGCAGCGTTTGTGAATGTCTTATGGACACAAAGCCAGACTTGGCTCCACAGGAGCTCCTGCTCCTTTCTCTTCTCTGAACTCTCCAGCCCACAGCCATCCCAAAGATCACGAAGACAGTTTCTCAGAGAAGCGCCACCAACAGAACGTGTGTGGGAAGAGAACATAATTGCAGCTTGTAAAGGAAACCAGCCTAAGAAAAAACATTCTGGGACAACATCCCGAGGAAACGCGGAGATCTTCCTGCAGGGACATTTTCCTGGTTACCAGCAAAAGGGGACAGACAGCTTGCCCACAACATTCCTGATGGAGGCTGGTGACTCACCCATCTACTCCCCCCCAAACGGCTCCCAGAGACGCCTCCCCAGCCCTATCTTCCCTCCCAGGTCCTAGGCTTCTAAGTGAGCATCTCATCCAACACTGCCAGATGGAAGAGATGGAACGTTCTCTCTTCTTTGACTGGTTAACAAATAGAACAAGCAGGGTCTCCCTCACCAGGTAACCCACTCAAGTCAATCTTGGAATAACAAGGAGAAGCAGACACAGAAGGCTAACCACACGAGCCCTGCTCAGCCTTTTGTGCCCAGTGCCTGGCACTGTGCTACATATAGTGGGCATTCACAACAGCGGATGAAGAAATGAAAGAGTAAATGAATGAATGACTCTGGGAAGGAGCAAACTCCATAGGAGGCATTGAGCAAGGCACATCTTCTTATGGAAGCCTGCAAAGCAGGAATTGTTAACACCATGTTATAAAGGAGGGAGACAATCTCAGATGGGTTAAGTGTCTTGCCCACACTCACATAGCTGGTACATGAAGAAAACAAACTTTGAACCCAGGTCTGACCCTTGAGTCAAGGCTTCCAATAGTGAAGCCATTCTCACAATCATGATAATGATGAACCATGCTTACCCTGCCCCTGACACATCAGAATTATTTTATCCTCCCAACACTTCGGAGAGATGGGAAAGCTGACCCTAAAGAGAACTCATCAAGTATTCAAGGTTGCACAACCAGCTGTGAGTGAAGGAGGAATTTAAACCTGGACTTTCACTCTTTCAATCAGACACTCAGGGGGCACCCACTACAGGCCAGGGTTGGGGACGCAATGATGACTGGTGCGGACACAGTCCATAGACTACCTGTCCAGAGAAATATCTACTTCAGAAATAGCTTTTCCCATGACACCATCTGCTGCTCATAAAATTTGCTCAGGAAAGCAGGAGCCCTTCAGCAGTCTTGTTTCAAAAGAGAAAATAATCTGAGAACAGAGGAGGTCAACTGAAAGAGACAGGTATGGTTTGCGTCTTGATAACACATGTTTTCAACATGGCTTACTGCAAGAGGGGTGCTGAGCTTGGTGGCTCAGAAGGTAAAGAATCTGCCTGCAATGCAGGAGACCCGGGTTCGATCCCTGGGTCAGAAAGATCCCTTGGAGAAAGGAATGGCAATGCACTCCAGTATTCTTGCCTGGAGAAGTCCATGGACAGAGGAGCCTGGTGGGCTATGGTCCTTGGGATCACAGAGAGTTGGGCACGACTGAGCAACTAACACTTAGCCTTTCACCAACCAGAAATCCTTTCTATCGAAGTCTCTTCCTAGGACCAATATGTGAACAGGTGGGAGACTGGCCTATAGTAATCAGATTATCGGGACACCAAACAAAACCCAAATCAAGATAACCAACAAGGACCTACCGTATAGCATAAGGAACTATACTCAGTATCTTGTAATAACCTATAGTGGAGGAGAGCATTTTCTTAAAAAAAGTATTCATATATATACATATATATATAACTGATTCACTTTGCTGCACACCTGAAACTAACACAACATTGTAAATCAACTGTACTTCAATAACCATTTTTTAAAAAGGCCAATTCCCTGCTGAGTTACCAGAAAGCCCAGTAAAGGAGACATCAGGCAATCTGAGTTTGCAATGACCTGGTTAATCTGGCCCCACCACACTGAGTTCCAAAGTGATGGGGCTGAAAGAGGGGTGTGAATTAACATGGTTAGGCCACTCATTTTGCTCAAACTCAAGAGTCCACTTTTCCAAAGGCTGAAAGACAAGAAAGAGATGTGGAATCAGAAAGTTCTCAGGCTCATCCCTTGGCAAGACTTCCAGGAATTCAGCACTTCTAGGGAAGCAAAGAGTTTCTTCCTCTGCAAGCACCTTGGTCCACAGAAATGCTAACTTAAGAATTTGATACAAAATCATTCTCAGAGATTATAGCCAAAGCAGTACATTTCCCCCTCTTTCCCACCAGACATCAAAGGTCAGCTAATGGGTCACTAGTTGTTCATTCACCAGTTCTTGGCATCACAAGCTAATTAATGTTCTCCCAAAAGGGCCAGCCTTGGAGTCTTCTCATCAAGACCCACACACACCAATGCTGCCATCACCATGGCAACGAGGCCTCCTCCCTTTGCTCCTAGCTTTCCATGGAGGGCACTGTGTCTTGGTTGGAGCTTATTTTGCTCAGAGAGGAACTCTTCATAATCAAGTTCAACTTACCATGACAGTCACTTGGCAAAAAGTCTCCCCACACAAGGGTCCTGTCAGACTAGCGCAGTGAGATGCACCTCTTGGGTGCATCACTGGGCTCTAATAATCGGACGTGAGATCTGGGTGGTGAGTTCATCCCCCACGTGGGCCTTCTTTGGGGACATCCACAGGGAGACTGCACAGCCTGGCAGGCTCTGCAATTTCAGAGCCCCTTGCTGGCACCTGCAGCTATGTGGTTCTCAGGGACCCCAAACCTGAGCAGGTTCAAAGCTCAGTCCAGCACTCCACCAACCCGTTCCTCTCATTCGAAATACCTCTTGCTAGAATCGCAGAGCCACTCTATAGAGAAAGGGTGACCGAGAAAGCAACCAGCTGAAGGTAAAAACCCAGGCAGTGGAAAGAAATTTCAAATCCCCAAAGACCAGAATTTTGGAGTTTTTCAATCCCCCTGCCTTCCCCAAAAACTGACACATGGACTCTGAGTGGAGAAGCAAAGAAGTTTCCAGGGCTTACCTGGGTAGGGTTGTAGAGCTCCTGCAGGGGGCTTCGGGACCCCTTCCGGCAACAGATGTCCACACCAAAGGGGTTCCTCCGCATGACTGAGGAGAGAAAACGAAGGCTCATCAGAAATAGGCAACAAACATTTGCTGTCTGACGAAGAAAAAGGCACAGAGGGAAGAAGAAACAGGTGGGAAAGGAAGAGAGAGAACCAGCTTCTGGCTGAGCTAGTCCTTTGCCCGGTGCCACGGGGCCCCCTGGGTCTCCCCCAGCTTGCAGGCGTGTCCACACCATGTAATTCTCACGTGTCAGGAAATCTTCTTTTGATTTTTTTCCCCCAATCATTTCACAAAAACAGGCAGTGGGTCGGCTGCGGCCCCCGGGCCGCCATTTGTTGACCCCCTACCCTGGTGTTGGTGGGACAAGCCCCAAACACACCCTCTGCGCCCTGGAGCCCTTGCTGGGGAGGAGGCGGGTCCCGTGGGCAAGGGTCCATACATAAAAGCCATTAGAATTTGATTAAGCAGTCGGTCCGGGGAAACACTGGTTCTTTGTTCTTCCACGGTTGCCTCGAGAAGCGGGGAAAAATCCACGTTGTGTTTTTCTTTAATTTATTACTTCATTTTTCATTTCCACCCCAAACGAGGTAAACTGTTAAATGCATGCAGGTTGCCCTCAGCGCACAATGACATAGCAACACTTCGGAGGAGGAAAAACAGCTGTAAAACTTGTAAAATTCTGCCCACCCCATGCAAGATTAAACTCTCCCCGTGGCGGCAGACAGTCGCCCCAAGACCAATGGCTACGAGACCGCCACAGAGCAAAACCCCACCATGGAACCCATTAAAAGTCAGCTTTTATGGGGGGCAGTATTATTTAATTGGTTTATTTTTCTAATACAAGGCCTTTAAAATGCTTTGACCGTGTGGGGCCTGCGACGCGGGCCCTTTCCCAAGGCCGGCCGCCCTCAGGGCCTCCTCCAGGCCTGCCCACGACTTCCCTGGGCGCCCCATGAACCAGCTATGGCACTCCAGGCCACAAAAGCCAAGGGGCCTGGTGTGCTTTTTATGGGGTTGACAACAATCCTGCCATTTATGGAGGGTGCCTCATGTGTTGGGCACTTGGGTTCCATATAATCCTTCACACAGTGAAGGAAGGACCTTAACCTCTCTGAGCCGCCCTTAACCTCAGGAATTTGACCAAGGCGGAGGCCATGTGGGGAGAGAGCTGCCAAGCTGAGACTCAAACCTCATTACTGGGCTCCTTCATACCCAAATGATAGCACGTGGGTGTATTTATCCTGTGTGTCTAATACCTCAGAGGAGGTCAAGGGAACAGCACACGCAGAGGGTAGCAGCTAACATTTAGAGGGCCGTGAAAGTGCGCCAAGCAGCGCACACATGTAGGCCACACCACGACCCTAGGGGGTGGGCAACACTACTGTCCCCACTTCACAGATGGGAACACTGAGGCACAGCAAGGTCAGGGAACCCGCCCAGGTCTCATGACTGGGAAGAGGTGAAGAAAGGATTCCAACACATGCAGCCCATGCCCTCAACTGCCATGCTGGACCAACATCAAGTGTCAAGTCCACCACGCATCTCAACAGTTCCTGCTGGCCCCAGACCAGGATGGCTGGCCACCTCTAGGACAGGTGATTTAGAATGTAACCCAGTGTTACAGGAGCCATCAAAATGATGTGACAGGACAGAAAAACGATTAACAGTTATTATCTGTATTCATTTTCTTACTCAACAAATTTTTATTAAACACCTTGGATATGCCAGACATCAGGTACAGGGGGCAGAGACCCCCTCCATTGTATTCACGCTGTTTCTCTGGTGCTTGGCGCCCAGTAGGCACTCAAAGAGGTTCATGAATGATGTAGGATTCAAGGCTTCCTTTACACCCATCAGACATTGTTTCCTGCTAGGTAGAAAGGAAACTGCCATTGGCAACAGGCTGCTGTTATTTTTTTCCTTTGAAAATGAAAGGTCTGATGATCAAAAGCCCTAAGAAAGGAATCCCTAAGGACATTTAACAGTGGCCTTCTGCTGCCCACCCACCACGAGTTTTCTTTAGCTACAGGACTTGTTTTCTCCTTTCTAAACATGAACGAAATGCAAGACCATTTTGTAAGAATCTAACTGGTTCAATTCACAGTATGATTTCTTGGACCCAGAAAACAGTTGTGTTTACAGATATGCCTTGACTTATGATGGGTTTACAGAGAGGGCAATGGCAACCCACTCCAGTACTCTTGCCTGGCGAATCCCATGGACGGAGGAGTCTGGTAGGCTGCAGTCCATGGGGTCGCTAGGAGTCGGACATGACTGAGCGACTTCACTTTCACTTTTCACTTTCATGCACTGGAGAAGGAAATGGCAACCCACTCCAGTGTTCTTGCCTGGAGAATCCCAGGGACGGGGGAGCCTGGTGGGCTGCCGTCAATGGGGTTGCACAGAGTCGGACACGACTGAAGCAACTTAGCAGCAGCAGCATGATGGGTTTATCAGGACATAATCTCATCCTAAGTTGAAAATATAAGTTTAAAAATGCATTTAATACACCTAACCTCCCAAACATCATGGCTTAGCCTACCTAAAACATGTTCAGAACATTTCAATTATCCACGGTTGGGCAAAGTTATCTAACACAAAGCCTATTTTATAATCAAGTGTTGAATATCTCATGTAATTTGTTGAATATGGTTGCTGTTGTTCAGTTCCTAAGTTGTATCTGACTCCTTGCGGCCCCATGGACTGCAGCATGCCAGGCTCCCCTGACTCCCACTATCTCCTGGAGTTTGTTCAAACTCATGTTTATTGAGTCAGTGATGCTATCTAACCATCTTATCCTCTGCCACCCTTTTCTTTTGCCTTTAGTCTTTTCCAGCATCAGGGTCTTTTCAAATAAGTCAGCTCTTCACATCAGGTGGGCAAAGTATTGGAATTTCAGCTTTAGCATCAGTCCTTCCAATGAATATTCAGGGTTGATTTCTTTTTGGATTGATTGATCTCCTTACTGTCCAAGGGACTCTCAAGAGTCTTCTACAGCACCACAGTTCAAAAGCATCAATTCTTTGTCACTCAGTCTTCTTCATGGTCCAATTCTCACATCTGTCCATGACTACTGGAAAAACCATCCCAGCCCATTTTCAGAGAAGAAAACGGGCCCCAGGAGGGCATGGAATGGCCAAAAGCCCCATGGCAGGGCTGGGAGAGCAGGACCAGGCCTACCCCACCTCCCCAGGCTAACTGGTCCTCCCCAACCCCAGGCCCTGGCAGCCAAGCCCCATGCAGGCCTCATCTGCCTGGTCTCCTGCCCTCTAAGGGAGTGCTTTGTGCATAGTAGATACTCACACATGTGTGTCAAATGAATGAAAGTAAAACAACCGGTCATCTGAGAGTTTCAAAGATATTTTTTCAGCTAAAAGGTATCAGGCCAAACCATTTCCTAACAGCAAAGAAGAGAAGTTAACATGTTCTTTCCTAGCAAACTTCCTCAAAATTCTTTTATTGGCTTTCTTAGTCAAAGGAATTAAACAAACAAAAAGCAAAAGTAATGGTGTGCTCTCATGGATCTTGGAGGCACCTTCAATGAGTCTGACAAGCACTCCGTAAATATTAGTCTGCCATACTGTCTCTCCTCTACTCCTCATGAGCACCCTGGAGGCAGGTGGACTCACATCCATTTTAAAGACCAGGACACTGAGGCTCAGAGAGGTTGAGGAATTTACCCGCTGACATAGCTAGTGAGTGGCAGAGCTGGAGTCCAAACCCTGCATGCTCCCCCTACTCCTCTGAAACGAGACATATTACAGGTCCCTGACATTACAGGTCATGGACATGCACAACTGGATAAGGCCAGGCAAAGAAAAAAAAAAAAAAAAAGGCAGTCCTGAATACTGAGGCAGTGTTCTCCAGCCAACCAGAGCCTTCAGGTGTGTTACAGACACTCAGCACACTTGTGTTCACCGGGGACTTTTCAGGAACCCCAAACACTGAGGTAGGAGCTGGGTTCAGCCTAGGTTGTCGCTAATATTTAATTAACAAACTTCAATTTTCCAACTTTCTATTCCTTCCTTCTCACAGTCCCTTCAACAGGAATAGCCCAGAGCCATTCAAAACGATCCCTAGATCCACTTCTCCTTAGTGGAGACCCTACAACCAGCCAGAATATTGAGGCACCTGGGGTTCTGATTTGGGGCTAATCTGAACCCTTACTGTAGCTAGTTCTCATGTCAGTCTCCTCTCCTACTGTAAGCTCTCAAAGCTCCTGATGCCTAGCCTGTGGCTGCAGAACTAAAATGAATTAAACTTTTGGCAGATGAAGGTCAAGGGTATAAATCTAAGAATTAGGTAGATGCGTTCCGTGTAACTCAAAAAGAGAAAGAACACAGCTTCATCTAAGAGCCAAGAGATTTACTTCATAGAAACCTTCCACCAAAGGACTCTGATTCTCAGCTTTGAAGAATATACTTGTATAGAGTACATTTCCCTGTTGTGAGAAGACCTTGGCTATCAAATATGCTCACCAAAACCAATGGCAATCAATGGCATTCCGTCTTTTAGGTGATCCTGGGACATCTGTGAAAATGTGTCCCAAGCAGAGGGTTGTGCTGACTTTCAAGAAGCCCAAGATCCCTGTCCAAGTGCAAACCAGCTGTCAGTCAGATAGGTTAGTGCTGGCAGAGGCACACTGGCCACAAGAAGAGCCTTTGGAGACCAGCAAAGGGACTGGGTATGCACAGCTGGGGAAAAGTGCCCTCTGAATTGGTTTTGATTGAACAAGAGAAATGGCAGGATGCAAAGCTTAGTAATGACCTTCCTGACTGCTAGTGTTTGCTCTCTGCCCACAGAGGCAGTGTGGAAGAGGTGAAGGCGAGAAAAGGGGGAGGATAGGGAGAACCCAGTGGAGCCTTCCTTGCCCCCTGCCCCATTTTACAGAGTGGGCCCTGGACACAGGAGCATAAGGGACTCGCTTGAGGCCCACGGATTGTCAGAAGCACAGCTGTGACTAGAAAAAGGGGCTCCTGACTCCTGCTCTCATCCCTTTCTCCTTTTGTACCCAGTTTACATGTTTTCTTGGGCTTCCCTTGTGGCTCAGCTGGTAAAGAATCCACCTGTAATGCGGGAGACCTGGGTTTGATTCCTGGTTTGGGAAGATCCCCTGGAGAAGGGAAAGGCTACCCACTCCAATTCTGGCCTGGAGAATTCCATGGACTCTATAATCTACGGGGCTGCAAAGAGTTGGACATGACTGAGCGACTTTCACTTTCACTACATGTGATGCACTATTTCCCTGCTCTGTTTTATTTAATACTAGTCCAACTTATTGAATTGATTTTACAACCAACTGACGGGTCATGACATATTGTTCAAAACTCCCCGACTTAGATATCTTAGAAGAGTCAGGTCAGGGACAAGAGGGCTCACTGAGGTTCAACCTGAGCTTGCTGAACACAGTAAATACTGATGAGGGGAACTCAGGACTTCCACCCCTGAAGTGTCCCTCCCTGGTGTCCCCCACTGTAGTCAACACCACCACTATGCACCTGTCTGGGCGGACATAACAGCCAGGAGTCATTCTTCATTCCCCGCTCTCACTCACCATCACCCCCCTTCTCCATCAGCTCATCTTGGCCCCTCACACCTGGCCCGAGCCACCATCACCTCCTCTGGGGCTAGGACCAAATCCTCTTAACTGGCCTCTGCTGCCAGCTTGGCCTTGTTGCTCAGTGGTAAAGAATCTGCCTGCCAAGTAGGAGATGTAGGTTCAGTCTCGAGGTGGTGAAGATCCCCTGGAGGAGGAAATGGCAACCCATTCCAGTATTCTTGCCTGGGAAATCCCATGGACAGAGAAGCCTGGCAGGCTACAGTCCATGGGGTCACAGAGAGTCAAGACACACTGAGCGACTAACACTTCAGAGCAGTGAGCCCAGCAGGTGGACAGGCAATCAGAATGGAATGAAGCCACCAGGTGGGGTTTGGTCTTCCATGGGAAGCCATTTGAATTCAATACTTAGTGTCTTGAATCTGGGTCATGGACTATAAGAGCCCCCATTTAGAGGCAGAGCTCAGCTCCTCAGCCAGAGGTCAGCTCACAAAGACACTTCCAGCCACAGAGGCAGTAACCCCAAAAACTGCTGGAGAAGGTGACCCCAAAATTGTTTGAGATGTAAAAATTGCTTCCTTAAAAACCCAGCATGATCTCAAGGTAAGTACCCAAAAAAGTCCAAAATTGGCAAGTACAAAGACAGAGAAAGTCAGCTAGTGGTTGCCTAAGGCCAAGGATGGGGACAGAGAAGAGGGATAGTAAACAGACACAAAAGTTCTTTTTATGGTGATGGAAATGTACTAAAATCAGATTGTGGTGATGGTTGTGTACTCTGCAAACACACTAAAATTCATTGACTTTTACACTTAAAATAAGTGAATTTTTATGTAAATGATATCTCAATAAGGCTATTTTTTAAAATACGGACAGACATGTTTAAGAAGAAAACCCACTAAGATTCATATTTTTAAGATGTTGACCTGCTCGAGTAGGAGGATTTACCTTGCCATGCGGGCTATAGTCCATGGGGTTGCAAAGAGTCAGACACAACTGAGCAACTAACACTTTCACCCATATGAAGGATTTAATTGAACAATTTATTCGACTTGAGATTTTAAATTGAAACCTTCTAAGTTTACATATAATATTAGAACATTTAAGAAACTTAATGTCTGTCATTGAGGTATTGGATTTACATTATTTAAGTATGTTTGTTAATCAGACATCTGAAGTCTGATTTAAATATATGAAATTTTAAAGAGCAATTTAAAATATTAAAGGTAGGTGAAGTTCCTTCAAGGGTCAATTATTAATCAAAGACTACCTTAAATGTAACTGTTAAAAATTTACTAGATTTATGAGTTGAAGAGTAAAATTCTTAACTTAAAGGATATCTTGCTAGATTTGCAACTTAAAAGTTTTTTTAAAAGCTTCTGTCAGTTGTACACAACTGTCACACTCAGTGACATGAAAACACTCACATTAACAGAAAATTAACAGGCATTGACACCTTTGGGTTAGGCCAAGGGTGGAGAGGTTGAGCATCTCAGATGAAGGCAAAGCGGCCCCCATCCCAAGACCTCAGCACAAATTCCTGAAAGCCCCTAAGCGGTGGATGCCTTTTATTGTTGAGAAACCTAAGAGCCTGTGGAAAAACACAGTTCAAGGAATTAAATTGGCAGTTAACCTAGGAAAACCCTTATAAATTACCTTTTATGTTCACTTAAATAAAACGAGAGACAGCACGGCAGTCCAGATCATACTAATTACATTCTCCACACCTTGAAGGAGTAATTATGGGCACGGTACAGTTAATTTTCATTTACCTTTCCTTGCCTGCTGGAGAATTTCTACACTCTCCCCTGCAGTTTCCTTGGCATGTTTTATAAATCTATTTTGCAGTGATGCAGATAATATGCCAAAATACTTTCTTCCCTGTGGCTGGTGCTCCAAGTTTGATTTTACGACCTGGAGACGTTTATGTCTGCCTCTGGGGTTCCCCCACAGCTTCAGACTCACGGTATAAGAAATAACGGGGCGGCTTGAGAAAGGAAATATTCTAAGTACCTTTCCTTAAGCTATTCAAGCACGGCAGAGCATTAACCCCAGACGGGAGAATAGGTCTCTCCCGTCGAGTACACAAAGCTAGCTGGCTCCGGGCCGGGTCATTTCATGCCGACACAGTCAAGCTGCACTGGGTACCCCTATCTCTTGCACCGGGTTCCTCCACTCACTCCCCGCCACACATCCTCTTCTAAGGACCCATCCTCTCTAAACACCATCAGGTTAAAACTTGCTCTTGCCTCTGCTGCTGGTTTCTTTCCCATTTCTCCACCCTCAATTCATGTCCTCTCAGAACCTCAGAATGGAACCTTATTTGAAAACCGGGTCTTGGCAGATGTTATTAAGAGATGTAGTCCAGGATTAGAGCAGGTTCTAAATTCAATGACTGGTGTCCTTATGAGA
This sequence comes from Bison bison bison, assembly GCF_000754665.1. NCBI lineage: Eukaryota > Metazoa > Chordata > Mammalia > Artiodactyla > Bovidae > Bison > Bison bison. The sequence goes on from NW_011494899.1 coordinate 4,881,612, forward strand.
AAAGGAGAGGACAGACACATATACACATACACACCCGCACACACATGGGTACTTTGTTATGGCAGCTCTAGGAAATGAATACACACGGGTTCACGTCCTACGTGACCCTGACAAGAGAGTCAGTCTCTCAGCCTCAGTGACCCCATCTGTAAAATGGGGATAATGATATGCCTACTAAGTTAGGGATGTTGTGAGGACTAAATAAATTCATCTATGTCAAGTGTTTAGAACAGCACCTGTCCAAGGTAAATGCATAGCACACTATAATTCCTGATATCCAGTGCATTCTTTCCTCGATCTTCCCAAAGAGCACCTCAAAATCCTCTTCTAGTCCAACCCCAAATATCAAGGCTGCGCACACGCTATACACACCATCTGTGGACACTACATTATTTCATGAATGAGAGAGGAAGTCTCGTCACAGCAGGTGGTGTACGATGGAGGTCTAACCATTCTGCTCAAAATGAGCATGAGGCAGAAGCTTGATGCTGAAGCAGAGATGATCAGACATTGTACATACCTTTTCCCCAAAAGCAAGAGCTAGAGACTGTCTCCCACAATGAAAGACTTACTCCCAGTAATAAAGAGCTGGAGGCTTCCAAGGCAGTCAGTCACCCATCTACACAAACCCACATTTTCATTTCCATATGTCTGGATAAGTTACGGGAGAAGGCAATGGCAACCCACTCCAGTACTCTTGCTTGGAAAATCCCATGGACGGAGGAGCCTGGTAGGCTGCAGTCCATGGGGTCGCTAAGAGTCAGACACGACTGAGAGACTTCACTTTCACTTTTCACTTTCCTGCATTGGAGAAGGAAATGGCAACCCACTCCAGTGTTCTTGCCTGGAGAATCCCAGGGATGGGGGAGCCTGGTGTGCTGCCATCTATGGGGTCGCACAGAGTCAGACATGACTGAAGCGACTTAGTAGCAGCAGCAGATGAGTTAAAGATGGAAATTGTCTTTTTAAAAATTGTTCATTTGTATTATTTTCTCCTGACATGTTTCTGGCATAAGACATTAGCAGAGAGAATGCTGATTGAAAAAATAAATACACCCCCATATGCACTACACCACTAGAACCGTGTAGGTGTTTACTGCCTTCAAGGCCAACAGTCACCCTTGGGAAATTACACCAAGGGAATAATTCAACAGAAGTCAAAAGAGTTATGCACAAAGATGTTTACTATAATATTTCCTGTCCCATGGCCAAACACTGTAAACACTCTAAGATGTCCAAGATGAGAGGAATAATTTTGTAAATCACAGTTCACTTAGGTATGTCGTGAACAAACTGCAGTATATTCACAACTTAAAAAAATGATACTGTTATTAAAATAATGTGGAGACATGGAAAAGGGATTTAAGTAAAAGCAGCAGAATTCATAATATCATGAGGATCAGGATCTTGGCTAGGTAAGTACACAGACATAAAAATGAAACCAATTGTCAGAGTGCCTCTCGCCTTCTTCTATATATCATTTTTCCCATTTCAAAAATGATGGCTTCAACATAGTACTTCAACATAATACTAGATACAAATCAACTCTCGGTGTTAAAGGTGCTACTGGAAAGCCCCGAGAAGTTCTAAACAAAAAGCTGGAATTTTCCCGAGGAAGACACCAAAATTTTCTGCAGCCCCTGATGTGGATATTCTTCAATAAATCCAACAGATCTTTGAAAAATGAGATCACTTTGTTTTTGCCTGTCTCAGGATCCTAATTCACTGAAGTGTAACTTACGTTGCCACCATCAAATGGTATAGGGATGAGGCAGGCGCTGGAGACGATCCAAAAAATGAGTGAGGGGGAGGCTCAGGATGGGCACAGAGAAGGCACACGCGGGTTTGGGGGGAAGCTAGGCTGCACTTCGAATGTTATTCTTCTTGAAATATGGTCAGAGGGGAAAGACCACTGTAGCTGCCTTCTGTTACCAGTGCCCATGCTCTCGCCTCTCCCTCCCTCCCTCTTAGGGAATATCCAAGATGAGGGCTGAACCTCACACCACAGTTCCTCTGAAGACATGCAGTGGGATGGGAATGAACCCAGGAGGCTCAAGAAAGGACTTGAGCTACTTTAGTGATCTTCCTCAGAAAAATGTTTCCCATTTTTAGGCTTTTCTTCAAAAAAAAAAAAAAAAGGCAAGCCTTTGTGACAATACAAAGGGACAGAGTTCCATCTTTCTCCGAAAAGGAAGGAAGCTGTGCACAATATCCTCACTGCCATGATCAGCAGGAAGGCATGGTCTTTTGGTGCAGCACGCATGTCCAGACTGGGTTTAGCTATTAAAATTCCTTCAAAGTCAGCCAGGCAGGCTCTATTTGTGCAGGCAAATTAAAAAGCTGTAAAACAATAAGACACTGTTTGCAAATGGTCCCAGCTGCAAGAAGATATGAGAGCCACATGCTTTCTATATGAGACGCAGCCAGGTGTGTTAGAAGCAGTTCTGATTCAGGACTTGCGGCCACCTGCTACCTGGTGACCCAGGGACGAGGGGGACAGGAACAAGCAGGACATATTTTGAGTTCCTATCATAAACCATGCCAAATGCCAGGCACTTTAGTAAATGTTATTTAACCTTCCTTTCTTCGACACCATTCTGAAACGTGTTATCATTCCCAATTTACAGACGAGGAAACAAGGGCAAAGAGGTATCTGCAAAGTCACACGGCCAATAACTAACAGGTTCCCTACTAATAGGGCTTCCCAGATGGCACTAGAGCTAAAGAATCTGCCTGCCAATGCAGGAGACATAAGAGATGCAGGTTCGATGCCCGGGTGTGGAAGACTTTCTGAAGAAAAAAATGGCAACCCACTCCAGTATTCTTGCCTGGAAAATCCCATGGACAGAGGAGCCTGGTGGGCTACAGTCCGTGGGGTTGCAAAGCGTCGGTCACAAATGAGTGCACACACGTGTGCACATGCACACGCATGCACACACACAGCCAGTAACTAACATTCTCTACTAATAGAGCAGGTTAAGTGTTTAGTATCCCTAAGTGTTATCAGTAGAGATCTACCGATGTGAAAGACATGAAACACACCAAAGCAGCATTTTACAACCCTGGGTCCTGCCTTTGTCAAGAATAATACTGTGAAAATATGTCAATGATATTTAAACCGCTTGCTCAAAGTATCGGCGTGGAGTTAACATATCTGTGTGACACAGCTGGGTCAAAATGCTGACATCAAAGTGTTCAAACATCACGGACTTCATTGCCAAAGGACAGAGCAAAGTGGCTAAAGATATTAGCCCCAACGATGGTAGAATTCCTGCTTCAATCCCAGCTCCTCCACTAGCCAGCTGAGTGATCTGCAAGTTCTTGACCCCTCTGTGTCCTAGTTTTCCTCCCAAGAAGATGGGAATGAGAGAACTTGCCTTTCAAGGTTATTAAGAGGATTACATGAGATGAAAGCATTGAATACATTGCTGGTCATGATTTGTGTCATTTCCATTTTTTTTTAAACATCTCTGAAATTGAGGTGCATCTTACAATTGGTGTCTTTTTAGATTGAATAAAACAGGAAAGGATAAGATGATGATGATGGTGGTGGTGATCCCTGACTCCCTCTACAGATCTGCGGGCCTCCCCACATCCCTATCTCCATCTCCATGCCTCAATTTAAGTCCAAACCCCTGAAAAGAACGTGTCCTCTGCCCTTTCTCCCTCCTCCTCTCTCTCCTTTGGCTGCAAACTTAATGCTTTCTTTTCCAACCCAAGACAAATATCCTCAAGTCCAAATGACACAGTGCCACAGCATCAGAATGTCCTGTACCCTCTGAGGGTGATCCCAAAGAGAGGGTTCGCTCAGGTACAGGCAGGAAGCTTCAGGATAACCAGCCCCCTGAGACAGCCCAGTGCCCAAGCCATTCATCACCATGCCAAGGCCCCGCCTTCCGTGTCTTGAACACTACTGGAAGCCACCACACCCTGTGAATGTCAAGGCAGAGCGGGGAAGTGGGTCTTCAGCATTATCAAGAAAGATCCTCTGTTATTAATATAAGACCCAGCCATCCTCCAAATAACTGCCCAGACTTCAGTACCGGCAGGTAGAATAAAGTGGCTAAAGATGTTCGTCCTACGGGTGACAGAATTCCTAAGGCCAGAAATCCCAGACAGCGTCGCCAATGTTTCGCCACTAAATCAAGTAACCAGCTTTCTATAAGTTTAAAAAACTACAACATCAAAAGCAAACAAATAGCAGGGTGGGAGGGAGGCTCATGAGGGAGGGAGAGGATATATGTCTACATACAGCTGATTCACTTTGTTGTACAGCACAAACTACCACAACATGGTAAAGTAACTATACTCCAACTTAAAAAACAACCAACCAGCAAACAGGGGTTGAATTTTCTCAATTATCAAGCCTTTCTCCCATAAACTTTGTTAAACAGTTGACATCATTATGCTTGATATACATGTGAACAGATACATACATATATGGATAGAATACTAATACCGCAAAAACATTACTAGATCATTGTGACTTCCCGGCAATTCTCCATCTGACCAGCAGGAGGTCAAGGAGGTTGGAATCCTGGAAGCAGGACCCAAGACCATAAGAGTGAGGCTCGTAAGTCAGTCCACAAGCAGGATGCACCTGCTTCTAAGAGGTTCTGAAGAGAGAAGCAAGCTCCTGGTTGTCCAAGGTCAAGGGTGAATGACTTCACCGAGAAAGAAATCAGGACAGAAGGAGCAGGGCCACAGAGACAGAGGAAAAGCACTTTGGCCTTTCACTTCCTTCTGATAGCAATAAATGTCAACGCTTGCTTTTCACGGTGAGCATAATTGAGCCTGAGGGTATCTGGAAACCTGCAGCCTAACATCAAACCTAATTGACATAATTAAACCTTTTTGTTTTAACATCCTGACCTTTACTAGCCCATGCATGTAGTAGTCAAAGCTGGCTTCTCTGTGGCTGAACTGTACTGAAAACTTTAGCCAAATCGAGAAACCAATTTTTAGTTTCAATTTTCTTTTATACTCTTGCTTAAGCCTAGACTCTTCCTTCTCGTTTAAATAAATCCCCAAAGATATTTTATCCCCCAAATTTATAACGTATGGGAGATAAGTCACAAATGATTTCTGGCTTCAGTCTCCTAATGAAATAACTGAAGGGCCGTGAAAGCAAAAAGGAGAATAGTGTTCTTCAAAGTTCAGGCCCTTTTCTTCAAATGTCTATCAGAAATAAAAGGGACTGATAACTTAGGGATGACCTTATGTGACCATTATCTGTGGTCTTCAATTACAAATAGCATTCCATGTGTCTCTCAATTATCAATGCTGGTAAAGGGTGTGAATGGCTTCTCACAAGCAGCTAAAATATCCCTTCTGGTCAGCTGGGACTGCTAAACAGACTCCTTGGACATTTAGCTCGTATCTCCAGATATATCTGGCCTCAAAAATTACTCAAACTACCTTGCATTTTGTGAGCCCAGCAGCAGAATTTGGCAAATGGAGACGGCACAAAATATATAAATGATTTGGGCTGTCCCTGGTGACTCAGATGGTAAAGAATCTGCCTGCAATGCAGGAGACCCAGGTTCAATCCCTGCATCAGGAAGATCCCCTGGAGAAGGGAATGTCTCCTCACTCCAGTATTCTTGCCTAGAGAATCCCACGGACCGAGGAGCCTGGTCCACGGACTGAGGAGCCTGGTCCACGGAGTCAGACACAACTGAGCAACTAACGATGCACTTTCTCGATTCAGGAAAACTCATCTTCAGATTTTTTTCTATTGCAAGCAATCTGGTCAATGGGAGCCGGAGTTCAAGGACTAGGAAGGTCTGATGCAGTGGAACGTCAGTGGGCTAGAGACCAAGAAGCCAATGTTAGGCTGGGTTCCTAGCTATCAGGGTGACCTTGGGTAAGGACCCACACCCTCTTTTCTTGGTCTCAATTTCCTCATCTTTAAATAAGGGGGGTTACTCTATTTGAGATCCCTTTCAGCTGCAATATTCAATCCTGCTGTAACTCAGTCCACTCGCTGATTCAAGGCCCTCCCTCCCCTGCACTGCTGTGAGGCTCACCGAATTCCACTGGCAACACACTCCAGCACGGAACAGGCCAGCTTTTGTAGGCATCCTCCGAGTGGTAACCACAGAAATGAACCCAAATGCACCAAAAAATGTAAATGGGTCGTGAGCCCTCTCACACGTATGAAGTCAGCAGTGTGAAATGTAGAACAAGACTGTCTACAGATCTTTTGTTGACATGGGGTAAAATAATCTCCTCTTACATATAAAAAGACCCATTTGTTCAGTTCTCAATTCGATCGGTCTTGCGTCGGCAGCGTTTGAAACCCTAGCCTCAGTCATGACCGTGGGTTGTCTCTTACCGGCACACATACACAGGGGGGAAACGGGTTCTTTACAGAGATAGCCTCTATTCTGCTGGGGAGCTGGGGGAGGCAGGGGAAGTTGCCTTTGGCATTGACCAGCCTTTGGCATTAACCAGACAATGAACTCATCCTCCTTCCTGGCCCAGAAATAGAAATTGAGCATTAAACACAGCTCACCAGCCTCTCAGACTGAAGTTAAGTTGCTCATAAGAAAGTCAGAAGTGGGGATGCTTACTTAATGCGTAAGAATTTACCCCAGCACCCCAATAACACCTGTTGCTCCACCGTCATCTTCCAGTAGGTGGTTCAGTGGTAAAGAATCTGCCTGCAATGCAGGAGATTCAGGAGACACGGGTTTGATCCCTGGGTTGGGAAGATCCCCTAGAGGAGGACATGGCAACCCACTCCAGTATTCTTGCCCGGAGAATCCCACGGATAGAGGAGACTGGCAGGCTATAGTCCACTGTCATCTGAAAGCAATTATTAAGCACCAAAAGTGTCCACAGCCCTTCCCTCCTAGACAGTTCCAAAAGGAGCCCCCTGGACTGGGCTGTGTGCCTGACAATGTGAATATCCTTCACACTGAACTGTACACCTAAAATGGTTCAAATGGCTGCTTTTATATGTATATTTTACCATAGTTTTTTCAAAGATAAAAAAAAAAAAAAAAGAGGCTGCAGACACACCTAATCATACTGATGCAAAATAGAAGCACCCTGCCAGCGAGCTATTTCCAGCACGTCCCAAAACGTCTAGGGCCGATGATAATAGCCTCTGCCCTGGCCAAAGCAACCACGCAATTTGTTTAAACATCATGCCTCGGGCCTTAGAGGAAATCCACGGCCATTTCCACCCCTCCCAGGGTGCTCAGTGCCGAGACCTAGACAAGTGGGTTCTCCAACCTGAACACCCCTCACCACCCCGCCTGGGGGGAGGTCAATGCAGATTCCAGCACCCCATGATCAAGGTCCTGATTCAGCAGGCCTCTCTCTGGGCTTCGTGTCCCAGGTGATGTGGGGAAACTTGGAGTGTATTAAAGAGTCAAGCAGGGGGGTAGATGGACCAGATGCAGCCCTTACATGGGCTCTAGAGTCAGCCAAAGGGGTGTGGCCGTGGGACTGCCGCCAACTCTGACTCCTGGCAAAGGCCGCCCAGGGCGTTCTCCCAATTTTAAGGAGGCCCTCGGCTTTGAACAAGTCAGAGCAAAGCACAGAGTGTGCGGTTCCGCCACCCTCCCTATGGCTAGAGGACCGGCCACCAGAACACCTGGATTCCAGGTCCAGTGCATTTTTTTTCTTTTGGAGATCCAATGCTCAGCTTTATTACTGATATGGCTTAGGGGTGAGGGCAATTAGGCTCACTTACACCGCTCCCCAGAATAAACTTATCACTGAGTTACAGGCAGGGCTGGAAAAACCGCAGCCAGGCCCAACTCTCTTCCATACCCTTTTCATAATCATGCCTCAGTCTTCTCCCTCTGTCAAATGGGCCTGACAGCACCTGCCCCGGCTGCCTCCTCGGCCTGTTGCCTCAGGAACTCCAGGCCTGTTCTCCCAACTGTGTGGCCTTGGGCTCTTTACATTTCACCTCTCTAGACCTAAGCTTTTGCATCATTAAAATGGTTATAACAAGAGTTTTAAGCTCACAGAGCTCTCACAAGGACCAAGGCAAGAAAAGCTCTCAACCCACTGGGACACAGACAAGAACACACCAGGAATGTTAACTGTTATCATGTTTATTCATATACTACACGTGGAGGTGCTTGGTAGGGAACAAATGTGATGACAGTGTTCACACTTCTATTATTTAAGAAAAGACCAAAGCTTGTGTGAGCCATCCACCCTGTGATTACAAATCATGGCCCTTGGGCTTAGAGGTGACAAGCATGACTTTGAGAAGCCAACCCTCCTATCTCAAACGAGAGTTTCTCCTCTCTCCAGGCGAGAGGCCTCCTTTATCAGGAAGGCCCCCAACCCTACTGCTCCCAGAACCACCTCCCTCAGAAGGGGGCCACATGGGAGCTCCGTGTCTCAGGCAGGACAGTCTGCAGCCGGATTTCACCTCACCCACTGATGTCTACTTCCAGACACACAGAATCACTCACAGGTCTCCGAACACACCCAGGAATTTCTGTTCCCTCCTATGGTCAAGCTATTCCTGCTTCCAAAACTTTCTATGCTCAGCCAAGGCCCTCTTCACCCAGACAGTCCCTCAGGCTGCAGCTCAGTTGCCCCACCGAAGAGAGGGCTTATCCCGCACCCTTTTTTATCTCATTATCCTGTGTGTCTTCTTTAAAGCACTGACCTCCCCTCCCACCTGAAGGAACCTCATTACCGCCCCCTCCCCCTTGAACGTCTAGCTCTAAGAGGCCCCCCTGCCCTGCTCACCGTGACAACAGCGCTTAGCACATCAGAAAATTCCAGGGTGAACATGGAACCCAGATACCCTGAGATGGGTCCCATTTGTAACTGTGGTCCGGGAATCACATTTAACAGCTCTTCCTTTCACTCTAACAAGTGGCTGGTTCAATGGTGAATCTTAAACAGCTCCAACAAGAGGTGATACAGCCCAGGGGTTAGGAGCCTGGAGCTTCTAGAACCAGACCAACTTTGGTGTCATCCCAAGCTGCCACTTCCTACTGTGTGCTGCTGCTGCTGCTGCTGCTGCAAAGTCGATTCAGTCGTGTCCGACTCTGTGCAACCCCACAGACGGCAGCCCACCATGCTCCCCCGTCCCTGGGATTCTCCAGGCAAGAACATGGGTTGCCATTTCCTTCTCCAATGCATGAAAGTGAAAAGTGAAAGTGAAGTCGTTCAGTTGTGTCCGACTCTTCGCAACCCCATGGACTACAGCCTACCAGGCTCTTCCATCCATGGGATTTTCCAGGCAAGAGTACTGGAGTGGGGTGCCATTGCCTTCTCCGTCCTACTGTGTGGTCCTCAGCAAATCACGACTGTCTTGACAAAACCATCCTCAGAGTATTTCAGAGAGACTGAAAGTCAGCATCCATGTAGGCACTTGATATACAGCACATGGTAGACCTTCAATAAATGTTATTATGAATAATAACAACATCGTTTCTCCTCTGAAGACAGATGACCAAGAGCCCTCCACCTACTAGCATGTGACCTTGGCCAACTGACCTACCATCCTTGCCGCTTCTCATCTCTAAAATGAGAAGACTTCCTGAGCTCACGAGGTTGTTGTGAAGCTCAGATGAGATCATCTGGGTAAAGCACGGTGCCTCTTACACCCTGAGTACTCACTAATCTGTAGCAACTAGTAATACTATGATGTTGCCTTTCCTCCTAAAAGCATGAGCTCCTTCAGGGCAGGAATCCTGTGCATTTACTTCTCTATCCCTAACACTAAATGCCAGGCACACTTTCTATCAGGAAGGAAATGAGTGGGTATTTTCTCAGTCATCCCATGACCATCCCCGCCCTCAGCTTGATTCCTGATATGAGAGAGGGGGCAGATGGGGCACAGAGAAGGCACGGAGCTGGTGGAGGTTGCCACAAAGATAGGAAGAGAATTTGCTGGAAGTGTGGAGGGTTCACAGATGGTCAAGTCCCCAGCTGCTTACACACCTACTACTGGGAGGGGGAGGCTGGTTAAATGTTACAAATGAGTCAACTTTCTCTTAGACAACAAGATCAACCAGGAAGAGGGTGATGGGGAGGGAAACACACAAACACAGCAGGAGGAGGAGAGACACAGGCACCTGGGCCCAGCTTTTATGCAACTTAACCCTTTGGGAGGAAGAGGCACGTGGGGGGCACAGGAGACTGGAAATCAGTCGAGTGGGGGAGGACAGGGGAGCCCCTGATCTCATTTAGATCCTCCCCTAGGAGCTGTGTCACAGGCTGGCTCACATCCTCATTTCATGCTCCTCTGACACAAATGGAAATATCAAAGGCAGGGCATGTCGGTTTTGTAGGTGGTCAGATACATCAAGACCGACCGTTAACTGTTCGAGTTTAGCAATTTGGCAGAAAGTGGACCAGAGCTGTTCAGAGGGCCACGCATTGTGACTGCAAAGAGTTTCTTTCGCAATCCTGTCCTCTTCTGCCAACCGTAAACTAAGATTATGAAGCAGAATCTAGAGGGCCACATGGAGTGTCGGCCTTCAGGAGAGAAAGCCAGGCACTAGGGGCTCTTGGCACCACGTAGTCAATGGACCACCCTACCTGTACCACCGTTGCCAACAAGGCTGTGGTTTGTCTCCAGGGATCCACGAGTGGGGGAAGAGATGGAAAATATGTATCTTGGAGGTACCCCCAAAAAATGTGGTCCCTAAATACCTACCCTGGACTCTCCCCACTTCAGTGTCTTCTTATCCCACATATAACACTTCAATTTTCAATCAAGGTAACATGTTCATACTCTGCTCCCAAGTGCCTATGATGTCCTGAGCTATGAAGCTACATGTTAGGAAGATTCCAAAATGCAATCAGATATCTTCAGAGCTCTTCTCTAGATTTTAAGGGCAAATGCTCAAAACAGAGTATTAAGAACATAAGGGAAACTAGTTCTTAGGTAAACTGCCCACAAACCCTAATGATTGTTTTTTAAGTAAATCTGACAGGTTGCATTTGTCATGTACTTTTTTTTACTCAGCATATAAAACATTCTGAAAAATGAGGCGTCTCATAGGCTGAGCTCTGGTAACTACTATGGTAACTCCAGGTTTTCTGTTCCTGGAATTTCTTCCTTCAGAACTAAACTGAGAAGTATGTCTTGTTCTGTTTCATAAACTAGTAGTTTTACTTATGCGTGTGGAATATGGAATCAAACCACTGGGTTCCAGTTTCAGCTCTGTCACTTCCTGGCTCTATGACCTTGGACTGGTTACTGAATCTCTACCTGCCTCAGTTTTCTCATCTCTAAAATGGGAAAGTCAGAACAGTTCTCAGGACTGCTGTGGGGATTAATGCACTATTATAAAAGCACTTAAGAGTGACTAGCACACTTTTAAGTATTTCCTTTATTAAGTAAGTACTTAATAAATGTAGCTATATACCTAAGGCAGCAGTGCCTTGAAAAGGTCATCAGCTTTTTAAACTCTCTTAGAGTAAGTTGCCGGGAGAAATATCAATAACCTCAGATATGCAGATGACACCACCCTTATGGCAGAAAGTGAAGAGGAACTAAAAAGCCTCTTGATGAAAGTGAAACAGGAGAGTGAAAATGTTGGCTTAAAGGTCAACATTCAGAAAACGAAGATCATGGCATCTGGTCCCATCACTTCATGGGAAATAAATGGGGAAACAGTGGAAACAGTGTCAGACTTTATTTTGGGGGGCTCTCAAATCACTGCAGATGGTGATTGCAGCCATGAAATTCAAAGACGCTTACTCCTTGGAAGAAAAGTTATGACCAACCTAGATAGCATATTCAAAAGCAGAGACATTACTTTGCCAACAAAGGTCCGTCTAGTCAAGGCTCTGGTTTTTCCAGTGGTCATGTATGGATGTGAGAGTTGGACTGTGAAGAAGGCTGAGCACCGAAGAATTGATGCTTTTGAACTGTGGTGTTGGAGAAGACTCTTGAGAGTCCCTTGGACTGCAAGGAGATCCAACCAGTCCATCCTAAAGGAGATCAGTCCTGGATGTTCATTGGAAGGACTGATGCTGAAGCTGAAACTCCAATACTTTGGCCACCTCATGCGAAGAGTTGACTCATTGGAAAAGACCTGATGCTGGGAGGGATTGGGGGCAGGAGGAGAAGGGGACAACAGAGGATGAGATGGCTGGATGGCATCACCGACTCGATGG
>NW_011494899.1:4893828-4894909 GCF_000754665.1 Bison bison bison
CCATACATGGGATTTTCCAGTCAAGAATGCTGGAGTGGGTTGCCATTTCCTCCTCCAGGGGATCTTCCCAACCCAGGGATCAAACCTGCGTCTCCCACATTGATCAAATCCACATCTCCTGCACTGCAGGCAGATGCTTAGGCAAGTCCACAAGGACATGGTAAAGAGTATCAAAGCAAGACAGTTTGCCGTTGTCCCTGTATTTCCAGGGGAGGTCCCACCAGCAATAAATAGGATCACATTTGTAAAATCTCAAGATGACATTCAAAGACCCAGGAAGCAACTAGGCAAACCAGTCATGAGTCACTCTTGTCCCATCTTAGCTTCTGGTCAAAGTTGCTAACATACAGATCCTCAGTGAAGGTGTAGCAGGCAGAATTCAATTAAAACTGGCCCAGCCTGCAGCTCCAGTCCCTTCGGTCCCCATCCTACAGCAGGGCTAAAAGGTAAGGAAGACGGACAGCAGAGTTGATGCACAAACAGTGGAAGGGGCCCACTGGCGTGGTACCTTTGACTGTTGCATGGCAATGAGAGCTGCCAAGACAGCAGAGCAGCAACAGACTGCAACAAGAGACGAGAACCTGGCTTCTCCACGCAATAAGAATCAGAGCATCCATGAGGCTGAAAGGCCAGGAGGCCCTAAACAGCAGCCCTGGTGACAGGGTGCAGCCCAAGCCCCTGAATCCTGGTGTGGAAAGGAACAGACACACTGGTCCTTCCCCACCAGTTACCTGGGAAGCCACAGGTGCATGGACCAGCTTCGCCTCTGTACCTTCCACAAAGCTCGAGGTGGGCCTGGAGCCCCTCTCTGTGCCTAGAGAGGGAGGCAGGAGATCCACAGGACAGCACGGGCCCAACTGGAGCTTGAGAATGTCTCACTGGGGAGACATGGCAACGACACAAGACACAAGTGTGTTTCAACAGGAGCTTAACAAGAAGGGCTCAGGCTCTCAGGAGAGGGGAAGCTTTCCTGAGGAGGAAGCTGGATCCTAAGAGACACGAGGAAAGGGAAGAGGAGGCGGGGAAAGAAGGGCAGGGAAACAGCCCTACGCACCCAGGGACACCGTCTATCCGAAGAGAA
>NW_011494899.1:4895009-4895799 GCF_000754665.1 Bison bison bison
TGCTGAAGCTGAAACTCCAATACTTTGGCCACCTCATGCGAAGAGTTGACTCATTGGAAAAGACCTGATGCTGGGAGGGATTGGGGGCAGGAGGAGAAGGGGACAACAGAGGATGAGATGGCTGGATGGCATCACCGACTCGATGGACATTGAGTTTGGGTAAACTCCGGGAGTTGGTGATGGACAGGGAGGCCTGGCGTGCTGCAATTCATGGGGTCGCAAAGAGTCAGACCCGATTGAGCGACTGAAATGAACTGAGAGTAAGTTTCAGGCTTCCCAGGTGGCACTAGTGGTAAAGAACCTGCCTGCCAGTGCAGGAGAAGTAAGAGATGCAGGTTCAATCCCTGGGTCAGGAAGATCCCCTGGAGGAGGGCATTGCAACTCACTCCAGTATTCTTGCCTGGAAAATCTCCATAGACAGATGACCCTGGTCCATAAGGTCGCAAAGACAGACACAACTGAAGCAACTTAGCAGCAGCAGCAGGGTAAGTTTCAACTTTTATAAGCAGAAAGGAAGTATATAATACTGGCTAAGAACACAAACTATAAAACCGCATTGCCCAGCACTGAATCCCAGTTCTGTCTTACTTGTTGTGTTACTTTTACTTGGCCAACTTACTGAACCTCTCTGAGATTTAGTTTCTGTAAAATGGAAATAACACTGCCTTCCCAATTGTGTGAGTACAGTGTGTGTGTGTGTTTAGTCCCTAAGTCACGCAGGACTCTTCGCAACTCCATGGACTGTAGTCCGCCAGGCTCCTCTGAACATGGGATTTTCCAGGCAAGAATG
>NW_011494899.1:4895899-4896631 GCF_000754665.1 Bison bison bison
GCGCACACACACACACACACACCAAGTTTCTCAGGCTTGGACACTGTGGGGCAAGGATCCCAGGGCTCCACTCTGGTTCTGCATGGAGAAAGGTACTGCAATCCACTAGTGATGTCTGCCCCGGTCACACTGAGGAGAGAAGGAAGGTGTGTTTGCTGGTACCTGAATCAGCTCAAAGAATCCTCCAGATAGACCTAGGATTCTGAATAATCATCTGAATCCTGAAGAGATTCTAGAACACTCTCTTAAGGCTGATTAGTTGAAACACTGAGCATTGAATGATAAAAGCCACATTAATGGGTTCAAAGCTAACATTGCACTGCAGAGAAAAAAAATGCTGTTTGTGTTGGGACGATCCCTCCTAGACCCACTCCTACAAGCTCCCTGTGAGCAGAGGCCCCCAAGGTACAGTCGAGTCTCTCCTCCTCCTCTGGGAACTGGTGGGACAAGGGAATGGTTTGCCAGCATTTCTGCACAGTGGTTGAGTCACAATAACAATAAGGTTACTTTTGTCCATTAAGAACCCTTCCATAAGGGTCCAAAGTGATTTTTCCATTATGAGCAGCTTTCACTTTATATATGGAGAAGGCAATGGCAACCCACTCCAGTACTCTTGCCTGGAAAATCCCATGGATGGAGGAGCCTGGTAGGCTATAGTCCATGGGGTCGCTAGAGTCGGACACAAGTGAGCGACGTCACTTTTCACTTTTCACTTTCATGCATTGGAGAAGG
>NW_011494899.1:4896731-4897611 GCF_000754665.1 Bison bison bison
GAAGAGAAACTCACCATTTAAAACAAACCTTCTTCTGCCTTCTAAGGAAGGACTCAATTTTCTGCCAGATCTGATTGCAACTCAAAGATATTTTGTAGCTGCACTCCCCTGCCCATCTAAAGATGTCCAAACTTATCAGCCATCCTCATGTCAGATGCATCTTGCCTGTTCCACAAGATGTGGTCCATCTGACCCACGAGGTTCAATTTCCAAAAGATACTTGCAGCTCTAATGTGGCTGGCTTAAGTGGCTATATTTTATTGGAATGACAGTACACTTCATTCTTTAGAGACATCAGCAAATTTTGCCTTTGGTGGATTGGTCCTGATGGAGAATCTCAGATTTAAAGAAATAGGGGGAGAAATTTTTATATATATTATCATATATGCACACAAGTGTATTTATACATTATGAAAGCTGCTCATATAAACTTTATATGTGTATGAACTTTATGTATGTATGAATGTGTCTGTGCTTTAGCCCACCTAACAAGAAGATCTGCCTTCAGCTGGACACATAAGGCTCCCAGGCTCAATTTCTATAACTGCAAAGGCACAAGAGGGGGTTCCCAGGTGGAGCTAGTGGTAAAGAACCCACCTGCCAATGCAGGAGTCATAAGAGACATGGGTTTGATCCCTGGGTTGGGAAGATCCCTGGAGGAGGGCATGGCAATCCACTCCAGTATTCCTGCCTGGAGAACCCCATTGACAGAGGAGCCTGGCAGGCTGCAGTCCATGGGGCCACAAAGAGTCAGACATGACTGAGCAACTGAGCGCACATGCGCACACACACACACACACACCAAGTTTCTCAGGCTTGGACACTGTGGGGCAAGGATCCCAGGGCTCCACTCTGGTTCTGCATGATTCTCATGCCTGGT
>NW_011494899.1:4897711-4898815 GCF_000754665.1 Bison bison bison
GGGCTGCCGTCTATGGGGTTGCACAGAGTCGGACACGACTGAAGCGACTTAGCAGCAGCAGCAGCAACAGCAGCCCCCACTTTCCCCAATGCAACTAAGGAAAAAAGAGAAAGGGGAATTTCTATGGATTTTGAGATAGAACTGAAGAGAGGGAGTGAAGGGGTCCCCAACCTCTGGGATCTAATGCCTGATGACCTGAGGTGGAGCTGATGTCATAATAATGGAAATAAAGTACATGATAAATGTAATGTGCTTGAATAACCCTGAAATCATTCCCTCCACCCACACTCCCACCCCCATCCATGGAAAAACCGTCTTCCATGAAATCTGTCCCAAAAAGGTTGGGGACCACTGATTCATGAGGACTCTGAAGCCTCATGACCTGACATTCTAGATTCCCATACAGTGGTGACACCGAGGTCCAGGGTCATGATGTTAACTCCATGGGAAGATCACATAGTCAGTGACTGGCTTCTAAGCCTTGTCCTTTCCTCTATAAAGGAACACCAACTAGACACACCTCTGGGGCTGCAGTGGGGCAGGGCTGGAGGGCATGGAACATCGACAGGCCCTACAAAGTGGAGACAGAAGAGGATGTGCAAAGGAAGGAGAACACAGTTTAAACACGGCCCGTCCCATGGCTCAGAGAAACTCAGCACACACCGTCTGAGTGTTTCCATCCCAACGTCTCGGTCTCCATTTCCACTTCCCTCCAGCCTGTGCAGCCGAGGGGAGATGCCACACCTGCTGAAGAAAGAACACTACTGGGGACCAGCATAATCTCAAGAGACCGCCGAGAAGAACAAGAAATCACCAAGCGCAGGATGCCCTAACCCCCAGGTGGGCAGGTGACATCAGGACCACACAGCTCCTCCCCCAGGCACTAGAATCCTCATGCATTAACAGCTCCCCCACCAGCCCACTGCCTGCAGACGCCTGGAATACCCATGGCAGAGAGTCTTGCGGCCTGGGGGCATTCTGAGCCACTGGCCAATATACAGGAAGCAATTACTGATGTCCTAAAAAAAAACGAGGGCTGCACATGGTGGTCTCCAGAGACTATTCCAGCTTGGCAGTTGAGAGGCACTTGCAGCTGGTTCTGAC
>NW_011494899.1:4898915-4900420 GCF_000754665.1 Bison bison bison
GACTCTCACCACCATGTGCAAACAAGTGCCTCAAGTGGCACCATCGGGGGCCCCTGGAAGTAAAAGACAAATGTCTTACTGGGAGAAAAATAGTACACTGCCAAACGATCACTGGTTCCCATTCTGGACAGACCTGGGGGGAAAGGAAGAGACTTGATGGGGAGTGAATGTGGAAAGGAAACTAGGCTTTAAAAGCCTTGAGCAGTCAGGTGCAACCAGAACAACGTCATAAAAACAGCAGTTATGTTCTCTGCGCACCTGCCACACACTGGGCACAGCCACTTGGACTACTATCAGAAGCACTCTCTCATTTAATCCTCCATCATCCTTGCTTTGTAGGTAAGAAACTGAGACACCCAGAGATTCAGTGACTTGCCCAAGGCAACACGCTGGTTAGTCATTCCTTCGGCATAGATGTGTTTCACACATGGCTCCACGCACTGCACCAAACTGGGAGCCACGGAGTGGTTGGGCTGGGATGCGAGTTTCAGCATCTGGATGCTAGATGTAATACCTCAGTCCGCAAAAGGGAGCCCTGTGATGCTGAACCATGCAGACTCACGCAGGAGACCTACCAGGGGAAACCTAGGCCTCAGTCCACCTTGGTGTGTGCCAGTCATTGGAGCTGTAGGGACGAGGGGAGGCAGGAGGGAGCCTGAGTCTTGTTGGAGAGAGTTTCTGGAAGGCAGAGACTCCTTCCTCTGAATCAGTCTTGACCCTGATGCCGCCTCAGTGTCTCCACAGAGTAGGACCTCAAATAACTGTTCTGAGAACATACTGCACCCAAGGAGCCAACCCACAAAACCGTTTCTACCAATGGATTCTATTCCATGTAGACAACATGGAAGACTTCCAGGAAACCCCCAAGATCATCCTCTGCATCAACGCTGACAAAGGCGAGAAGCAGAGGGAGGTGCCTTTGAAGTTGGAGACTGAAATATTAATAAGGGACAGTAATTGCATGTCCTGTGACAGGAGGACAGGCCCTGCTGCTGCCGGGAAAGGTTCTCCGGGAGCATCAAAGCACTCAGCTCAGCTCTGGGCCCCGTCATGACCGTCTCCCCCAGAAAGCCTCCTCTGATTGCCAGAGCCTGCACAGATTCAGAATCACAGACACCCAGGAATGTTAGAGGTGAAAGAAAGCTTGGAGATTACAGCCCAGGTCCCTCCTACTCAGATGGCTGGTGTCCTTAAAAGAAAAGGGAAATCTGGACACAGGGACATGAAGAGGGAGATGATGGGAAGATAGAACACATAGGGTGAGCTCATGTGACGAAAGAGGCAGACGAGGAGATGTGTCTACAAGCCGAGGACACCAATGACTGCAGCGCCCAGCAGAAGCCAGGAAAGAGGCCAGAAGATTCTCCTTTAGAACCTCCAGAATTTCAGACTTCCAGCCTCCAGAACCGTGGGGGAATAAACTGCAGTTATGTTGAGCCACCTTGTTTTGTTTTTGTTTTTTTAATCTGCAAATTTATTTATTTTTAATTGAAGGATAATTGCTT
>NW_011494899.1:4900520-4928699 GCF_000754665.1 Bison bison bison
CCCATGAATCGCAGCACGCCAGGCCTCCCTGTCCATCACCAACTCCCGGAGTTCACTCAGACTCACGTCCATCGAGTCAGTGATGCCATCCAGCCATCTCATCCTCTGTTGTCCCCTTCTCCTCCTGCCCCCAATCCCTCCCAGCATCAGAGTCTTTTCCAATGAGTCAACTCTTCGCATGAGGCGGCCAAAGTACTGGAGTTTCAGCTTTAGCATCAGTCCTTCC
This sequence comes from Bison bison bison, assembly GCF_000754665.1. Lineage (NCBI taxonomy): Eukaryota > Metazoa > Chordata > Mammalia > Artiodactyla > Bovidae > Bison > Bison bison. The sequence goes on from NW_011494899.1 coordinate 4,900,747, forward strand.
AAAGAACACCCAGGACTGATTTTGTTACAGAACCCCAATCTGAGTTCTCTGAGTCCTACAGCAAGTTCACATTAAGCCACCTTGTTTGTAGTAATTTGTTATAGCAGGTCTTGGAAACCAAGCCATCTGAACTCCAGGACCACTCAGAGCCCTGTCTTCCATTCCTCTTATAGTCTCTTCACTGGGGGCAACAGAAAGATGGGGGCTTTGAGGCCAGACCTGGCTTCCAACCTCAGCTCTGTCGCTTCCCAGCTGAGTCACCTGGACCAGGTCCCTTGATCTCTCGGAGCCTCTATTTCCCTTCTGTAAAATGGGGCACCGTGTCCTCCTGGGTACTACTGATAACATACATAACTCACTTGCGCAGACAGAAGATACAGAAAAGCAATGGGCTGATACTACTACAACTCCTGTTTCTGAGAGTTCGTTCCTGTCTGTCCAGAGCTCACTGCAGGATTGTCCTCCACCCCTATCAAGTGTTTCAGGGTCTGCCTCTGGGAGCGCTTCCCTCATTCCCAGACTCAGTAATCCCTTCCCCCAGAGGACAGGGCTTCTCTCCCACACCGTGGGCTGGAGGAGGGTCCAGAGCCCCCTCCATTCCCCCAAGAGCAGCAGGGAGGCTGGACCTCCCAGGAGACTTCCTTTGTGAGCCTGCCAGCACCCAACCTGTTGCTTTTAAGGACAGGCCCCTTGCCAACTCCGTCTGCCTTGGGGACAAGCTGTTTAATGGAGCGAGAGTTGGCTCCAGGGAAGACAATGAATTTTAATGCTTCCGGACACAGCAATCAGACAGAAGCCTGCCTTCCAGGCAAGGCCAGTAGGGGCTTCAGAATCTTGGGGCCCAACCCCCACCTCGTCACCTGAGCACGGGGCGGCTGGGAGACTGGTCTCAGGTCCCATGGCTTGTTAGTAGCAGTAAGTCCCTAAACCAGCACCCGCTATGGCTCTCAGTCCTGAGTCTCTGAGCAGGGTCTTTTATAAAAGTTAAAAATATGCAAAGGAAGACAGGAAGTGAGGGGGAAAGAGGAAAGGGGAAAGGTGTGTGTGCCTTTAGTCTAGAAAACCAGTGCGACTTTTCCCTGGGTTATTCTAGACTCCGTGGAATTTAACCCATGAGTCTAAACAGTGAAAACCCTATTATCAAAATATATTTCCCACTCCTAGGGGTCAAGTCCATCTTACCCCACTAATCTGCACTGCCCATTCTTTCCACACTTACTCCTTTCATAGGGTCCAAAGAAAAGGGAGGGGCATAATCCTGACATAATGAGATCAAAGGAACAGGGTCTCCTGGCCTCCCCCATGGAGCAAACCACAAGGTGAGCAGAACCTCGGTTGTTACCCACCTCCCTGTCATGGCTGGGACTGGAGTCTCCTACGCCATGTGGTTGGCATTAACAAAATTCACTGGGGGTGAACCTGAGAAGGCCCCACGGCGACGCTGAACACATACGCCTGACACAGGGTTGAATGAACAAAGGAACTGATGCCTGAGAGGGGCCAATGAATGAAGTAAACAGTTCTGATCACAAGCTTAGAAACTGGTTTTCCAATAGCTCAGTAACCCACCTCCCCATCCAACCTGTGCAGTCTCAGGTCCCTCTTTCTCCCAATTCTGGATGAGAAAACAACGCCAGTATAATTAACCGGCTCAAGGTCTACCAGTCGGGTCTTGGCTCAAGCCCCTGTGAACTCAAAGAGAGCGCTCTGTGGGGCCAGCAGAGGAGGGTCCTCCAATGGCAGCTGGTTCCACTGGACTTTAAGTCATGGCAGTCTCTCTGCAAAGAAAACCTTGGCCAGAAGAGCCAGTGTCAAACACATATTAAAGCCAAGCTGTTGTGATGAGGACAAACTGCTCACCTCCCCCTCCTCCATCCTTCCCAGCCCCTGAGATGCCTCTGTGGAGTCCAGCTTCCCTGACACCCACATGGAAATGTCTCATCTCGTCTCATGCTGCAGACGCAATGGAAGGCTAGGGCAAGGGACACACCCTCAGTCATTGCCGGAAGCAGTGGTGCCAGCACCAGAGTCCATGCATCCTTGCTCACAGTCCATTCTCATCCCCAGTCACTCCCCCTACCAGTGGGCAGCCACGTCCACCAAGACAGGCACTTCCTCAACAGACACGGTCCCTCCCTGGTGTCTAGGATGGGGAGGCTGTCTGGGTGCTATATCTGCAAGGCATTCAAAAATGACTGTTGAATGAATGAACACCCAGCTGATCAAGTTTCCAGCTCCCCCAGTACCCCTCACAGCACCCAGACAGCCTCCCTACCCCGGACAGCCGGGAGAGTGTCAGTTTCATACATTATAAAGCAAGCCACAGACTGACAACTGTCAGCAGAGCATGGAAAGAGACCACCAGCCCACTTGAGAATCAAAACACCCAAGTGCTGTCCACACCCAAATCTTCAACAGCTTCAGTCCCCCGCCACCTCCCTCTTTCTTTCCCACAGCCTCACATGAAGCTATAGACTCTATTACTAGTCTGCAAATGGCTATCAAACCCACACGGCAGGGTTAAAAATACTCTTCACACTTGGTAAGCCTCCCCACCATTAAATCACCTGAAGGAATTTGACAGCTATAATGAGCAAAATACGTAAACCCAGCCTTTTCACAGAGAGGGTGCCCATCTAAATTAAGATGGCACAGTGCAAGCCAGAAAAGAGGGGGTGAGGTTGTGTCATTTCTTCTTGCAAGACCTCAAAGTGATTGAAATTGGATGGTTCCAGCAACATGAGCCAGGCTTTCGTCAAGTGAAGAAGCTGAACTATTCCTAACAATCTATAACCAGTGTAGGTGTACAAAAGCAAGTAGATACAACATATAAGACCAGCCAACCTCCTTGCATCCCACCCTATGGAATTGTGCTGTCAGCATCTGAACATTTTAATACCGAATGTGTGGGTCTATGCGGTGTCAGCCTAATCCCAGCACACCTCCTCTGGGTCTTCAAGTGAAAATAGATTTGTGCAGCATGCAACTGTGTGTTACTTTTTCCTGTTGAAAGCCTATTAGGGAAATCATGTTCGTAAAACTGGAAACTGCTTTCCTCACTTCATAGAGTCATCCTCCATCTGGAAGGAGAAGCTAGTGAATCCCAATCCTCACTTTAAGATGGTAGAGTAAGTCACCTTTGAAATAAGTTAAGAGCCTGAAAATTGCTGAGGTATAACCTACCATGTGCGTCAGATGGGAATTGTCAGCACTCACCTTATTTTCCTCTTTATCCTGACTATTAGAAGGATGAAGGAAGTAAGAGAAGGCCTTAGAAAAGTCCTAGGCAGAAAGTTAAATGGTGGCCGGCCAGCCAACATGAAACACACTAACACCATCTCATGGGAATTGCAGTGGCTCATCATCCAGACGAGGGCAGTGACATTATTTAAGTAGCCTGAAGCTCTCTGCCAGCCCCACCCTGTGACTAGCCATATCACCATCACCAGGACAAGAAGGGGTCTGCTAGCCCATTTTTGTTCCCCACTCTGAACTCAAGTGGGGAAGAGTCTTTGACCACAGCAACGCATCGATGTTTGCAATGTACTATCATCCACACTGGCAAGAGAGAGGCCATTCCATCCAAGACTCCCATAGAGCTGCTGCTGCTGCTGCTGCTGCTAAGTCACTTCTGTCGTGTCCGACTCTGTGCGACCCCACAGACAGCAGCCTACGAGGCTCCCGTCCCTGGGATTCTCCAGGCAAGAACACTGGAGTGGGTTGCCATTTCCTTCTCCAATGCATGAAAGTAAAAAGTGAAAGTGAAGTCTCTCAGTCGTGCCTGACTCTTAGCGACCCCATGGACTGCAGCCTACCAGGCTCCTCTGCCCATGGGATTTTCCAGGCAAGAGTACTGGAGTGGGTCACCAGTGCCTTCTCCGTCCCATAGAGCAAGGATCAGCAAATAATGGCCCACAGACCAAACCCTTCCTGCTGCCTACTTTGGTAAATATGTAGTTTTATTGGAAGACAGCCATGCCCATTCATTGACTAATCACCCATCGATGATTTCACTCTACAACTGCACAGCTGAGAAGCTGTGTCAGACAACATATGGCTTACAAAGCCTAAGGTGTTTACTCCCTGACCCTTTAAGAAGTGTGCCAGATCCTGCTTTAGAAGAATTAGGCAATGCTCATAGCAGAGTGAAAGGACAAGGTATTTTCCATTCTCCTTAAAGAAAGGTCAAAATAGTTGGCTGATGACAGATTCCCCGGATGCTGATCCCTAACTTAAAGCAATTCTGCCTTTATAACAACAGGATGGACCTACTGAGAGGATGCCAGCCAACCCAGGAAAAGCACCATAAATAACAAAGAATCAATACTGCTCCTTGACTGTGGTTATAGGTTCTACCCTGGAAAAGCCCCAAAAGGCTGATAGCTCCACCAATGTTGGCCTGGAACAAAGAGGTAACGTAGGGATCAATTCTTGACTCCAGATCAACTTTGCAATCTGCTGAGAAATCACAGCTTCTATGAACCTCCGTTCTTCTAGACGTTTCCTCCAGTTAAAATGAGTCTTCACTGCAGAGCACGGCCTGGTCTCCCAGCCCTTCAGCATTCTCACGTTCAGTGGATACACAGCAGAGCTCAGGCTCATGCGCAGTCCTCTTGAGCAGACTCATCTTCTCCTGTCTCTTCCCTCTCTGACTTTGCTTACTCTCTTGGGGCTTCTAACGAGTTAGAACCAATAAATCACTTGTAATCTTTTGTTTTTTAAAGGAACTGACACCTGGATATAAAATCTGCAAAAATCCTGAAGATGATACAGGAACATCCCTTAGTTCCTGCCTTTCTCCGCCACCACTCGCCGTCCCCGCAAGAGTAACTCCAGTGTTGGCATTTTCCTTTATATTTTCTACCTGCCAGAGGACAATGACGACTCTGAACTCTGATGGAAGCAATCTGCTGGGAGAATATGTAAAGGAGGAAGCTGGTCCCCTACGGAAGGAATTTGCCCACAGGCACCCCATCATCTCATTCTCTCCACTTCACTCCAGCCATAGCTGGTTCCCACCCCAAACCCACGTAGGACTTCAGTGCAAATCAAGTGCAGTAGAAGCACTTGTTTTTTCTTCTGGATGTGTTTTATTACAGTTGTGTTTTGACTATCTGCACATATCTCCTTTCTTCCCACCTCATTTATCACTCGGGTTGAGATCTGTTTGGTCGAGAAAACCAACTGTTCTACTGTGAAGGACAAGGTCAGTTAATGATGTCTGGAGTGGTATCCAGAGATGGAAGAAGGCAGGGGAGAACTTTATAATTTGATGATAAAGGGACTAGTTCATTTTGCTGAAAAGGCAGCTCTGAAGTTTGAGAAATAACTCATTCTGCTTAAAAAGTCTTGCCCTTCTGGATATTCCTGGCTGCCCATCCGAGAGCTATCCCTTATCACTGACAGATGGCTACCTGTGTTCAGAGAGGCACGGAACTCGGCTCTAGGGAATGACACAAAAATGGTCATTTACAGTATGCCCATACCCCCATGTTCTCTCTTGTCTGCCTCTCCTGTAGCTGGAAAAGATCATGTGACCCTATTCAGGACAAGGAGGAGAGAGAAGACCCCTGGGAGGCACTCAGAGCAGAACCTGGTACCGTAAATCGTCAATCAATTTTAGGGGTTATTATTTTCATCATTATTACTATTATTAATTTTAATAGAAACCTCTCCCTCCCTTTTCTCTCTCCCTCCTTTACCCTCTGTCCCTCCAGCAGTGAGCTGGGGCTGGTTTGTACCAGATCACAAGAGCTGATCATGCGTGTCTCTACCCATCACTGAGTTTGTAGCTTGAAATCGGCCACTTTGGGAATACTTGCACTGTGGAAATTGACACAAGCTACAAATCAGGACCTTTTTCCCCCAGAGAGCTAACAGTTAAACATTTACCAGCATACCACTTAAACCAACCTCCTTTTCCTCCTCTTTCCAACAATGTACTTCCTCATAAACCACTGGTACCTGCTGTATGTGGGGCATTATGTTAGGTTCTCCTTGAGAACTCTCAAAGGTAATTACATCATTGCCCTGCTTTCAATGAATTTAAAATTATACAATAAATTGTATGAATTAAGATACATTTGGCTACACACAGCAGAAATCTCAACAGGCAATGGTTCATTCTTAAATGGAGGGAGTCTAGAGTCTGCAGGGACACACGTCTAGCTGACCAGCAGGATCATTAATGATCCCAACATTATCAACTTTCCCCCTCCTATTCATTGTCTCATGTGTACAGGAGAGCTGCTGCAGTTCCAGGTATCAAGCCTGTGTTCAAAAGCAAGAAACAGAGGCAAATGGCTTTGTTCTTTTTATCCAGGAACATAATCATTTAATCATCAAAACAACTTCATGAGGAAGTTACTAGACTAATCTCATTTTACAGATAGGCAAACTGAAGCCCCTAAAGATGAATTAACTTGCTCAAAGCCACACAGACTGAGCAGCCAGAACACAAACCCAAACATTCTGACTCCTGGTGTGCATTCACATATACCACTAACTAGAGAAGCCAGCAGTTGGGAGCAAAAGCACACGATCTACCGCTTAACTATCTGCTTTCGACGGTTCTCTACTGCTGCCTGCATTTCTCTTTCAATCCAATGATTTTCTGTTGCTCAGGAATGGAAATCCTGTTTGCTCATTCTTCTATGACCCCCACCTCCAATCATAGGCATAATATCAGGTGCTTCCATTTGTTAACTGATATGCACCCATCTCAGCTCTAACACTATCCAACCTGAACGGAAAAACTTGCTGTTCCAGGCGCCAGCAGGCCTGCGTTTGGCTCCTTCCTGTGCTAATTACCTACTTGAAAACCTGAAGACTCGGGCTCCCATCCACTTGGCAATCAGACCATCTCCCTGGCCCATCTGCCTGTAACCGCACACCCCCTTTGCTGGGGCTGCATTTTTTTCACCGTAACCGCCGCTTGGGAAGATTTTACAGTTTGTACTGTTTCAATTTATTCCCCATCACAGAAAACCCCAACTCCAATGGTATCCCCACCACAAACTATCCTCCTTAGACGCAGCAGGAGAAAAAACAAAATCAGTATTTGTGCTCCAGTGGACAGAAGACTTCAGTCCTTCATTAGTAACAAAGTTTTCAGTAGAAAAAGTAAGTTCTCTACTTGGTTGCTCTGGTGTCTTTATGACATATGCCAGCTTCGGAAATCCTGGTCTGCAGAGAACGGCCTCTATCTGGTTTGGAAATCAAAGCACCGGTTACCTAGCGCTTTAAAGGATGATGCTCTTAGTAAAGTTACCACCTGGGGCTGTATTTGTCATGGCAAATTTGGCCTCAATGCCGGAGCAAGTGCCAGCTACCCAAAGGGAACATAGCTGATCTGACCACCACTCCTCTCTGGACTTTTTGTTTTGCTTTGTTTGGGGTTTTTTCAGGAGAGAAAAGAAGCGGTTAGACCGAAGCAGCTGCAAGGACTTCACACGATGGAACTGCTCCCCATCCTGGAAAGAAGGGTCTCCATGTGCTGCACCCACCTCTTTCCGTGATTGCCTTTCAATTGCTTTTTTCAATATGCACTGACGCAAAACCCAAGCTTTCTAAATGGGCACCCTGGGTGGCTCAGAGCATCTCCACTATTCCAGCCAAGAAGACCTTGGGAAGCAAGGCTAAACTTTTCACTACCCTTGATCGATCGGAACGAATAAGAAACTAAAACTGAGCACATACAGTCCCATGACCTTGGGCAAATCACATGTGGCTTCTTCTCATGAAGAAAATGGGTAAGTGCAAGCTAGGGCTCTGGAGCCAGAATATCTGGGTTCAAATCCTGGCTCTGTCACTTACCAAATATACTCTTGAACTAGTTACTTAACTGGGTTTCCCCATCTTGAGTTCTTGCATCTACCCTCAGAACACTCTTGAAAGGAGTAAATCTAAATTTTACACACCAAGTACTCACAAGAGACCTGACATATAGTTTTGTTTGTAATTAAGGTTACTCATTATTATCTGCCTCCCTAGATTCTTGGGAGAACTATGAAAAAAATTATACATAGAACACAGAGTTTCCATTCAATAAATAGTAGTTTCCCTCTTCTCCCCAAAAAAGAGTATATTAATATCTATTTGTTCTATATTTAAGCACAGGTTTCTAGATTTTCAACCAACCAACCAAGCATGTGCCCAGCAGAGAGACAAGGACTGCTATTCTCCAAACCCTGACTCAAGGTGGTTTTTCTTCCTCCAGTCTTCATCAGAACAACAGTCCACATTCATTCAGTGAAGGAAACCTGGACCAGCTCCGAAAAGGAACGCTGAGATGATGGATCTGTTCCAAAGGTCACAACACCAGAGCTCTGCAGAGTAGGGAGACGGCCCCCTTCCCTCAAGGGGTCAGCGGCTCACAGTCCATAAACCTCTCACGCACAACACAACAGAGAAGTTAAGGTGGCAATAAGCTGATTTCTCTGTCCAGTCTGTAACAAAACTCACCTCGGTCCTTTTCCGCTTTCACCCTGCAGGGTAACAGCAAGGATGCTCAGCCAGGATTTGTGTCCTGCGCCAGGGAGTCCCAATTTCCCCAGAGACCATCCAAACAAGAAGGACTGTGTACCACTGCCACCCCCTCCCACTTCTCAAAACAAGGGCTCTTCGTCCGGGTCTAAAAACCAGCACTTCCCCAGCCTCCGGCCACAGGGCAAAATGATGGCACACTTCTATACGGCCTGGCTGCTGTGAAAAGCCCAGCATCTACCCCGTATGAACTTACTGTGATGATTCAGAGAGGGTTGCAAAGGCCTGTGTTATTATTTTGAGAAACCAAAAGGAAGTACCTCATTTGTTATCTCCAGGGAAGGGCTCTGACCACCGCAGTCCATCACTTCAGCTCAGACTCCTGATTTCTACAACAGCAGAACATATTTTCTCCTCTCCCCACCACCACCCCAAACTGTCCATTTCTCTATGCTGACACAGGGCACATGCCCAACAGTTTACACTCCTCTCCAATATCTTTAACTCTGCTCATTACCATCTGAGAAACTAGCCCAGGGAGGCTAACTGGCCAGCACCTTCTTCAGAGTCAGGAGTGTTCTCTTCAGAAATCCTACATATGGACATGAATAGGTTCTTATCATACCTCTCAACTGGCACCCACAGTTAAGTGAGAAGAAGATCAATTACAGCCCAGGTGAGTGGAATATGATGGTCACTGGCTGGGGGGGGGAGGGGGGGCGGGCAGGTAAGGAAAGTTATCAGGTGACTTCACTGACGGTCACTGTGCATTTCATGAGGCCACAGACAGAAAGGACATCAGGCAGGATTCAACCAGATGCATTAAATTTCCCTCAATTTACACTTTGGGACTCCTGCAAGACTAGACCAATTCCAAGGTAGGGAGGAGGCTGGTGGGGGGAAAAGACCACATTCTGCTACAGAAAAATTTTAAAGCCCTTGAAGGTGAGAAGAGAGCACCATGCCCCTGCCCCCATCCAGGAACAAAGGAAAATATATAAGCTATGACATATTGACAAGAACACCTGTCTGGCTCAGGTAAAAACTGGAGACACTCCTAGAGTCACCATCCCCTGCCCAGCCCACCCCTGTCCCCACCTTTGTCCCTGAGGGGCTCCCTCAGAGGTTGGGGGCTCTGGTCAACTGTTCTATAAGGCAACGACCCTTCTGCAACCCTAAAACTTTCTCAGGGGAGCTTACATCGCCCCGGACCATTTTCACTGCCACTGGATCTGAGGAGTGAATTTATTTTTTGAATGAATAACGAAGCCACACAGTACCTGAAAATCCCAAAAGGCGTGAAAAGATACCGAGGATGAAAGTACGCCCTCCCTCCTCCCCTCCACCCACCCTCGGCTATTCAAAAGTATTCAGAGAACATACACTGCGTGCTGGAACACCGCGCTTCCGGGCCCTGGGCTGCTGTATATAATTTTATATAATTACTGGTACCAGTTTTCTGTGCATCTTCCTCCAAAAGGTCTGTGCTTACATTGGCGGGGGGGGCCACGTGCTAGTAAGTGTGGGTTTGTTTTTTTTTTTTAATATTCTGGTGAAGTTGCTGTGTTTAGTCGCTAAGTCATATCTCTTTTGCCTCCCCCATGGACTGTAGCCTGCCAGGCTCCTCTGTCCATGGGATTTTCCAGGCAAGAATATTGGAGAGGGTTGTCATTTCCTCCTATTCTGGTAAAGGAGACCCAATATAAAATTTACCATTTTAATCATTTTTAAGAACACAGTCCAGGGCATCTAAGCACGCCCACATTGTTGTGCAACCTTCACCATGATCCATCTGCAGAATTTTCTCACCTTCCCAAGCTGAAACTTGGGAAGTCTATTAGACACTAACTCCCGATTTCCTCCTCCTCCCCTCACCAGCCCCTGGCAACCAACACTCTATGTACTGTCTGTACGAATCTGACTACTCCAAGTACTTCATAGCAGGAATTAAACAGCGTCTATCCTTTTGTAACTGACATTTCGTTTATCGTAATGCCTTCAAGATTCATCCATGCTTAGCACGTGCCAGAACTTCCTCCCTCTTAAAGGGTAAATACTATTCCATTACACACAGATACACCACATTTTGCTTATCCATTCATTTGTCAATGGACAGTTGGGTTGTCTTCAAGATTTGGCTGTTATATATAATGCTGCTATAAATGTTGGTGTACAAATATCTGTTTGAGTCCCTGCTTTCAATTCTTTTGAGTATACACCCAGAAGTGAATTCCACTGATAATTCTACATCAAAGGTTTTAGGCTCCGCCATACTATTTTTCTTCACAACCACATGCGGACTGCTTTTTTTAAAATTGGGATATAATTACAATGCTGTGTTAGTCTCTGCTGTGCAACAAAGTGAATAAGTTATATGCACACACATATCCCCTATCTCTTGGACCCCTCTCCCATCCCCCCACCCCCCCACTCTAGTCGTCAGAGCACACCAAGCTGAGCTCCCTATGTTGCACAGCAAGTTCGCACTGGCTATCTGCTTTACACTTCGCAGTGTGTATACGTCAATGCCACTCTCTCACTTTGTCCCATCCCCCCTTCCCCCACCCTGTGTCCACATGTCCCTTCTCTGCGTCTGCACCTCTATTCCTGCCCTACAAATAGGCTCATCTGTATGATTTTTCTAGATTCCACATATATACATTAACACACAATATTTGTTTTTCTCTTTCTGACTTACTTCACTCTGTAGGACAGACTCTAGGTCCATCCATATCTCTACAGCTGACCCTTTTTCATTTCCCTTTTATGGCTGCCTGTGTATTATTTCTAAGACAAATGCTAACATATTCTCCATAACGTTCTATACTACATTTTAAAATGCATTCCTCACTTTTCCCAGTTAAGGAAAAATGAAATTACTTATTAATCACTACTTGATCCTTTACATACAAGATCTCAAATAACAGGCATGAGAATTGTTAGAAAAGAAAATCCAATGATTACTTGTGGTCTAACAACAAGTTGTCTAATGGTCTTTACTCCTAAGATATTCCCTCCAGATTAGCTGTCCTGAAAGAAATTTCACTGCCCTTTCCTCAGCTGTTTTCCCAGTTCCCCAGGAAAAGGAGCAAAGAGCAAGGTTGTCTCTAAAATGTTGAGCACATGCATTGTGAGTAAATATCCCACCCTCAACAGAGACAGTGGAAAGGAAGAGGCAATGGCCAAAATTCTATTTCAAAAACATCCACTGGACCACCATGGAAATTTTCAAAATGTTAGAGAGAGACTTCCCTAGTGATCCAGTGGTTAAGAATTCGCCTTCCAATGCAGGCAGCGTGGGTTCAATCCCTGGTTGGGGAACTAGTCATGCCCCCACATGCTGCAGGGCAACTAGAGAGAAGCCCACATGCTACAACAAAGACCCAGAACAGCCAAATTAAAAAAAAAAAATGTTAAAGAGAATCGCTTCATAAACATCAGGCAAGGAGGTTTAAGAAATCAAAAAGAGAACATTACCATTATTTTTGCTTCAGTGAAAAGAACTGACTGCATAGAGTTCACATGCAAGCTGAAAAAAAGCAACACTCTGAATGGAAAGGGTCTTGTGGACACTGAGAAGAAACCCCCAAAAGGGATGCTGAGGCAGACTGTCATTTAAGATGTTAACTTTTCAACCTTGTGATAAGTCACTCTGTAGGCAGACACCACTCCATGGAGGTCACCTTCAAGGGCTCTGGCATCTATAGGGCTAAGCCAAGACTGCCAATTAATCATCAAAAAAGGACAGCATGACCAGGGCAGATGAAAACTTTTTTAACTCTGTGTGTGTGTGTTTAAAACAAAACCAAACCAAACAGGGCTGCTGAGTGTAATCCCAGAGACTTTTCTTACTTTGAAAACATTCTGGGGAACAAAAATCTCATTTTGATCCTTGATCTTACAAGCTGGTGTGTTGGATACTTCAGGGATGCTAGGTCATCTTCTAAAAATCGTTCAGAAGCTCTGCCACTGGCTCTTTGCTTTTGCTCTCAAAACACGGCAGATGAAACTATTTTTCTGACCTGACTTCAACCTTAACTCAGGAAGCAAAATCTTTGAAGCAAAGTTCAATTGCCATTCCACTGCTTCAATCCAACATGCTCAAGATTAGATAACAGCATGTTTCCAGGATAAAAATATGTGCCATTCTAGGGCATCAAAATTCTTCCTGGCTTATAGAGGCCATCTGCAGCCCTGCCTCCCATCCTCATTAGCTTTGTAATCAGAGAGGATGGCGCCTTGGCATTCCCAGACCAAACAGTGTTGTTTTACCCATCTGCAACTTTCCCCAACCTGACATGCTGATGTGTGGTCAATTGTTTCCAATTTTGCTGAGGCATAAATCTGAGTCAAGAGCATCCAGGTGACTGTGGAAAAGGCCAGGAGCCTGGCCTTGGGTCATCAGAGACCCGCCCTTATGGCCCAGTGGCATGGGGTTTCTCATCTCTTACATACTCTCTTTCCCTTTCCTTCTTTCTTTGCAAAAGTATAGCTCTCCCCAAAAAGCTGTCTGCCAGACCTACCGATAGAGGCAAAGTTGAAATTTAAAGTCTAGGAACTGATGGTTCGTAAATATGGATTCATGGGGTCGCAAAGAGTCGGACACGACTGAGCGACTGAACTGAACTGAACTGAAATATGGTTGTTGTTATTCAGTCACTCAGTTGTGTCCTACTCTTTACAACCCCATGGACTGCAGTCCACCAGGCTCCCCTGTCCTTCTCTATCTCCCAGAGCTTGCTCAAACTCATGTCCATTTAGCCAACAATGCCATCCAATCATCTCATCCTCTGTCATTCCCTTCTCTTCATGCCCTCAATCTTTCCCAGCATCAGGGTCTTAAAGATGGTAACTTCCCCTAAATCTGACATGCTACCTGTATTCCTCTCATGGATTTTAAATTGCAGTAACAATTTTAAGACAGAGGTGGCTTTAATAGCAAGCTTTACTTATTAATATTTAACCTTTACTCCTATATTAAGATAACTATTAACAGTCTGAAAAGATAACTGAAATTTTTCAGTTTATATTTTATTAGGTATTATGCTATTATGGCTGACAATTTGAGGGTATGAGAATGTCCTGAGATACACCCCTCCCAAACAACATGGGTCCTGACTGGCCCTGGCCTCTCAGTCTCTTCAACCATTGAGCTCCTCCACCTTCTTTGTAAGCATCTTATAATTCTTCTGGGCAGCTGTCCTACTTTTAGGAGATGATCCCTAGTTAAAATAGATCATCTGGGACTTCCCTGGAGATCCAATGGTTAGACTTCCATACTTCCAATGCAGGGGGCACCTGTACAATCCCTGGTCAGGGAACTAAGATCTCACATGCCAAATGGCACAGATAAAATAAAAAGAAGTTATCCCAAATAACTGGATGAAGCACAAGCTGGAATCAAGATTGTCGGCAGAAATCTCAATAACCTCAGATATGCAGATGACATCACCCTTATGGCAGAAAGTGAAGAACTAAAAAGCCTCTTGATGAAAGTGAAAGAGGAGAGCGAAAAAGTTGGTTTAAAATTCAACATTCAGAAAACTAAGATCATGGCATACAGACCTATCACTTCATGGCAAATAGATAGGGAAAAATGGAAACAGTGACAGACTTTATTTTGGGGAGCTCCAAAACCACTGCAGATGGTGACTGCAGCCATGAAATTAAAAGATGCTTGCTCCTTGAAAGAAAAGCTAGACAGCATATTAAAAAGCAGAGACATTACTTTGCCAACAAAGGTCCGTCTAGGCAAGGCTATGGTTTTTCCAGTAGTCATGTATGGATGTGAGAGTTGGACTATAAAGAAAGCTGAGCACCGAAGAACTGATGCTTTTGAACTGTGGTGTTGGAGAAGACTCTTGAGAGTCCCTTGGACTGCAAGGAGATCCAACCAGTTCATCCTAAAGGAGATCAGTCCTGAATATTCATTGGAAGGACTGATGCTAAAGCTGAAACTCCAATATTTTTACCACCTGATGCCAAGAACTGACTCATTTGAAAAGATCCTGATGATGGAAAAGATTGAAGGTGGGAGGAGAAGGGGACAACAGAGGATGAGATGGTTGGATGGCATCACCAACTCGATGGACATGAGTTTGAGTAAGCTCCAGGAGCTGATGACAGACAGGGAAGCCTGGAGTGCTGCAGTCCATGGGGTCACAAAGAGTCGGACACAACTGAGCGACTGAACTGTCTGATCCTAAATAAATAGATAGTCCATTTTATTATCCCTAAACTGACAGTTTTTCATCTCTGTCTCCCTACTTTTAATTCAGAAAACATGGCCATTGTATTTGTAATCTACGCTAGGTCTGGTGCTTTACTTGCATTATCTTATCAAAACGTCTCAGGAAAGTACCTATATTATTATCTGCATTTTACAGATACAAAGACAGAGAAGGGAAGTAACTTGTCCGAGGTCACACACTGCCCAAGGTGACACGCAGGTAGGTGCTGGAGCTCGGAATCAATGCAGGGCCATCCTGCTCCAAAGCCTGGACTCTGCTCTCACAGGAGGAAGAGGATACTGGAGTTATCAGCTAGTTTGGGTAGCAGGGGAAAAGAGTGAGCAAACACACAGATAACCTTTTTTGCTTCCCAAATCCCACTGCCCAGCTCTGCAGTTTACAAGCTGTGCAACCTTAGGCAATATTTCTCTGAGCACTACAATTCTCCGTGCCTCAGTTTCTTCACCTGTAAAATGATAATGACAGTAGCTGCCTTACAGTGTTAAAAAAGTTAACAAGTGTTTAAGGCTAACACTGTGTCCAGCACACAAGAAGAGTCTGTGGGTGTGAACTTCCACTGTTAATACTGTGAACTTTGTAGGCCTCAACTACTCAAAAATCAGCACATCCCAAAATACAGACAGTAATGTTTCCCAATGATGGACACTATAATACTGAACTGGGGTATGGACTGGAAATCCGGTAGCTGATCCCAAATGTCAAGTAATTTGACCAAATGATGTATAATGTTTATACAAATAAGCCATGGTTCTTTCCATAAAAGAAATTATGATCTAGTGGTGGAAAGAAACAGGATGGATTTTAAAGAATTCGCCTGCAACACAGGAGATGAGGGTTCAATCCCTGAGTCAAGAAGATCCCCTGGAGAAGGAAATGGTAACCCATCCCAGTATTCTTGTCTGGAGAATTCCATGGACAGAGGAGCTGGTGGGCTACGGTCCATAGGTTTGCAAACAGTCAGACATGACTGAAGCGACTTAGCACACACAGGATATAGAAAGTGATCTGGCTGCTAGAAAACAGGTCTAAGATTTTAACCTGGGTCATCAGACCTCAGGGCTAACCTAGTTAATACGTGACCTCATTACCCCCTAATATGACGGAAAGCCCTTATGACTATTGCAAGACCAATGCTAATTCAATGCTGGCCGTTCAGGAAGCCTGTGATTACAAGTCCCACCTAACTGGCTGTGTCCATGGTCAACCCCAGCCCACTGCCCTAGGATTTGTTGTTTTCGAGCTTCTGTGTCTCACAACCACCCCCTATCCAAGATGACATCTGCCCAAGCTGATGGGCAATTTAAGACAACTGAAAATTTTTTCAGGCTCTTCATTTTCCATCTCATTCCAAAGTGACATGATGTTGGAAACTGTGAGCTGACCTTTGCTCAGCAACTATGCCTTCTCGTTCCATACACCTGTGTGCAATGTGGTACACCCCAAACAGCAATTGTAGACTTGCCCGAACCTGCTAGCAAAGAAACTGTCCAGTAACAGGCTTCTAGAATGCTCCCCATGGAGCTAAAGTTATCAGGACTGCTATCTCTGACTCAAATCAAGTTTTCCAAAGACCAAGGATTCTAATGCTAGTGCTAAGCAACAACCCCATCACCCATCAAACAAGCTCCAGACACAGAGAAGGGGCCTGGAAGATAACAGAGATGAAGCAGGCGGGAACCCTTTTTCAAAGGCAGGTCCTATCAGAAAGGGAAACATGACATGAGTATCACCATTACTGCACTAATAAGCACCGCGTACTATCATCTGGCTCCTGGATGAGGATTTTACAAATATTCTCTTCTTCATGCTTGAAAAATCCCTATGAGGGTATTGCTGCTCTTGCCTGGAGAATCCCAGGGATGGGGGAGCCTGTGGGCTGCCGTCTGTGGGGTCACACAGAGTCGGACACGACTGAAACAACTTAGCAGCAGTAGCAGCAGCAGCAACCTCATAGATGAGGAAAATGAGGCAGAGACACAGACAACTTTTGAGCAGCAAAACAAAGATAAGAGCTGTTGGCACAATCCAAAATCTGGACTCCTTGCCATCCAAGGAAGAAGGTGATACAGGCTATCGTGGATAACAGGCAGTTTATACAAGGACACACACGGGCAGGCAAGGCTGGAGGTCCTAACATCTGACAAGAGTGGTGCTGGTGCTGAGGGTCCTCAGACCACACGTCCGAGTACAAGCCCTCACCAAGCAACAAAGGCCACGAACTCACGGACCATTCTATATGAAGGAGACTGGCCTCGTTAGGTTTACAGCTTGGCTTTATGGACACCAACACCAGACTTAAAGTAAATGGTCTTACCTGGCCCAAAAGGATGTTGAGAAAGTACCCAGTATCGTCTCTCATGAGCCCCAAGGAATCATTTCTCAGCCTTTGGAACCTATGTCCCTAAGATGCCTTCTCAGTCCATCTGGCCCTTACTAGACCAGAAGACTGTGCAGCTTTACTGTGTGTGTGTCTGTAAAGTGAAGTGAAAGTGTTAGTTGCTGAGTCGTGTCCAACTCTATGCAACCCTATGGGCTGTAGCCCACCAGGCTCCTCTGTCCATGGGATTCTCCAAGCAAGAATACTGGACTGGGTAACCATTTCCTTCTCCAGGGTATCTTCCCCACCTGGGGATCAAACCCAGATCTCCTTCATTGTAGGCAGATTCTTTCCTGTCTGAACCACCAGGGAAACCCATGTGTGTGTGTATACACACATACGCACACACACACACGTAAATAATTGAACTGATATGCTTTATCAAATTATAGTCTCTCCCATTTCTAATGCACATCCCCTCTAAATATTGCTGACCTGCCACTGAAAATAGCTGAACTATTAGATGTCATAAAGTAAAGTTAATGTAATAAAATAAAAAGAATTGTCCTTCACCATCTAACTGTATGTGGAATCCAAGGATGAATCTGATTATTAACAGTGAGTCCAGAGCTAAGATCTTTTTCATAGGAATACATGAAATTTTCTAGAGCACCATAAATGAGGACATGATCCTGTTTACGCAATACTGCCCTGGTTTATAACTCTGAGGTTCCCTCCGGGTAAGTGTCATCACAGTCACATAAGGCAGTGTACATTCCAACCCCCGCCAAAGCTCCCCATCTGCTCAGTGCACACATATGGATTTAATTTTAGTGCACATTGAGCCACCTTGGCAATAGGAGAGGAGAAGATATTTTCAAATGCCTTCGCCCCACAATGTAAGGTTTATGTTCCTCGAGGTAAGCAACATTCCACACAGCTTCTGGAATGCAGCACAGTCAGAGGCAGTGTGAAATCTGGCCCTGAGGTTTAAGGACACACAAACCTCTCTGGGATGGGCAGATCAGAACACCCAGACACGGAGACCCCATGGTGCTGAGACAGCATGCAGTTCAGACCTGGTGGTGCATGGTGCCCTGCGGAGCACCAAGGACAGACACACCCAAAGACAAGCTGACACTCAACAGGAGACAGTGTCAGACTCTGCCATCTCTGGACTCCTCTGTCTTCCCACCCCCACCACCCTGAAGCCCAGGAGGATGAGGGCATCTCCACAGGGATATCAAGGACAGAGCCCCTGGACTGTAACAGCCCACAGACTCCAACGGGCGGTGAAGCCTCTGAAAAGAGGCTCAGAAGGCATAACATGCTGTCTTTCCACATTTACCAGTTTCCTTACAAGAAGAAATTGCTCCCACCAGGAGAGATTTTACAACTCAGTATGGTGTAGTCTTCTCGCCAGAATCTTTGCTGCAGAAAGACGTTTCACGGAAATGCAAATGTGTCAGGTTGTACCCTAATTAGCTACTTTCTAAAACATGTATAATTCACATCTTAAATTGCCTAATGAAGATGGGGTGGTACAGCTTCATCACAAACTTGGCTTCCGTGAACAAAGAATAATTGAGTTCCTGATATAATAAAAATTTTAAAAAATTCTTAGCCCTTCTATGCTGCCGCTTAATAAACTAGTATGCAAATAATCAAAATGAAAGCTCCCATGAAATCAATCGACATATTCATTCTGTTCTTTAATCTGGCAGATTGGAGATGAGCTCGGCATAATCACCCAGAGCCAATACGGGATTTACCTCCTCCCTCCGAGCTTCCTTCCTTCCTGAAAGGAGACACAAAAATGACAAGTTTCTCTCCTGTCCTCCACACGATCAGCTGAAATCCATCCACCCGGCAACCCTCAGACATGTGTTTCTAATGGGATCAAAACAAATTTAAAAGTCACTCCACGCTCAGCAAAAAGTTCAGTGAAGTGGAAATTGCTGAAGAGGAGCTGTGAGCAGCAAGTGGCTAACTGCAGCTTGGAAAAATATTGTCAGAAATTGTGTTCCTGCTCGATTTCGCTGGCTCTGAGGGGAGAAGAGTTAAGAAGCTCAATCTTGAGACTCGCTAGGGAAACCACAGACTGTTTCAGGGCCAATGTCTTCGTGTGTGGTGTCTGTTACAACACCAAAGAACACAGGAACGAAAGGAACAGCCCTGACACACGTTCTGCCGCTCTGCCTCCTTCATATTCTCAACTGAAAAACCAAACGGGTCACAGACATTTTAAGTCAGTCGGTTGGCTCAATAAGTTTATTTGTCCTTAAAATATTACATCATTCTGACAATTTTGAAGGAAAAAAAGAACTCAGTTACTTCAAGCTGAACCCTGCCAAATGCCAAGAAACCCATATTTTAGGGTTGGGGGGGTATATTTGTTTTGTTTTTTTAAAAAGCATCTCTATTAACCCAGGACATTCCTTTTAGTATGGGGTAACTTTAACCTCATTTAAAGAATTGGGGGGAGCGAACATCTTAGTTTCATTCTAAATAAATGTCTTGGAGGAAGATTAGAGGAAGGTGGTCAAAAGTTACAAACTTGCAGTTTTAAGTACCAGAGGCTGATACGATATCTATAGTTAACACTGCT
This sequence comes from Bison bison bison, assembly GCF_000754665.1. Lineage (NCBI taxonomy): Eukaryota > Metazoa > Chordata > Mammalia > Artiodactyla > Bovidae > Bison > Bison bison. The sequence continues at coordinate 4,920,407 of NW_011494899.1, forward strand.
GTAGGATATATAGGAAAGGTGTTAAGAGAATAAGAGAGTTCTCATCACAAGAATTTTTTTTTTCTTTTCCTGTATCTCTATGAGATAATGGATATGAACTAAACCTGTTGTGGTAATCATCTCACAATATTTGTAAATCAAACCATCCTGCTGGACTGTTTAAACATACATCAGTAATGGATATCAGTGATCTCTCAATAAAACCAGGGGAAAAATTGCTGCATAATTAAAATTTTAAAAATAAAAAAAAGAAAGAAAGTAAAAAGAAATGTCTTCATATTGCTAGCCTTAGGGCAATCTAGGAGGCTTATATAAACCTTATATAGGGTGCAAGCAAGACCCTAAAAAGACTTATTCTAGAAAAGCTGCACATGACTCACAGGCCATTTCAGAGCACTTCCTTTTCACAGAGTATTGATCGGCATTTGCCGCCAGCTCCTGCATTTCCATTCTCCCCACCAAGCCTTACCGATCCACAAACCACCACTGTCTTAGGGGAGCACAGCTGGGAAAGAACCATGTTGAGCAGAATCCTTTCATAATGCCAATAAGCCTCCCCTCATTTACTTATTCTATTTATTCTGTTTTTGTTGGCAAACCAGATAAAGGAGGGGCCGGGACAGGCACAACTATCAAAATAAGGCTTGAGGAAAAGTGCTCTAAATTTTAGCCATCCTCCTACCCAGTGTATTTCTGATGGTTTTTTTTTCCCTAAATCAGGGGAAATTAAACTTTGGGAGATCAACCCTGAGTATTTCACAAAATACCGACAGTTTTATACTGGATGCCAAGATAAAGTGCAATTAAGTGCAAAACAATAAATCGATTCATAACAATAGGAAAACGCGATCATGCTCAAGGGTGAAACTTCTTCCAGTGCTGAACCCAGGGCTCCTCGGCTTCCTCGATTCATGTTCTGTGATGCACGGCCAACTGGGGTAATGCAATGATGCAATGAGTACAGTAAAGGAAGCAGGTTCAAGAAACATGATGGAAATTCATAAAACAGTGATCCAATCCGTTGGGCGTGTAGGGGTTCAAGTGACTTGGGGGCTGGTCAAGGGAAAAGATATGAGCATGAGAGACCCAAGGAAAGCTTTATTGGGAAGGGACGTCCTTTGTGGCAAGAGACCACCCAGAGGCTTGGCTCAAGGTTCACCATTCAGAAGCGAAGAAGGATCAGAGAATTCCTGGGGGAGGGGAACTGGAGAGGAGACTTACTTGTCTAAGTGCTGTCACTCAGCGGTGGGGAGGGTGGTGGGGGCTTTGAGTCACAGAGCTCCAAGGACAGTAGCAGCTTGGGGTTTAGAACCACAAGGCTCCATCTTATCAATGACCAGCAGATGCTGGGTGCTATTTCACAGGGTATGCAAAGCAGACAGATCCTAAATGGCTAAAAATCTACTTGTTTGGGCTATTTTTAAAGCAATTGCATGTGTAAAAATTTGCATTTGGTGCCATTGGGTCTTTGAGCTTGTGGGTCTCACTCAGGCTGCAGTGCAGAAATACATACCCTGCAGCCAAGACACAGTGGCCATCTTTGGCTCATTTACATAACACAGGGACAGGGGCGATCCTCATAGAGGAGGCTGGGAACTAGACATCGAAGGAATGCTCTGCCAGTCAAAAAGGCAAAGGAGGGCACTCTTGGCAGAAGGAACTGCAAAGGCACACTCAGTGACATGGGCAGTGTCCAGGTCTTGACATTCCAGACAATAAGGCATGAAAGGCAATCAGTGGGGCTAGAAGCCAGGGCACAAGGGAAGGTGGCCAGAGAAAGGCAAGAAATGAGCCTAACATATGATGTGACACTTGAGTGACAGTTCAAAGATCAATTCTGATCTCACTACTTTTAGCAGGTGTCATGAGGTAGCTTACTTAATCTCCCAGCCTCCATTTCTTCAGCCGTAAAAGCAGATTGTAAATGATACCTACCACCATGCTATCCATTCTGCCTTTTACTGATGTGTTAGCAGGCAACCATAGTAATGGTGTGGCCTCAGACCTCATGTCAAGGAAAGCTGACTCCATACCACTGACTGCAACAGAAAGAAGTGACTATCTGTAACCAAAAATGTGTCCCGGCAAGACCTGTGCTGAGAGAACGTGCATTGGATGGGGGAGACACAAAAGGCAGGACAACAAGGAGACTACTGCAAGAGTCCTAGCAAGGAATGCTGAAGGTCTGGCTAGAATAATAATAAAAGGAACAGAAGGAAGAGGAACTGCCAAGAAATTTCTCAGAGAGCATCAACAGGGAGGAGAAAAGGATGAAACAGAGGGGGAAAAATGATGACTTCAATGCTTCTGTCCAGGGATTTCCCAGTTCTCTGTCTCCATGGCCTCATCCTTAAAGAAAAGGGACTTGGTAGAAAGAAGCAAGGTTATAAACATGTTACAATTCTTCTAGGAGAAAAATGTCACTTTCTGACAGTATTTTTCAAAGGAGAAAGGAGGAGACAAATGATGGAGGTGAGATGTGGCTGATGGAAACCATAAAGGCTAGCCAGAACGCCATTATATTAGCTTCAGTGGGATTTGTAGCAGAAAAGTGGCATTTGTCTTCCTCAAGGTTTTAATGAGTCCAAAGTCCATGTGATTTCTCAATGAACCATCTCTACCAGAAAAGACTCCTGCAGAGCATTTAAACCATGAATAAAGATCCAGAGAACAGATCCCTTCATTTATTTCAACTGCTTCAGAATTAGAAGAAACTTGGTCTTCACATCCTTCCAGGGACAAGGATTTTGAAAACCTCAAAGGACTGTCAGGAGTCTGGACAACCAGACTAAAGCCTTGAGAAGAATTCCATGGAGATTCAGGCGTCTTCAACACAGGCCCACAAACATGCAAGTGGAAGGGGTTAAAAATAAAGTCTTAACCTACATTTAAAGGTAGTTAGGCTTTTTTCTTCTTTTCATCAACCTTTCCTGCAATATTTTAATTAAGCTGCTAAATGGGTTATTAAGACTTCATGCTCAAATCTCCCCTATTTCTAAGTTGTCAATATCCCACCAGCTTTAATATCCATTTCTGTCACATGGGACATTAAGGGGTATGGTTATGTTGACAACTCAAAGCTACAAAAAGGTGTCAGAGGTACGTGGATATTGAACAAATTGTGCAACGGAACAAAGTGCAAGCTAAGATGCTCTAAAATGGAAAAAAAAGGGCAAGTTAGGAAGCAAGTTCATGGAGGATGATCATATAGGCTAACATCAGAAATGATGATGATCGTTGATTATGGTAATGACGGTGGTAGTGGTGGTAATAACATTTATTGAACACTTAACACTTGAACAGAAACCACCAGTTTGTTCCCTAATAGCCAATCTCTCTGTTTTTACATAATAACAGATTTTTTGGGTGTCAGTTAAAGACTAAAATTTCCCTAACTTACTTTTGAATAACATGGTCATATGGCTAACTTCTCACCAACGGGATGAGGCAGTGAGCAACTTTCAGGCCACACCCTCCATTTCCCTTTTCCCCTTCCTGGCTGGAATGTAGAAATGATGGCAGGAACTAAAGAAGCCATCTTGGACCATGAGACAGAAGGCACATATTAAGGCTAGTAATGATACAAGGAAGAAGAAGCTGAGTCCCTAATCACTGTGGGACTTCCAAGCTTCCTGCACCCTCTACCTATGGTATCCAAAGTAGGTACCATGGTTATCTTCATTTTACCATGGAGGATACTGGGGCCCAGCAAGGCAAGTCACTTGTTAAGCAAACTGGGGCCTGGTTGAGGACCCCAGAGCCAGATTCTGGGAGTTAGACTATGAGATGTCCATACAACTATATTCAACAGCATATTGCTAAAATAACCTATAAAGGAAAAGAATTTGAAAAAGAATATACATATAACTGAATCACTTTGCTATACACCTGAAACTAACACAACATCGTAAATCATGTGTGTGTATATATATACACACACACACACACACTCATTTTATATATACACTATATATACCATGTATTTATATATATGTATATATATAGCACCTCCCCACCACACAGTCAATCTGAACCAAGGAAGGAATCTGACCGATTTCCAAAGATTGAGGCTAGACTTAACAACCTCTCTAGCCAAAGGTGAGTGGGCTGAATCACTTGGCTGCCCTTGGCCATTGCAGTCTCTGGAGGATTAGCTTGCCCTTCCTCTTCTTTCTCTCAGATTTGGGGAAGCTCAGCTAGAGACTCTGTCACTTCTCCAGCTAAACCTCATGTCCTCCGCAGGGTAGATCTGAACACTGTGGTGAAACATGCATGCTGCTGAAGCCTGCAGACACAGCTGTTTCTTGACATCAGTTGGGTCTCTCAACACTAGACTGAGATCCTCTAAGTCCAGCAAGGGGATTATTGCATTTCTACACTTTTTTAATCTTCTCATTTCCCTTCCGAAAAGTACAGCCCCCTCTTCATGGTACAATTCAGAAAGAATTGCAAAGTCAGTCCTGGGGACACAGCAGCACACGGAAATGCTGTCAAGTGCATTGACTCGAAAAACAGCCAAGTCGTCATTCTTCTTTCACAAGTTTTCAAAGTCAAGTACAACTAAAAAGTCCCAAGAGCACCAAGAGTGAGGAGTGAATTTAAAATTCTCTCTGTCTGGACACCAAAGAAAAAGCAGCATAGAGGCTGGTTCACTCACTAACTTATCTTTGGACCTGACAAAGTCTCAGAAATTTCCCAAAGCAGCGGAAAGAAGAGCCACTAGTGACCCAGCTCTCTAGCAGCAGGGCGCCCAGGGAATACCCAGCAGTTGTAGTGAATAGAGCTGTCATAAGCAGCTCCCCTCTATGTTTTCAAAGGAAGAGTGAGTTAAAGGAGGTTTCATTTCGCCAGTTTCGCTGAAATTTTGCTATGCTAATGAGTATTTTCAGAAGATTCTGCTTTGGGTATCAAGACCTGCCAGAAAGGATGTGGAAGCCTTTAACATTCAGATCTTCTTGCTCACACCTAAGGACATACCACCCTCTAGGGAAAGTTGGCTCAAGCTTATCCAAAGATAACCTTCCTTGAAAGGGTATCGTAATGGTTAGATGAGTATATGCTCACTCGACATATAGAGTGTGCTCAAGCAACACTAGCTAAAACTACTGGTTGTATCATGGTCACCTGGGGACACACCTGTGGGGAGCTAGGAACACCCCACAGAGAATCGAGGTAGATTCTGTACTCTTCTAATACAGTACAAAATGGGGGAACAAGGGCATCCTAAGGCAACAGAACAGTAAACGGTGCTTTCACTGATTCAGTAAATGTTGATTAATTATCAGACTCAGAGCTGCATGTTAGGGAGAAAAGATAAACAAAATCCTTAGCCTCAACATTCTCAGAATCTAATGTAGGAAAGAGACAAAAGAACACACAAGTACAGAACGACTGACAAAGCTGTGGCTGAGGTCAGTGCTAGTGCTATAGGCGTATCAGTGAGAAGATCCAAGCCTGTGGGGACAAGGAGGGGTGGGCAAGGAGGGCCTCGGGGGGCCATCCAAATGGTGGCTCAGATGGTAAAAAATCTGCCTACAATGCAGGAAACCTGGGTTTGATCCCTGGGTCAGGAAGATCCCCTGGAAAAGGGAATGGCTACTCACTCCGATAGTCTTATCTGGAGAATTCCATGGGCAGAGGAGCCTGGCAGGCTGCAGCCCACAGGGTAGCAAAGAGTCGGACATGACCGAGGGACTGAGCATGCACACACACCATGAATACAGCTGCAAGAGGAGAGTGACATGAACAGGTTTTCACTTTATGAAGAGCGCTCTGGTGGTGATGAGGAGAACGGAATTGGGCAAAGGAGAACCTAGAGGCAGGCAGACCACGGAGAAGACAACACAGGGGCCAGTCTTCAGCGTGTGTTTAGTTGGAACTTGATTATTTGGCTCAAGACACAATCTCTTGTTACCCAGGGTCCTCAGATAGGAGTCTTCCCGTCCATGTGGATTTGAGTCTCTTCTCGGACTCACTGTTCCTGCCTGTTCCCAGGCTGGTTTGATCCCTTACCACCAATACCTGCCATGGCCTAGGGGCCCCCTAAAGCTAAACAAATAGCGGCCTGGGGAACAGGAATAAAAACAACGCTGCAGTGTCTTCCAAACATAAGTTGGGAGCCTGGGGACCCAAGGCCGGAGAGTCAACCCTTCAGGAGAACAAGAACTCTGGTGTCCCCAGCTGCCCTTTGAGGCCCCTCTAACAAGCGCCCCTTACAAATAACGCCCCAGCAGGAAGCCCATTAACACCTCACAGGGGCAAACCTCAAGCCTTGTAGGAGAAACTTCAAAAGACATCCCAGCAGCACAGAACACCAGAAACTCATCAATCAAGTACACCATCCCAGGAAGTAGCCGGCTGAATTGGGGGAAGGAGTCGAGCACATAAATTAAGGGTCCCTGAGCCCCCATATGCCTCTCGATTTATTACCACAGAGGCCAACTGTGCTCCTTAAAGTTTAAAAAGGATCAAGGCTTCTATAAACAGTATATAGAACTACCTTCCATGGAAAAAAAACATCAAGAGAAACCCCCCTCCCCTCTCTCTTTTTAAGAAAACGATCCTTTTGTGAAATTTCCACTGCACCAAACCCATTGCTTCAAGTGTTACTGAAAGTCCAACTTGCTAGTCGGCCCTTTAAAAAAATATAATTTCAGCTACAATTACCAATTGCCTTTTGATCTGTTGAAATTAATTTCAGAATTGGATTTTCTCCTGAGTAGGTCACCTCCCTGAATGATACGCTAACAGCTCAGGCCTGTTAGCTGAAAATCTATGACACTGCTTAGAGGCTTACGGCAGTTTTTCTTCTCCCCGCTCTCTACACACACACAAACACCAATCCTTTAGTTGCAGAAAGAGCTAGTTCATCATTCATGCCCAGCACAGCAAAGATGCAGAAAAGGGCTACAGGAGAAGCACTGTGTGCTTACTTGCTCAGTCGTGTCCGATGCTTCGCGAGCCCGTGGACTGTAGCTTGCCAGGCCCCTCTGCTCATTGGGATATTCCAGGCAAATATACTGGAATGGGTTGCCATGCCCTCCTCCAGGGGATCTTCCCAATTCAGGGATCAAACCCAGGTCTCCTGCATTGCAGGCAGATTCTTTGCTGTCTGAGCCACCAGAGAAGAGAAACATTGCATGAATATTTCTCAAGGGATTGTTAGTTGTGTAAAACCAAAAGGCATCATGTGTCTCATTTCCACCACTAAAAACCTCTAGTCACCCAGATTTACATATACACATATTTGGAATAACCCCGATCCCTTTTCTTCTAATAATCATCAAAATAGCTAGATTTTCCAGAGCATGTACTACAAACCAGGTCTGTGTTAAGCACTTGGCAAATCTTTGCCCTCACTTCAGCCTCATAATAATTCTTTCAGGTAAATAATACCGTCGCTACTCCCATTTTACAAGAAAGGAAACTGAAGTTCAGAGAGGTTAAGAAATTTGCCCAAGGTCACACAGGTAAAGGGCAGTAAAACAGAAGACCAAATTTCAGTTGGTCCAGTCTCAAACCTATGCTCTGAATCAGTCATTTTAATGGCATGTCCCTGTGCTAAGACGGAACTCTATGCCTTCCAACTGGCCTTCTAGTTTAATACATTTAGAAGACGTTTTGCACTTAAATTTACCCATGGCTCAAAAAGCAATATTGAATATTATACACGATAAGGCTTTTTAAAAACCTTTTAAGAATTCCATTGGGTACCTTAAGACTTTTTTGCTGTTCTAAGATTTGGTCTTTTTTTCTGGATTACAATTTCTTCCCTCTTCTTCTGTTTAATAATACAAGCACTTACACTGTGCTTAGAGTTATACAAAACATGAAATCCAACTCCACAGCTTGGGTTTATAAAAACAAGCGAGACTGTCACAACGGTTACATGCTGTACTTTGTACAAGAAGAGATGAGACCCAAAACAAAAATAGGTATGTGTCAAGTAAGAGTTTGACTTGAAATTTAGGGAAACGTCCTCCACCCTAGACTGCCGTTTCCTTGAGGACAGCAATCATGTCTTATGTTATTTTTTTATCCCCAGAGCCTAGCACGGACTGGCACATCAGTCAGTCAGTTCAGTCACTCAGTCGTGTCCAACTCTTTGTGACCCCATGAAGCGCAGCACACCAGGCCTCCCTGCCCATCACCAACTCCCAGAGTTCACTCAGACTCACGTCCATCGAGTCAGTGATGCCATCCAGCCATCTCATCCTCTGTTGTCCCCTTCTCCTCCTGTCCCCAATCCCTCCCAGCATCAGAGTCTTTTCCAATGAGTCAACTGGCACATAGT
>NW_011494899.1:4928799-4952392 GCF_000754665.1 Bison bison bison
GATGCCATCCAGCCATCTCATCCTCTGTTGTCCCCTTCTCCTCCTGTCCCCAATCCCTCCCAGCATCAGAGTCTTTTCCAATGAGTCAACTGGCACATAGTAGATGCTTAATAGACATGAGTTTGAGCAAACTAGGGGAGATAGTGAAGGACAAGGAATCCCAGCATGCTGCAATCCACAGGGTCACAGAGAGTCAGACACAACTGAGCGACTGAACCAAAGATGCTTAATAACTGTTTCCCAAAATGGAAGGTAGATGGATGGTGACATAGATGGATGGGTGAAGGGATGCTTAAACCAATGCTTAAATACTAAAGTTATCTCTAAGGAACTTGTTCTTGCTCTATTTCTATGTTTAAGATTGTTTTCTGACCAGATATGTAATTTTCAACAGTCCATCCTGGACTCAGATAAACAAATGACCCAGCTTCAAAGCCCACTAACTCAATGACAGTAGGGCCAAATGTTAGCTGCTTCTGATCCATGACCTTCCCCCAAGGACAGGCAGGTGGATGCCAGCAAGTATACTCTGTAACTGCCCGTTTACTAAACACATACTGAATGCAAGTAACTCTTCCAAAAGGCAGCCCCATTTGTCGGCACCAAAGCACGTTTGTCATCTTCTCCCTGCGTCCTTCCCATTCGTCCGTCACCACAGTGGGAAGCAATAATCAGTCACTTTGAGTTAGTAACCACTCTAGAAAACAAGTCCTGCAGTGCCACTCGATTCCAATGAGAAGCAAAGAGAAAAAAAACAGTTCTCTGGCTTCTGTGAGCACTGCAGCTCCAAGGCCGCCGGTCAGAGCCACAACTCACATGCATCTATCTCCCTTCCCCAGCAACATAGCACATGAGATGGATTTTTCAAGATAAACTCAGAGGTGGGGTGTGGGAAACCCACGTGAGATTCCCAGAGCACCCTTCTTCAAAATGCCTGTGTGCAGCAGGGTTCCCAAGGCATTCAGTTCAGTTATTCAGTTGTGTCTGACTCTTTGAGACCCCATGGACTGCAGCATGCCAGGCTTCCCTGTCTATCACCAATTCCCGGAGCCTACTCAAACTCATCTTCATTGCATCAGTGATGCTATCCAACCATCTCATCCTCTGTTGTCCCCTTCTCCTCCCTCCTTCAATCTTTCCCAGCATCAGGGTCTTTTCCAAGGAGTCAATTCTTCCCATCAGGTGGCCAAAGTACTGCAGTTTCAGCTTCAGCATCAATCCTTCCGATGAATATTCAGGCCTGATTTTCCTTTAAGATGGACTGGTTGGATCTCCTTGCAGTCCAAGGGACTCTCAAGAGTCTTCTCCAACACCACAGTTCAAAAGCATCAATTCTTCAGCGCCCAAGGCATTAGAAAGCAAAAAAGAAACTTATGAATCATTTGCCCTGTTGTAGTGTGCTGTGCTTGCATGCTCAGTCGTGTCTGACTCTTTGCAACCCCATGGACTGTAGCTCACCAAGCTCCTCTGTCCATGGAATTTTCCAGGCAAGAATGCTGAAGTGGGTTGCCATTTCCTACTCCAGGGGATCTTTCCAACCCAGGGATCGAACCTGTGTCTCCTGTATCTTCTGCACTGGTAGGCAGATTCTTTACCACTGCGCCACCTGGGAAGCCCCATAATGCAGAAATAACAGGCAAACAAATCAGAAAGAATTCTGATCAAATGCCAGTGTTCTAACAAGCAATGCAACATTCCTCATATAAGAACCTGACACTGCTCTCTGGTATTACAAAGCATCTTAATATTTCATTTGGGAAAGCTAAGGAGAGGGATGTGAACACTCCATTTAACCAGGAAGGGAAACACAGCTCACTTGATGAGATCAATTTCTTGTCTCAGGTCATAGAACCAGGAAAGGGAAAGTAGCACGTTTTACATCCCACTCTGATATATTTCTATTTGCTCAACAGAAACACTTCAAGGCTTCATGATGAGTGCCAGGCCATACTCAGGTAAGTTCCAAGCTGGGAACAGTTCCCATCTTTATGAGGTTTCCAGACATCTAACAGTTGAGCCAAAATTTAAACTGGCTTCCCTGACTCCACAAGCACCGAGTCATGCATGAGGTGATAGGAGTTCTCCCAGCACCAAGCCAGCCAGAGGAGGAGTGAAGAACAGAGTCGGGGTTGGGGAGACAGAAGAAACTCAACCCACACATCTGAACACAGAGAGGAAACTGCAGGTGACTGACTCCATCTCAAAGCTTTCACCTCACAGACAAACCTCTGTCTAGGAAATGAACACAGGTGCACCCGAATAGAGACAATCCAACTGGACTTTCATGCTATGAAAAAGGCCTTTTAAGGAGCAAATTATCCATTTCTAATTAGTCAAGCATCACACCTTCTCTTACTAGGTAATTTCTTATAATTTTCTTATTTCTCACCCAACCCATCCCAATACATGAAAATAATGTGCTATGAAAAACAAAGCCCAAATCTAACACCACTACATAGCCAGAATATTTAAACTCTCAAATCATTTATACCACACTGCCATATTGCCTTGATCAAAGAGAGTTAGAATAAAACCTACCCTGTAGAGGTTCCCAAACATGGCTGCAGATCAAAAGAAGCACCAGGAAACCTCTTCATTCTATTATTATTACTATCATCATTATTTTGGAAGCACCACTCGGCTTGTGAGATCTTAGTTTCCTGACCAAGGATCAAACAGGGGCCCTCGGCCAACAGAAGTGGAGTCCTAACCACTGGACCGCCAGGGAATTCCCTAGGGAGACTTTTTATGTGATGGAATGCTGGGTCCACCTCTGGAGATTTGAATGAGTGGGTGGTCTAGAAGGGCCCAGACGTCTAGTGCAGGGGGTACTAGTGTTGGAAAGCACCCAGACAATTCTGATGACCCCTGCAAAAATGCACCTACACAGATCACTCTGGAGGAAGGCTGTCTGGACAGCACACACCTTAATGTACAGATCCACCAAGTAACGAGGGAGACCCGTTCCACACAAAGTATAACGTCAAGCCATCTTTACAACATCTTCAAGACTGGCACAATTACACCCATTTAGGGGAAGATCCCCTGGAGTAGGAAATGGGAACCCACTCCAGTATTCTTGCCTGGAAAATCCCATAGACAGAGAGTCCTGGTGGGCTGCAGTTCATGGGGTAGCTAAAGAGTCGGACACAACTTAGCAACTAAAACAACAACAGAGAGGAAAACTGGGCCTCAGTGTGATACAGTCATCCCTCAGTTTCCATGGGAAATTGGTTCCAGAGCACCTCTCCCACACCCGTAGATATCAAAGTCCCCAGTGTTCGACAGCCTTAGAGTCAGCCCTATTTATCCACAGGGCTGCGAATTCACCCACTTGCAGACTCAATCCTGAATCCATCAATATATACTGATTTGCACAGCATGTATGAATTCCCAGGCTTCCCCAAGAAAGCCAGTCCTGTGCTCCTACAATGCTGAGAAAAGTCTTCTAAGAAAAAGAGAGCGAGTGTTAGGACACAGAGACCATAAAAGTACTGAAAAGGCCGGCACGGATTCAAGAATGTCTTGACTTCATTTCCTATTATTGATTAATAAAACTGAGAAAGCAATACCAGAGGAGACAGACATCCCGATTTTATCAGCTCCAGCAGACTCCAGAATTTCCTGGGTGTGGGTAGGGTGTGAGGATCCTGTTGGGATTTCACCAGCAAGCAGAACTGGACCTAACAAGTCCAAATCCATTCATCTGCAGGGCAGTTCTGACGGCCACAGCCTGGGCACTGCACTCAGCAGCCAGGAAAGGGATAAAGGCAGAAAACTCCCACTGGCAGGGAAAGAGGATACCATTTCCCAGGCTGGGGGAGGCACAGTCCCATCTTCAGACAGTAGAGAAGACCCAAGCCCATCTCTCCTTAGTGTCTAAAGAATCAGTCACCCACGGGCAGAGTGGGGTACCCTGAACACCCCCATGCAGGACACCTTCCTCCAGGATACCATCTATGCTGGACTCTTCAGGCTGAAGTATGGTCTGCTCTCTGGGAATTGGGTCAGGGCTAGGAGGAGCCAGGAGCACAAGGTTCATATCTGGCCACCTCACTAACTCAGTGTGTTCTTGGCCAAGTCAGTTCCCCTTGGGCCTGCATTTCCAGAATGCAAAGGTAGTACAAGATCCTCTTTGAATTTCCCACCAGCTCTGATAACACATGAAACCCAGACTACAGTAGCCACTGGGCTGGCAGGATAGTCTATGCAGTGGCAGGGTGTGGGGGAGAAGCTGTAGGAGGGAGAAAACCACCCTGCCTGTAATTGTAATGGAGATTCATCTATGGGACACACACACTGCCATATGTAGGCAGATAAGAAAGTGGTTACATAAGATAAGCAAAGGGTAGGGACCCAGAGAAAAAGACTACGAGTTGTGGTTATTCAGTTGCTCAGTCATGTCCGACTCTTTGTGACCCCATGGACTGCAGCATGCCAGGCTTCCCTGTCCTTCACCATCTTCTGGAGTTTGCTCAAACTCATGTCCATTGAGTCAGTGACACCATCCAACCATCTCATCCTCTGTTGCCCCCTTCTCCTACCCTCAAATTTGTCTTACAGATGGCCAAAACATGAAAAAACACTGAAATCTAAACTACAATAAAGTACCACCTGACACTGCTCAGAATGGCCATCATTAAGAAGTCTACAAATAACAGCTGCAAAGGATGGGGAGAAAGGGAACCCTCCTATGCTGCTGGTGGGAATGTAAGTTGGTACAGTCACTGTGGAAAACAGTATGGAGGTTCCTCAAAAAACTAAAAATAGAACTACCATATGATCCAGTAATCCCACTCTGAAGCATATATCCAGCAAAGCTAAAATTCAAAAAGATACATACACTTCTGTGTTCATAGCTGCACTATTCACAACAGCCAAGACATGGAAACGATCTAGACTTCCATAGACAGACGAATGAATAAAGAAGATGTGATGTATATATATAAAATACACAGCGGAATATTACTTGGCCGTAAAAAAGAAGGACATAATGCCAGTTGCATCAACGTGAACAGACCTAGAGATTATCGGACTAAGTGAAGTCAGAAAAAGACAAATACCATATGGTACTCACTTTCATGGGAAATCTAGGACACAAATGAACCTATCCTACAAAACAGAAACAGACTCACGGATAGAGAGAACACACCTGTGGTTGCCAAGGGGGAGGAGAGTGGGGGAGGGATGGATTGGGAGTTTCAGATTCACAGATGCAAACTATTATGTTTAGGATGGATGAACAACAAAGTCCTGCTGTATAGCACAGGGAACTATATTCAATATCCTGTAATAAACCATAATGGAAAAGAATTTTAAAAAAGAATGTACCCATATGTATAACTGAATCACTTCGCTGTACAGCAGAAATTAACATACCATTATAAATCAACGATACTTCAATTAAAAAAGAAGCGTTTGCCTTAATAGTCCCTAGACCTGAAGTTAATAATAAATCTCTAAATCTTCCTCTGTAGCCCTCCAAATCCAACTACTCACTGAGTAAATATACAAGAGCAACTAGTTGCACTGGAGGGCTGCCCTGGTGGCTCAGACGGTAAAGAATTCACCTACAGCGTAGGAGACCTGGGTTTGATCCCTGAGTTGGGAAGATCTCCTGGAGAAGGAATGACAACCCGCTCCAGTATTCTTGTTTGGGACATCCTATGGACAGAGGAGCCTGGCAGGCTACAGTCCATAGGGTCGCAAAGAGTCAGACACCACTGGGTGACTAACACATACACGCAACTGCACTGGGGGTGGGGGGACACTGAGATCAATTATGATGATTATTATTAATTATTATGATTACTAATATTTAATCAAATCAACTGAAGAAAAAAAGACATCTAATTATGTGATACTGAGATTCCTTTAATAGACGAAAAAAGTTCATGAGTAAGACTGGGAACACGTCCAATTCTTTCCCCCCTGACTCATATATTCCAAAGGAATATCAGACAGTTGACTTCAGAACAAAAGGCCCACAGCCTCCAAGGCCACAAAACACATGGGGAGATGCAGGCATCAGGGCGGTAGATTGTCTGACTTCCTGAGCAGAGTCATGCCAAGGTCACGGGCTCTCAAGGGAATTCAAAAGCTCCCCCCTCCGATGCTCAGAACAGACTCAGTTTAAGCCACAGAAGACATTTCACTGGTTCACTTCAGAGTCTGTCCTCTCCACTGCCAGGGCCATGCCCCGGGTAAGAGATCCTATCTCAGAACAAAACTAGTGCACCCTAAGAATCCCCTTCAACAAGTGCTTTGGAAAAAGAAAAAGCCAAGCAAATTAAAAAAGCAACCCCAACAACTGGCTCAGCAGTAGCAGTGGTTGTACTCCTCCTAACCACTACCCATGATCTAACTAGATCTTCTTACTACTAACGACGGCTATAACCACTCAGCTGGCGTATCACTACTAACTATGAGGCTATACTGACTCTCACTGAACAGACCCACGTCTATTCCTTCTTGGTTTATAAAGCATTTACTTGTGGGGATCTTACAGCATGCGTGTGTGTGTTTAGTCACTCAGTCACGTCCAGCTCTTTGGATTGTAGCCCGCCAGGCTCCTCCATCTATGAGATTTTTCAGGCAAGAATACCAAAGTGGGTTGCCACCTCCCTTCTCCAGGGGCTCCTCCCAACTCAGGGATCAAACCGGCATCTCCTGTGCCTCCTGCATTGCAGGCATATTCTTTACCTGCTAAGCCATCAGCGAAGCCCATCTTACAGCATATTTGAGACCATGTGAGATATGCAGAGCACATATTATTAGACCCATTTAACAGATTTTAAAAATTGATGCTAAGCAGTTTCAGAAACTCCTTTAAGGGCTTACAGCTGATAAAGCAGTAAGTTTTTGTTGTTGTTATTTTACCTACTGCATCCCACTCACTGCCTGCAGCACGGCTGTGAAGAAAGACAAGCGACTCAGATGACAGCTCTGTATCCTTGTCCTGTGCTGATGCCAGCAGGTAGGAAGGCCAGCAGAAGGGGCTCCTATGCTCCAACAGAGTCTCCTTCTCTTCTACAGCTGGGCCTCTTACACTAGACACACACATGTGTACACACACACACGTACGTGCACACACGCATATACACATGTGTACACATGCTGCCAGCAGTCTCCCAGGAAAGCCAGGCTATCATCCTCCAGAGTTCAACCCCACACCCTTAGAAGAACCTTCACGGAACCAACTGGGAAAGTTTTGCTGAAACAGTTCTCAGGACAGCTCTCCTGGTCCAGCTACCACACAGAAAATCTTCACGTTTTGGCAAATCCCATTGCAAGCATGCTTCCACGCTGCAGCCCCACATGAATGGAAATACCAACTTGAGCCAGGCAAGTCCAACACTATCACACAAAGCGCTGGTGTCAACTCAGACCTCATAACCAGCAATTATCCATCAAGTCAGGACTGTAATAACGGGCTCCTTGGGGTCACCTCACTGGAGGGCAGGGGGATGGTCACTAAAGATAGAGTAGGAATTGGACAAGTATGATGACAGCCTTAAGAGTAAGGCAATCCACTCACTGTTCCACAGATAATCTCCAGCCAGATCTCCAAAAAACAAACCTCTCCTCCAAGGTCAAAAATACATCACATGAGTGCCCCAAGGCACACGTGCTTTTGAGCATGCCAGGGCAGATTTCCATCTATATTATGCTGTGCCCTCCTCTAATTTTAGAGGAAGCTGGCTTTAGATAATTGTGAGAAAGGTGCTTCCTTTCTAAACTGCTGTAATTAAACTAGAAAAACATCAATTTGTAACTTCATGCTAAGAGGGTTTCCTGAAAACTCCTTAAAGGAAGTCTGTAATTGACAGACTGGCGAAACGTCATACACAGGCACGACAATCCACGCTGAGTACAACTGTGAAGGCTCAGATCCCCTGATGGAGAAACAGCACTTTTGTCCACAAAAGTATACCAGACTTCTACGTACGGCTGGTACTGTTAGGAAGAACAGATTTGCAGTTATGAGTCTCAAAGCTCTCTATACAGTAGGGGTCCCCAGCCCCTCGGATCTAATGCCTGATTCTCTGAGGCAGAGCTGATGCAATAATAATAGAAATAAAGTGCACAGTAATGTAACGTGCTTAAATCATCCTGAAATCACCCTCCTCCCCCAGTCCATGGAAAAACTGTCTTCCATGAAACCATCCCCTGGTGCCAAAAAGCCTGGGGACTGCTGCTCTACAGGATTAGCTCTATGATTTGATTGAAGAGAGAAGAAAGCATTTTTTAAAAGAAAGCTATTGTTTTCTCTTTAAGAAAACAACAGTTTCTATTAAAATGCATAACACCACCTTTTGCAAGATAAAAGGACTTCAAATAACACCATAAGCCTAAGAAGTACGCCTAAAAATTACTTCTTTTGTTTAAGGCAAATTAATAACAGGTCATGGATTACAAAAAATTATAAACCTCCCAACATCCCTAGCTGGATGTTACATTCATGACGCAGCTCAGGAGATGGCATGTTGACTGTTTTGGAGAGAAGGAATGAAGGGTTGGTTACAATCACCTGCCCACTCAGATCCTCAAGCCCTCAAATTCTGTCTCATTACCGAGGTGTTTTCCTGCAAGTGACGCGAGTGATTTTCTCGTCAACCTGTCCTTCACGTAAGCCACCATGCGCAGAGCGAGGGGGAAGCCCGGGGCTCGGCGACTCTGACAGTGTATCTGCCCAGGCTCTGCAGAGTGCCGTCCAGGTCACCAGGCACAGACGTTACGGGGTCTGAGAGTGAAGGCCTTTCCAGGGGATTTACAAGAGTCTAAGTGAGCCTGGCACAGAGGCAGTCTACAAAACTCCCTAACATCCCTCACCAGGCCTCCAAAAAGCCAGCTGCCTCGGAACCCGTCTAACTAATAAAGGAAATACAGCATGACAACGTGTGTAAAATCTGAATCTCACCTCTTACCCATGGGCTCCTGGCATGCAAATTGACGTCAGGCTTGATGACTCAAAACTGGAGCTTATTAGAAATGAATTGCATTTCTCACTGCCAGAGTGACCTTAGATCCAAAGTGATCCAGTGTGCTACTACCCAGTGGGAAAATGTAAATCCACACGGTAGGTATGTAGAAAATGCTAGCTACTCTTAAGAGAAGGAACCAATCATAAAATACCTGGCTTAAGTTCACCAGGCTCATCAGCAGTCAGTTTAGGTAACACCACTTCACTGTGAGTGACTCCATGTGCTGCTAAAAGATAGAATTCTTGCTGGAACCTAATATTTGGTTCAGTCTCTGAAGTGAGGGAGTGAGGGAGTAGGAAATGGCAACCCACTTCAGTGTTCTTGCCTGGAGAATCCCAGGGACGGGGGAGCCTGATGGGCTGCCGTCTGTGGGGTCGCACAGAGTTGGACACGACTGAAGTGACTTAACCTAACCTGAAGTGAGGGCAAGAGAATCATCAGCTATTGATATATCTGGCTACCCAGTGTGATCAGTGGACAGCAGCCTCAGCATCACCCTGGAGCTTTTCTGAAATGCAGAGTCAAGGCCCAGGCCAAGATCTACAGAGGAATCACAATCTGCTTTTTAACCAGATCTAGGGGCTTGTGGGGTTGGGGGTGGAGGGGCTGCTTCCCAGTGGCTCAGTGGTAAAGAATCCACCTGCCAATGCAGGAACCAAAGGTTTGATCCCTTGGTAAGGAAGATCCTCTCGGATAAGGCAATGTGAGGGAGTGAGGGAGTAGGAAATGGCAACCCACTCCAGTACTCTTGCTTGGAAAATCCCATGGACGGAGGAGCCTGTTAGGCTGCAATCCATGGGGTCGCTGGGAGTCAGACACGACTGAGCGACTTCACTTTCACTTTTCACTTTCATGCACTGGAGAAGGAAATGGCAGCCCACTCCAATATTCTTGCCTAGGAAATCCCATGGACAGAAGAGCCTGGTGGGCTACAGTCCAAGGGTTCACAAAGAGCCAGATATAACTGAGCATGCATAAGCACACTCATTGTGGGGGGTTCCCCATTACAGGGTATGCTCTATAAAGGATGACTGCAGGGACTGGGGGGGGGCGCGGGGGTCAGGAGGTTTCCCTCATACACCCCGGTTCTCCAAAATAACCCTAACTCTGACAAGCTTCAGAAGAGGATGGGCAGAAGGAAGAAGACACTATAAGACTATTAAAAATAATCCCCCAGAAAGATGTCAATCCATTGTGGTCCATTACTGAGACAGACTTCTAGGGACTCATCCACATTCAGTGACAGGTGAAAGGCCTTGAGGGTCGAGCCCAGGAGTCCCCCCAGGCACTGAGCTTTGGGGTACAATTTTAACTTTTTTGGAGAGTCATCAGCCTCCTTTTCTGCTGCATCCAAGATTTTATGAAAGAAAAAAAAACTGTAAGGAAATTCCACTTTCTCCAAATTACTTAACTGCTGAGCCTAGGAAAGTTACTTAACCTTCTGGAACTCTCTTTTCAGTCTTTGAGTGGAGGTAACAGCCCTGACGTTGGAGAAGGAAGAGGGTGAAAGAAGATGACACAAGAGAGTGCTTTCCAGGACACCCTAAGGGCTCGAAACATGGCCATCCAACAATCTAGAAAGAAGCGCCAATAGGAACTCTGTCCCGCAACCAGTTCAGGCACGGTTGAGGGGTACTGGGGAGGAAATGAGTCCAGATGAGTCCACCATGACACAGAACTACAGAGGTACTTCCTCCAGGCTCTCCCCATGCACGCCTTCCAAGTGCCCTGAGCGGACTGGGAGATGAAAACGCTAGTTTGCCAAGTGTTGGCAATTCCTTCCAGTGGCCATTCCTCTTTACAGCAGGCATCCCTTTCATTCTACAGGGCCAGGGGTGACATCAGTCAGCCAGGGTGTCCTGGGGGCTCCCTGGGGCAAAGAACTCCTTTCATTTTTATTTATTTTTTTAAAATCTTTTATTTTATATTGGAGTACAGCTGATTAACAATGTAGTGACTGTTTCAGGTGGACAGCAGAGAGACTCAGCCATACATACGCCTGTATCCATTCTCCCCCAAACTCCTCTCCCGTCTGAGCTGCCACACAGCATTGAGCAGAGTTGCATGTGCTACACAGTAGCACCTTGCTGGTTACCCATTTTAAATATAGCAGTGTGTACATGTCCATCCCAAACTCCCTAACTATCCCTTGCCTCATTCTTTCCCCAACCCAACCACAAATTCATTATCTAAGTCAGTGAGTCTGTTTTTGTTTTGTAAATAAGTTCACTCGTATCACTAAAGAAGCCAGTTTTAAACAAATGTGTTACCAGCAGAGCCACAGAGAAAGGTACAAAGACTTCTTCCTCTTCCTAACAGTACAGCCCTCCTCCCCCTTCACACCCCATCAGCGGGGCTGCCCAGAGCCAACCACCGGGAGCTAGAGCCTCCACCCTTCAACTCAGGGAGACCTCAGGCATGTTCCTTAGCTCAGAGGCCCTGCATTTCCCACCACCCCTGAAAGTGGAAGAAATGATGTCCACCTCTGCGCATCGCAGGTCAATTTGGAAGCTGTCAAACAGCAGCCACACATGAAGGATGGTGATCATTAAATGGGAAAATAAAACCAAAAAATGACATTTTGGTGGCTTGTACTTTAACAAAAGGATCTGAGCCAATCTCATAAGCACAATTCCCTCACCAAGACAAGAACAGACACCGTGCTCTCAGCTGCAGAATAAGGTAAATGAGAGGAAAACGAGAGCTGAGGTCTCTGCTCCCCCAGCTAACGCCTGGCAAGGGCCTGGGCCACATCAAGCACCAAGCTCGACCGGGTGCACTCCCCTTTAAACTTCTCAACAGCCCTGGGATGCCAGGTGGAGGTCATGCTTTCACTCTACAGATAAGACAACGGAGGCCCAGAGAAGGTAAGTAACTTGTTGAAAGTCACACAGCCAGCAAGCAACCTAACCCCAAAGCAGTGGTTCTCAGCGGGGGGGATTTTGCCCCCGGTGGATGTGTAACGTTGTGAGACACTTTTGGTTGCCACAACTGGGGGATTACTACCGGGATCCAGTGGGGAGAGGCCTGGAATACCACCCAACCATCCCACACTGCACAGGACAGCAAAGAATTGTTCAGACTGCAATGTCAATAGCACAGACGCTGAAAAGTCCCACTCTGGAACTTCCTCTTTTATCCATGCACTACATCAGCCCCCTCCTTGTTTTCTAATGTGCCCGAAGAGGACAACAGATACTATTTGAACATAACCGTAGATCAGATGACCAAGCTCTGCGATCAGTGCTGAAAATAAATAACCCCACTGTGCACACCTTGAGTAGTTCCACTTTCTCCAGTGCTTCCCTCCCAAGGTCTTGCAACTTGCTTTTCCCTCTGCTGGGCAGTTCTGCCTCATTGCCTCCATCCCATTGCGTGTGCTCAGGGCTCACAGATCACCTCCTCATTTCCTAACCATCCCCACCTCTCCTCAGAGCGCTGCTCCCGCCCTGACATAACAAGTACCTTGACCTGTGTAGTATTTATCTAATTTCTCCCACCAGATTGGAAGCTCCCTGAGGGCAGGGATCTTTTTTCTGTGCCCCTTAGCTGTTTTCTCTGCACCATCCATCAGTGTGTCTGGTACACGGCGGGAACTCAAGATATTTGGTGAAAGAATGAATGAACAAACAAATAAACTAGCTTAGGGTTCTTCCTGAGGAAGCTGAGGGTTTCAGCTTTCCCCAGGCTGTAGCCGCATCAGGCCAAGGACCTCTGTGCAGAACCTGCTTCATCTTGCTACAACAATCACTGCTCTAGACTGGGGTTGGCCCACCTCTTCCTGTAAAGGGTCAGGCTAACATTTTCAGCCCTGCTGTCTCTAGATCAACGATTCGACTCAGCCACAGTCACACAAAAGCAGCCATAGAAGATCCATACACGAACGCGCAGGGCTAGGCTCCAACGATACTTTAAGAACACTGGTAATTGGAATTGCATGGAATTTTCATGTGTCGGGAAATATTATTCTTCTATGATTTTTCCCCCAACTATTTTTTAAAATGTGAAATGATTCTTGGCTCAAGAGGCCAAGAGAAAAGAGGAGATGGGCTAGATGTGGCACGTGGCCATTGTCTGCTCTTCCTTGCTCTAGGTCTTTGTGAATTTGGGTGATTCATAAAAAAAAAAAAAAAAAAAACACTGCACCCTGGGGGTGGCCGGGAGTCCTTTCATGACCGTCACCTTATTTGTCCTCAGGAGAACGCTGGAAGGGGGGTTCTTCACTCTTTCTCCATCTCAGGTTACCTCTGAGCACACTGAGGCCTGGCAGGGCGTATCTGAAGTCACTGAGCTTAGCCTTTTCACTCCACTGCCAGAATTCTTTCTGCACCTAACAGACTGTCACAAATCTTCGCCAGTATGGATACAAAGACCTCCATTAATCCATTATTGGTTTTCATTTTTTAAAACTGAAGTATAGGTTGATTCGCAATGTTGTGTTAGTTTCAGGTACACAGCCAAGTGATTCCATTACACACTATAGAGAGAGAGATAAGACAGATTCTTTTCCATTACAGGTTATTAAAGGTATTGAATATAGTTCCCTGTGCTATACAGTAGGTCCTTGCTGTTTGCTTATTTTATATATAGTATCTGTTAATTCCAAACTCCCAATTTATCCCTCCCTCCCCACCCTTTCCCCTTTGGTAACCGTAAGTTGGTTCCATGTCTGTAAGTCTGTTTCTGGCATTATTTCCTTCTCCTTTATGCCTGAGCAATATTCCAAAGTACATACATATACCACATCTTTGTCCATTCATCTGTCGATGGGACATTTAAGTTGCTTCCATGTTTTGACTCTTGTAAGTTGTATTGCTATGAACATTGGTGTGCATATATCTTTTTGAATTATAGTTTTCATCTTTTCCAGGTATATACCTAGTAATGGGATTGCTGGCTCATATGGTCACTCTATTTTTAGTTTTTAAGGAATCTCCATACTATTTTCCATACTGGCTGCCATTTTTGGTTTCAGAGAATTAGCAGGTAACATTCTGGGGAAGTGAGCATCAGCAAAGATTTGTGTATTAAAACACAAATACCAGGGACTTCCCCGGCTGTCCAGCAGTTAAGACTCCATGATTCCACTGCAGGGGACACAGGTTCCCTGATCAGGAAACTAAGATCCCCCGTGCCCTGTAGTGCAGCCAAAAAAAAAAAAAAAAAAAACACCCCACACACAAATGCCAAATCAAGAGGGCAACTGTACATCATCCATTTCACAGCACAGATGGTTGTTCAACTTGCCTCGGAGAAAGAAAATGTGGAGACCAGCAGCCTCCTTCCTGCCCTTTGGCGTTACAGGAAAAAGTTAACGACACAGAAAATTGGCTGTGCTGCCCAGGACTGAAAATAGGAATTCTAAAGGTGAAGCCGCCACAATAAACACTTAGTATTATATTTTAATACCTAAGCCAGGCGTGACTTTTTCCACCTTAATTTCCTAAAGGTTCCCTGAATGGTAATTAAGACATTCAAACCAAAGGCAAATACTTGGGGGAAAAAAATTCACATCTAAAAAGTCTGAACTGCATTCTGCATTATTTCTAAGGTTATTACCTCTGGACACATAGACGTATCATTTTATAATACTTCTCAAATCTACTGTAACCAATGTTCTCCTGATGCATGTGAGACGTGGCAGACACACACAAAAAAAGCTCTCCAATTTCAAACACTCTGTCAAGGAAGAGTTAACTACTACCCTGCCCCACCTCCACTCAGGAATCAGGTCATTTGGTGGAAATGCAAAAGTAACCCTTAGCTTCACCCCTGAGGACCTGAGCACCCAGAATTTAAAAAGAAAAAGGAAGGAAAAGGGAAATGGCCATAAAAACCAGGCAATAATTCGGCATGCAGGCAGAAGGCATCCTTCCCTCATCTTGCTCAGGAATTCTTTAGGCAAAAGCTAACCCTAATAGTTAGGGCCTCCACAAAAATGCAGGGACCAGCTGATGGATGAAACCTAAACAAAAAAAGCCTAGGCACCTGAGTCTGGTTCCTCATACTCTGGAATTCAACATGGCATTTCAGATTGGGTTTCCATCGATCCCATGGAAGCACTTATTCGGGCTCCAATATGCCTTCCCCTCTACCTCCTCCCTGTGGTCCTAACTCTAGCCTGGACTCAACTCCCTGAAGAATAGCGTTCATCTTGCTCCTTCCTGTTCAGTCAGTGCTTCAGCAGTCCTCCTCTCTATGAACTCCCTCTGTCTCAATAACAGATTATCAGTTAGTTCAGTTGCTCAGTCATGTCCAACTCCTTCCAACCCCATGGACTGCAGCACGCCAGGTCTCCCTGTCAATCACCAACCACGGGGCTTGCTCAAAGTCATGTCCATCCAGTCAGTGATGCCATCCTACCATCTCATCTTCTGTCATCCCCTTCTCTTCCTACCTTCAGTCTTTCACAGCATTAAGGTCTTTTCAAATGAGTCAGTTCTTCGCATTAGGTGGCCAAAGTATTGGAGTTTCAGCATCAGTCCTTCCAATGAATATTCAGGACTGATTTCCTTTAGGATGGACTGGCTGGATCTCCTTGCAGTCCAAGGGACTCTCAAGAGTCTTCTCCAACACCACGGTTCAGAGGCATCAATTCTTCGGTGCTCAGCTTTCTTAATGGTCCAACTCTCACATCCATACATGACTACTGGAAAAACCATACCTTTGACTAGACAGACCTCTGTCAACAAAGTAATGTATCTGCTTTTTAATATGTTGTCTTGGTTTGTCATTAGTGACCATATAATTGGTTTCCCCAAACAGGACACTTTTGAAATGAAAGGGGCACTATAGAACATTATGCCTGAACAACCACAATAAACCAGGACTGTCCCAAACTGGGACACAGGTCACTCCGATAAGGTCTTAGAGGGAGAGCACTTGTCTTACCTTGACTCCGTCCCACCTTTTCAACCAAACAGTCCCACAGAGCACTGAAACACCATAGGTGCTAAGTAAACTTTTGTGGAATTGAAACAACAAGCACTTTAAAATGATACCACAAGTACCAGTTGCTACAGATCTGTCTCCATAAAGGATGCTGTAGATCATTATAAAATACAATCATACCAGAAAAACCCCTGCTTCTGATATTCTATTTCATCTTATTTCCACCATGGCTATTTTTTAATCTCTCACTGATTGTGATTTTATATTAATAATAATAAATAGTTATCACTTACTGAATCCTTGAACATTAATCACAGTTGCTGTTGCTGCTAAGTCTCGTCAATAGTGTCTGACTCTGTGTGACCCCATAGACGGCAGCCCATCAGGCTCCCCCATCCCTGGGATTCTCCAGGCAAGAACACTGGAGTAGCTGCCATTTCCTTCTCCAATGCACGAAAGTGAAAAGTGAAAGTGAAGTTGCTCAGTCGTGTCCGACTCTTAGTGACCCCATGGACTGCAGCCTACCAGGCTCCTCCGTCCATGGGATTTTCCAGGCAAGAGTACTGGAGTGGGTCGCCAGTGCCTTCTCCGAATCACAGTTGAAGAACCTCAGATACATTCTCCCAACAACCCGGACAAGGAATGTATGTGTAGACTTAAGTCTCTAAGTGAAGAAACAGAAGCTCAGCAAGGATAAATAATCCCCATAAGATCACAGACTCTGGCCAAGCTCATTCCCTTCCATTGACTAGGAAACTTACCAACCTTAATATCTCGGTTCCACGGTGTTAATTTTTCGAAACCATGTTACCATTCAGACAAGGTGGCATAACATTCCACGAACTATACAAAGTCATGAAATTGACAATGCATGGTCCGACTATACCACTGTCTACTGTACTGATACTTATTCTGACATGATGTGGATTCAGACTCACTGAAAAAGAGGAGACCTGGAAGAACATTGGCAAAACTGTGATAACATACAGCACAGCCCCTCTCTGAGAAAAAGCAAAAACTGGTAGAAAAAAAAACCTGAAGCAGAAACTGGCATCTTGATGTCTAAGTACCAAATAAGCTTTCCTGACCAGATGGAACTCACAAACAGAATTTCTTAATCGATGAAAAGAAGTGAGCACCTGCTTTTCTGAAGGGAGGTGAGGGAAACAGTGGGAGGAGGGGAAAGAGATTCTACTTCTAAACAGAACCGGCGGAAATTGGTTTTTTGGAGAGAAGGGAATTTAAGCTGCAAACTCCATGAGAATAGAGAATGACTGAATCAAGGGTTCTCTGGCACTTGGTCCAACTTTTTTTTTTTTTTTTTCCAAATATTTATTCATGTATTTATTTGGCTACATCAGGTCTTAGTTGAAGCACGCAGGATCTTTCCTTGCACAGACTCTAGTTGTGGCACACATGAGCAAGAGCGCCAGGACTCAGTAACTTCGGCACCTAGGTTTAACTCTTCCGTGACATGTGGGAACTTAGCTCTCTGACCAAGGACTGAACCCACATCCCCTGCATTGCAGGCAGCTTTCTTAACCACTGGACCACCAGGAAAGTTCCTGTCCACTTCTTGGCCGTGAAATTCCACACAGAAAGCCTGGAAAATCCATATCCCATAATGCTTTGATTGATGGCAGCAGTACAACTAACACAAGAGGTTTTCTTTAAAGTGAGACGCTTGTGTTTAATGTCCAGCCTCCACCCCACCTATTTTAATGTACAAATTTCCCAAAACCATAAAACCAGGGACTCCCATGGGTACATTCCTCAAATGACAAGCTTCCAAAATACTTTCCACGAACTCAATGGGTTGTTGACTTCTCCATTAAAAAAAAAAAAAATATTCAGGAACCTTACATACACACTTGCAGGAATCACAAACTGCCTTCTCATAAACACTCCCAGGAAATAGGCTGAGCGTCTCAATCCCAACAAAGAGCAAGTTTTGTTTGCCGAACAAGAGTCTCTTCATTAACGCCTCATTTATATTGATTATGGAAGACACACTGTACAATGTTTCCAGGATGAGGAGAAAGAAACAAAGTTTTGCTGCAGTCACTAAATTCAGTAGTCACCAGCTCCCTTGCAGGTTGCAGGTTAAAACCTGCTCCCAAAAGCACACTTCACCATCCTTGATCTCAAAGGCTTTAAACCAAGCAAAATGAGCACTGGGTCCCTGTAGCTGCCAGCCAGCAACACCACATATGCAAACATGTACCCTAAAAATTCACTGTGTTCTAGTAAAGAGTAGAGTGAAAAGCATAAATCACAAACAGCGGCTCACATTTTCCAATCCCTCCTTCCCGGTCCAAGATGCTCATTTTGTCACAGAGCTTGCAGATCAAGACCCAGTGTTGCATGAAATGAAGTAGGATTTGGTTAAGATTGGCTTCACAGCAGAAAATCAGATAAAGGTATTAAAAAAAAAAAAGATGCTGCATAAAAACTATCATGGGAGGTCTTGCTAAATAGACAATGAACATAGAGCTAACTACATTTCTCTGCCCCCATGGAGACTAAGCTCTGGCCAGCAGAATGAGAGCAGAAGTGATGGGAGCCAATTCCAGGCCTGGTGCAGTTAACTCAATGTCCTTAATCTCTAGCTGGCTGTCTTAAAAAAAAAAAAAAAACGGAGATGACCTTCAGAGTGACCTTGGGTACCTCGTGTTGAAAAATGGCCAATCAACAAGACGGAAGGAGCCTGGGTCCCTGAAACACCAAATGGAAGAGGGCTGTCCCAGCCCTCTTCTAGACCTCTTCTAGACTGGTGCGTAAGTAAGAAGCTCTTCTTGCTTTCATTTACTGTGACCTGAAGATTTGTTACAGAAGCTAGGGTTACCTTATGTGATACAGTAAGTCATGACGAATTCATTTATAAGCCTCTAAGAGCCCCTACTGACTGTGGGGCTTCCTCAAATGTGCCCATCCCTGGAGCCCATTGTCCTGTGTCAGTTGTGAATGCGACTCTTAGTATGTGCCACAACCTCTGAAGCCCAAAACTAAAACTCCGTGCACAGCAACGAAGACCCAGTGCAGCCAAAAAATTAAAAAAAAAAAGATTTCACAGCTTATACGTGGCAAAGCTGGAATTTGAAAGCAGGCAGTGACTCTATAATCTCTGCTCCTATCCATTCTGTTCACCATAACTTCTTTCTATAAAGCAGTAGGAGTTGACTCTCTATCTAAAGAGGCAAAGTGTTCTGCCTGGGCTCCAGGTGGGGCCTCCAGGCTGGGAGAAGGGACCCTGGGTATCCTGCTAACTGCCACCATTCACCTTCCTCTAGTCATGATTTAGTGCTGGCAGTGATGGGGACCATCTGCTCTCCACCTGAGCTCTCCCTGCCTCCCCCTGCACTGCCCTGTCACAACTCACATCCTGGTCCTCCAAAGAGGCCTCCTTGGAGCCAGTGAAACCAGGTCCCCCTAAAACCGAATTCCCCTGCTGAGTTTATGATTAACCCCTCTATCCAAAACTTTATTCCCTTTCCTTTCTGTCCCTGTTACCCTCTGGATTAAGGAGGATTAGAGAAAAGGTGGAGATGAAACCAAGCAAGACCCTGCTGGGCCTTCCTGGGTACAAAAGTCCCTTCATGTCCCCTCCTCTTTGTTTTGGCCTGAGTTCCAAAAAGCAGACAAGCAGTTAAGAAAGTCCCAGGAGTCCTAGTTTCACCTGAAGGGCTACAGATAATAATTTGATGCATATCTTTGAGTTCTGTATAAACTAAGACCTCCCCCACAACCCAGTGGAAGATAATGACTACATGCTGACCACAAGCACGAGACCCCAAATAGGCTGGAACCAGAAGGTTGATGATGGAGATTTCAAAACACACCATCCTGTTACCTCACCACCAATCAATCAAAAGAAAATCCAGGAGCCACAATCCTCAGCTTAAATTTTGCCTTTAAAAACCCTTCCCTGAAAGCCATCGGGGAATTCGAGTCTTCAGAGCACGAGCTGCCCGTTCTCCTTGCTTGGCACCAGCCCTGCCATAAACATGGTGCATTCCTTCTCCACCACGGGCATCAGTAGATTGGCTTTGCTGTGTGTCAGGCAAGGAGACTCGAGTTTGGTTTGGTAACAACTGCAGCTGGAGCCGAGAGCGGCTTCCTGTCCACCCACCCCCCTCCCCAGGCTCACCCACTGCCAAGCTTTCCATCATCTTCCCACAATTACCAGGCAATCTGCAGAAATGCCTCTAGCACGTGCCTCTGCTCTCACCTCCCTCACCTCCACTTCTTGCTTCCAGATTGCTCGAGCCTGACTTCGAGGTTATCCCATTTGGAGGTCAACTGTTCTGACAGCCAGCTGTATTTGTCCCTTCTCCCCTCCCCATTCTCCCTCCTCTTTCCAAGTAATGAATTATGGCTTGGCAAAGAAAGCAGAAGCCTCTGCCAAAACAAAAGGTCTGTCAGAACAGCTCTCCGGAGTTACTGTGTCCTCTTACCCCTCTGCCTGGCCAGGTGTCCTGTGCGTTTTCCATCTCTGCTGGGCACCAGGGTACTCAATGTGACCACTCTAACGTCAGCACTAGGACTGCGTTTCTCAAAGTGGCACACAGTACAGAATCCCCTGGGCTGCTGCTTTCCCAGGCAGGTTCCTGAGCCTGGCCCTAATGAATCAGACTACCCAAGGAAGCCTTAGAAGGTTAGTTTTAAGTTCATCACAGTAAGGTTCCCACATGATTCTAACGCACACACTCTTGAAAACAGTCTTCCAAGAGACGACCTTCCTAGGCAGGCCTAGAACAACCTGGTCCACGGTCAGCAGGCAATGTATGCATCATCTCACATCAGCCTCATTTCAACTCTACACGTGGGTACAATTTTTCTCCCATTTTAGAGGTGAGGCAACTGAGCCTTTGAGATCTTAAATAATTCCCAGGTCACATGGCCAATACCTGGCAATGTGGGGCTTTGAACAAAGATCAACCCCAAGCTCGAAACCTGCTCTGAAATTCTCATAAGCAGGATGAACTTCAGTATTTTCAAAAGCTGATAAAACTGGGTACCTATGTTCACTTGTCATGTTTTTCTATTACCCATAAAGCCACTGTTAGAATGAAAACTCAGAAAACAGGCACCTTATGTTTAGGAAGTTCTCACCATACTTATTTTTGATGAGTAAGTGTAGTATAACTGTGATCCATGGACGTGAAGAACACTGTTGACTTTACGTCTATTCTAGCCTCAGTTCTCACCAGTGCCAGAAGTAGGGCGACTTACAAGGAAAACTGGCATTAGTTGTCTTTATGGTTCACTGTCACAATCTTTTGTATCTCCTTCCAACTAATCCTATTTTAGCAAAGCATGAAGCATAAAGTAGGTAAATAATAAGACACTATAGAAACAGAGCTGAATTGCTAAGCAAATAATAATAATGGTAATAATGAAAATAACAGCTACATTTATTGACTGCTTGCCACAGCCAAGCTCTTTACAGATATTATCTCATTTGAGCCTAAGTAATATTATCCCCAATTTACAGACTGTGTGTGTTGTGCTCAGACACTAAGTCATGTCCAGATCTTTGTGACCCTGTGGACTGTAGCCTGCCAGGCTCCTCTGTCCAAGGGATTCTCCAAGTAAGAACCCTGGAGTGGGTTGTCATTTCCTCCTCCAGAAGATCTTTCCAACCCAGGGATCGAACCTGCATCTCCCACACTTGTAGGCAGATTCTTTACCACTGAGCTACCTAGGAAGCAATTTACAGATTAAAAAAAACTTAAATGTAGAGAGGTTAACTTGCCCAAGGTCACACAGCTAATTAAGTAGCAGAGCTGTGATTCCAACCCACACTGGAGTCACCCTGAAATCAACTGCAGTAAAAACACTTGTTATACAGAGTGGTCCCCAGAAGGGCAGCAGCAACATCCACCAGGAGCGTGTTAGAAATGCAGACTCTCAGGCCGCACCCAAGATCTATGAAATCAGATCCAAGTGCACAGTTAAGTCTGAGAAGCATTCATCTAAACCAGGGTTTCTCAGCCCAAGCACTGCTGACATTTGGGGCTGGATAATTCTTTGCAGTCCTGTGCAGTATAAGGTGTTCAGCAGCACCTCCCACCCCAGTATACCTACTAGATGCCAGTAGTAACTCCTCTTTCCCCACCCAAGTCATGATGACTGAAATGATCTACAGCCGTATCCAATGCTCCCTCCGAAAGTAAAATAGCCCCCAGCTGAGATCCACTGGCTAGATGAGAGTGCTTTTCTGCTGGGCTAAATTTCTGGCATAGAGCAGAGGTTTGCGTGCACAAAGTGGAGGCCTGTGTCTCAGGGATGTGTTAGCCAAATAAGAACTTCTAAGTTCTGGGGACTGTGCGGGGAGCGAGCTCCGCCCCTGGCAAAGGTCATGAGGAAGGAGGCTTGGCATACGCAAAGGCGGGATCAAGCCTCAGGAGTCTCCCTGGAAATTCTCGAGCAATCTACCCCCAAAACCAGAGTCTGCCTACTTTCTGCTTTGTGCTTTCACCTACACCTCTGACTTTACGGGGGGCTGTCCCCCACTACCTCTCTGAAAAAAAGAGTTAGCTTACAGCTCCAGTTAATAATTCTTGGGTGTGACAGTGTTTCAACCTACAAACTCCTTTGGAAATCCTCTAGCCTGCCTGAATAGGTTTTTCCGGCCACGTGTGACTGTTCAGAGCCTCCCAACTGAGAGGCATGAGATGTTCTAAACTGTCTAAATACAGATTCCTTTGAGTAGTTAAAAGATTGATTAGAAATTGTATTGGTGAAGGGATTTTCACTTGTTGGGCCAATGTTTGCTGCTAAGTTTCCATATCCCTTATCTGCTGTGTCCCTGGCAGTGTATTGATTAATATAATTGGTGTAAGTAGTAGCTTTAATGTTTGTAACCTGGGACCCTTGAGTTAATTCTTTTTCTTGTTATAGCCCACCACACCTTTGCTCTGTAGGAATGCAACTTTATCTAATGCTTTTTGGAGGCTGGCGCCTGACTTTAGAATAATCACCTTTAGAGAAAAAGGCCTCCGGGCCAGAAGATGATGCAAATCACCTAAACTTTTGCATATGACAAGTTTGCAGGAAGAAAGCCTGGCTTACTGCATGACTCTACCCCTTCCCCCATTATCCTCTATGCATAACTTAAGGTATAAAAACTACTTTGGAAAATAAAGTATGGGCCTTGTTCACCGAAACTTGGTCTCACCATGTCGTTCTTTCTCTTACCTTCTGGCTGAATTATTCAGCCTCTTTTCTCCACTGAATTTCCTCACTGAGCTATCCTCATTCTATTACTCTTTATATCCTTAATTAACATTTAATTAAGCAATTGTTTCCTGATCCTCGCCGACGCCGTCCCCGCTTCGAATTCCCTGGATCCACAGGGGCTGAACCCCGGCAGGACTGGGTTCCAGGTCTGTCACTGCCTGGCCGGGGGAGCTGGGAGTGACAGAATCAGGTCTGTGCCCCTGAATCCAGCCTCACCACCAATAAAGCAGGGGTCCTAGGGCAGGGTTCCTCCAAACCTCATTGCATACCAGAATCACCCAGGAGTCGTTTATTAAAAATACAGATTACAGGACTTCCCTAGTGGTCCAGTGGGGCTAAGACCTCGAGCTTCCAGTGGAGGGGGCCTGGGTTCAATCCCTGGTCAGGGAACTGGATCTCACAGGCTGTAATTAAAGATCCAACATGCTACAACTAACACCTGGCAGAGCCAAATAAATATTTTTTAAAATAGTAGA
>NW_011494899.1:4952511-4981422 GCF_000754665.1 Bison bison bison
ATGGGATTTGCTTTTCGAACAAGTTCCTCAAGATGCTCTAAGGCACCCCATCCCTGAACTGGTTTTTAGGAAGCACTAGACCAGAACATTTCAAGAGGCCCTGAATTCTAAGATTTTACCTTCATGGTCAATGACTCAGGCCTCCTCCCCACCCACCCATGTTACCTACCGGGAGTCCGGGAATCCTCAGGTTGCCCCAACTGAGATCCGAGCAGCAGGAACCACACTCCGGGCCCCAGAATGCACTGTGGGCACACCTCGGCAGCCTCCCACCTCCAGCATGGCGCCTGGCAGGACTGAAGGCAGCCTGAGGGGCTGGACTATCTTGAGCGCGGTGGAACCTGCCGCTAATTTCATTAACACTGTCAGAGGGAGTCAGGTGAGGCGGGGCTGCTCCAGCCACGGGCAATCTTGGGAAAGGAGACACACATGTGAGACTGTTTCCCAGAGCTGCACTCGGTGCTAACGCAGGCCCGGAGGAGCGGGTCCTGCCTAGTTACTGACTCTCCCTAGTAACTTCTCTCTACTAACTCTTCCTAGGTGCTGACATCTTACACTGCACAGGACAGCAAAGATTATCCAGGCAGGGAGACGCTGATTGCAGAGGATGCCCCTGGGTATACGGGGCAGCCCGGGGAAGATGCCAGGGAGCCAGAAACACATCCTAAGCAAGAGCAGGCTCGGTCAAAGATTCTCGGCAGAGTCAAAAAGACACAGCTGACATTTACGGAGGACACCGTAAATGCACACACGTGCATTTACATGCACTGTCTCCTTCACCCCAGCTCAGCCAGGCTCCAAGGCAGCCTGAGCACCTCTATCTTACAGGTGAGGGAACTGGGGTTCAGAGCCCTGGACACTTAGCACTTACAGAGGAAAGGGTACTGGGTTCATTTCTAAAAAACCTAGAGGCCCCATCTTGTTGCTTTTTTATTTCCTGGATCTGAAGGGAGGCCTTCCCAGGTGTCTTGGCAGTAAAGAATCCACCTGCCAATGAAGGAGACTTGAGTTCAATCCCTGGGTCAGGAAGATCCCCTGGAGAAGGAAATGTCAACCCACTCCAGTATTCTTACCTGGAAAATCCCATGGACAGAGGAGTCTGGTGGGGTACAGTCCACTGGGTGGCAAATAATTGGACACGACTTAGCAACTAAATAACAACAGCCCATTCAGTCAACACCCCCAAGGGTGTAAACAGAAGCCAGGACCGCCATGCCCCCTGGTCCCAGAAACAGACCTGCTATTTCCTAGAGTTAAACACCAAGTTACTGGACACAGACTCTGTCCTACAGAAAAGCAACTCGTGGGCTTTCTGAGCTCAAAAACAGTAGGCTGAGCCCAAAAGTGTTTTACCACTTTTAATTCATGAATCTACCCAACTGTGTTTTCTTTCTTTACAAAGATTTTCTTTTTCTTCCCATAAATCCTCATCCATTCAGTCACTGCCCTTCCTTTTGACTTTTCCTACCAGTTTCTGAAACAGAGAAAGGGGTTAGAGGTCTAAGTGGGTCCCAGGTGCCAGAATTCCGGGGGAGGATCAAGGTAGCCCTGCCATGAACCAGGTGAGAGGAGACCAGCTTCGAAGTTCTGGAGTTCGTGCTGGGGACAGAGGGCCACAGGACGAGAGTCTCCCTGGTCAAGTCCGATTAAGCAGAGGCGCTCCCAGACAAGACGATGGAAGAACCTAGTTGGCTGCTTCATGTGGACCAGGAGCTGTTGTAAGCATTTACCCAGATTTGTCTTTGTACTTCTAATCCCATACACACTTCTAAAGGTAGGTATTAATTAATACCCCCAATTTGCAGGTGGGCAATGACTGAGACTCTGAGGGCTTTCCTGGTGGTTTAGCGGTAAAGAATCTGCCTGCCAATGCAGGAGACACAGGTTCAATCCCTAGGTTGAGAAGATCCCCTGGAGAAGGAAATGACAACCTATTCTAGTATTCTTGCCTGAAGAATCCCATGGACAGAGGAGCCTGGCGGGCTACAGTCTGTGGGGTTGCAAGAGAGTCGGACACGACTTAGCGACTAAACAACAACAATGATGTTCTGAGATGGTTAAAGATTTGTCCAGGTTGTACGGTCTGAAGGTCTGTGTCCCTCCAAAATTCATAGGCTGAAATTGTAACTCCTACAGATAATGGCATTAGGAGCCAGGGCCTTGAAGAGATGCTTAGATCATAACGGTGGAATTCTTAGGAATAAGATTAGTGCCCTCATAAAAGAGGCTCCAGAAAGATCCCCAGTCCCTTCTGCCAGAGGAAGACACAGCTAGGAGGCACCAGCTATGAACCAAGGAGACGGCCCTCACCTGACCATGCTGATACCCTGATCTCAGACTTCCAGACTCCAGAACTGGGAGAGATCCACTGGTTGTATATAAGCTACCCAGTTTGCAGTGTATTGTGAGAACAGCAGGAACAGACGAAGACACCAAAGTTCCACACCTAGGAAGTGACAGAGGTGGAGTCTGAACAGAGGCCGGGCAATGCTACTCAGCACCGCGGGGTGTGTTTGGCAAACATTTGTATTGATCTCATGTGCCAATGGTTCCTTTTCCCTTGTGTACCTATACCTCTAATCACATGATACAGACCTGCAGGTAATGCCTAATCTACCATCTAAGACAGTGGTCCCCAACCTTTTTGGCACCAGGGACCGGTTGTGGAAGAGAGTTTTTCCACGGGCCAGGATTGGGGGAGATGATGTCGGGATGATTCAAGCCCATTACATTAACTGTACACTCTATTTCTATTATTATTACATCAGCTCCACCTCGGATCATCAGGCATCAGATCCTGGAGGTTGGGGACCCCTGATCTAAGACCTGACTACACCAAAGATGGTCCTCAGACCAGGAGCATCACCAGGGAGCTTGTCAGAAATGCAGAATCCTCAGTTCTGCCCCAATCTCTTGCACCTAGTTTGAGAAGTGCTGATAAGATCCTTACTTTCCTGATTCAATATAAGGAGTTGCCTCCCACTTCCCCCTTCCTGGGCTCTGGGCCTCAGGAGGTTGGGGAGTCTAACACAAGATTTTTCCATTTCCATTGTTGTACTCCCTTCATGAACTCTTTCCTAATGAGCATCCTTGCTCTCTCCTTTCTCCACCTCATCTCACAGGCACGTGAGAGTCTGAACTGTACAGTCTGCCAGCTGCCTGATTTAGCACCATGCTGCCTTCCAGGGAGCTCCCATGTTAATTGTCTCGCACATGCAGAGGGTGGAGCTCAAAAGTTCAAAGACTGATTGCAGGGCAGATGGAAATTATCACTCACTAATCAAATGATCTCCATCCAATTGAATGACACAGCAATCTGGGGAGAAGACGTGAGTTCTCTTTGGGGGGTATTTTTGCCCCATAGCAACCGACAGGTACTCTGACAAGTGTATCTCCATCAATTGAGTGACCTGGTCATTCCAGTATATTGTAAAAACCATGCACTTAGAAGAAAGAGGAAAGAGCAGCTGAGGTCCTAGAAGTGCCGTCAGGGGAAGAGGGGAAGGGCAGGAGTTTGGCAGGAGCTGAGCATCTGAGTAACACCTTCCCCAGTGACTGACACCAAAGTTTGGTTTGTTGTTCTTCAGTCTCTAAGTCGTGTCTGACTCTCTGCGACTCCATGGACTGTAGCCCACCAGGTTCCTCTGTCCATGGGGTTTCTGGACAGAAACTGTCCAAGAAAACTGGAGTGGATTGCCATTTCCTTCTCCAGGGGATCTTCCCGACCCAGGGTTTGGTAAAAGGGACTTAAGACTCGGCCTGTGTTCCAAGGGGGAGGCTGGCTCCTTCCTCCCGCATCTAGGGGCACCAAAGGACCTCAACAAGTGCAGACTGTAACTACAAGTTCACTCCCTCCAGGCCAACGTGACTGGCCAGTCCTGGGACTGAGCACTTTTTCCGTCTGAGATGATCTGAATTCTCAAAAATACCCAGGAGGGCACTTGCTGTCCCAACCTGAGCTCATTTCACAGGTCAGCTGAGTACCTACATGCTTAAGTGACTCACTCAATGTCAAGAATCTAGTTGTGGTCAGGCGAAGACTGGAACTGAGGATGTGACCACCCAACGCTCGACCACATTCCCCAAAAAGGAGAAGAGCACTGGAGTCCAGTACCTTCCGCTCCGTGCTTCCACAAGACCACCCAGCAAAGTTACTGCCTCCAGGGACTTGCAAGTGCCCTCCTGCTACTTCCTGGGTCCCAGGCCCCACTATGTATCCACCCAAGGTGCAGGCTAATACCTGTCCTTCCCTGGTAACTCCTAGGTGCTGGCTTTACAATCAAGGCCAGGAAACCTGCAAAAGACAGACGGACTCATGGTCCAGCTATGAAGGCAAGAAGGGAGAGTACTATCTCAAGCATCTTTCTACTCCATCTTCAGACCGTGGTCTCATCTCTTCTTCCAGAATGCTCTGAAAAGCTGCTCCACTTTTCTGCCCCTCTCTCCCTAAGTCTGAGAAGCTCAGAGCCTTTTCGATCCTCAAGGACTCAGAGAGGAATGAAGCATCCTGATCAACAGGCCCTGTTTACACTGAATGTCAGCCCTGCGTTAGGGATAGAATCAAAGGACTCTATTCAACCCCTCAGTCAAACCTACCTTCCCGCCTGGGACCCTCTCCGCATTTTTTAACTTTTAGATTTACTTATTTGGCTGTGCCAGGTTGCAGCATGCAGAATCTTTAGTTGCAGCATGCAGACACTTAGTTGTAGCATACAGGATCTAGTTCCCTGCTGCTGCTGCTGCTGCTAAGTCGCTTCAGTTGTGTCCGTCTCTGTGTGACCCCATAGACGGCAGCCCACTAGGCTCCCCTGTCCCTGGGATTCTCCAGGCAAGAATACTGGAGTGGGTTGCCATTTCCCTCTCCAATGCATGGAAGTGAAAACTGAGAGTGAAGTCACTCAGTCGTGTCCGACTCTTCGCAACCCCATGGACTGCAGCCTATCAGGCTCCTCCACCCTTGGGATTTTCCAGGCAAGAGTACTGGAGTGGGGTGCCATTAGACCAGGGATCAAATCCAGGCTCCCTGCATTGGAAGCTCGGAGTCTTAGCCACTGAACCACCAGGGAATTCACTCTCCCCCCATTTCATTTTCTAACATCCTAGACTAACTGGCCAGCCTGCTGCAACTGTTCAGTTCCTCTCCTTCCTTACCACAGGGAATCAGAGGCACTGAAAGCTAAAACCCTTTGGATGAATGAGTCTCCCACCAAGCCCAGCACCAAAAAATGACTATTCAGCTTTGTCACCCAACTGAAACCTGGCAATGCAAAGGATCTATAATTCTTCTACCAAAATATGTTTTGTGGAAGAAAGTGTATCTCTAACTTCAATAGATCCAGCACCATAATCATCATGGCATTTTATTCCTCTACCCCTTTCCTGTTGAATGCTCCTCTCTCAGCTCACATAATCCAAGAAACACTGAGTCAAACACAATTCAGTTTTATATCTGTAAGACACCAAAGGGCAGAAGACACCAGAAGGTCATTCGCCTTCTCCCTTTTTCATCCATTTCTGACCCTCGTTTCATTTTGCCTCTGCTAATCATGTGGCTTAAAACCAACATTTCAAATTCTCTGTGCTGCTTATCACTAAGCTGGGACTGATCAAGGCAAATCCTTACCTACCAACATAAAAAATGAGAGGCCGACAAACTCTTAGCAAGCACCAGGCCCTCTGAAAGAGAGGCAATATTATATGTGAAGGAAATAAGAGGAGAGCTGAAATATAAACTGCCAGGTATTAATGCAAAGTAATAAACCAGGGAAAGGCCCAATAGCAACGTTTTATGGAGACAAAGCAAGAACTTCTCCCAAGGGCAGGGGAGGTCAAGAACAGAGCTTCTAATCTAATAAATCAAAGCGGAAAAAACGAACTATTAACAAGGCCTGGCAACTGTATCTCAGAAGACAGCTCCAGGGAAAAACAGACAGAGCTTAAGGATCACCAGGGGGGCTGGATTAAAAGTCCACAATCAAATCCTACAATGCCATACGAATCTTATTTAGTTCTATCCAAAGAGACTGATGATGAGGCTTCCCTGGCAGTCCAATGGTTAAGACTTCACCTTCCAGGGCTTCCCTGGTGCCTCAGTGGTAAAGAATCTTCCTGCCAATGCAGGAGACATGGGTTCGATCCCTGGTCTGAGAAAGATCCCAAATATAAATAAATAAAATTACATTAAAAAAAAAAAAGTCACCTTCCAACACAGGGGTGCAGTTCAATCCCTGATCAGGGAGCTAAGCTCCCACATGCCTTGCAGCCAAAACACCAAAACATAAAAATATCTAATAAAGACTTTAGAATGGTCCACATTAAAAAAAAAAATTCTAAAAGAAAAAAAAGTTCCAAAAAATGTTGATGGAGCACGGGCTGCCTGTACCAGACACATGGGGCTCAGAGAGTGCCCTAGACTCTACTGTGGCAGTCTCGTGGGCAGCCGGGATGCCTAGAGGAGGGCAGCAAGGGAAAGGTGGGTCACAATGAGAGGGGCTGCTGAGGAACCAGACCACTGCAGGAGGCAGTCTGAGGCCCCAAAGAACCAACACCTATTTTTGATGATTCCTCTTTCTGTCTTTTGTTTTCGGGGTGGCGGGGAGGGAGGGGGTGGGCGTGGGGGGCGGTTCCTGAACTGCTCAGTCTTGAGCTACCTGCTGTCCAGACTTAAGTATCTATTTGATTTATATAATAATGACTACTTTTTACTCACAAAGCTCTCATGACCCACTAGCATGGCTCGGGGCACATTTTCTCCAAGTCTTCGCTCTTGATGTTTTCTTGCTGAAGCCAAGGTTAAAGAATGCAGAGTCTGGCCCCAGAAGAGCATAAAATCGATGATCCAGTAACCAACTGCTGTTCCAGGCTTGGGTGGGAAGGTCAAAGGACAGTCTAGCCAACCTGGACACGGGAGCCCCCAAGTCCTCCCCTCCCCCCACAGCCAGGTGAGAAACCAGAAGGAGGCTACAGGCATTTCTACCTCAGCTGCTGCAGCTCCAATGGCTGGTTACAGACTTCACCCCAATTTCAATCCAGGCTCAAAGATACCCACCCTACCCATCACTCTCATTCCCACCCCCAATGGCCTCTACAGAAAGCCCAGGGACAGAGAAGTAAATGAAAACTGTCTGATTCTCCATAGGAAACAAACTTATGGTCACCAAAAGAGGAAAGGAAGGGGGAAGGATTAAAATTCTAAGTTTGGGAAAAATTGGTAAAGACTACTGTACATGAAATAGATAAGCAAATACTTTATGGTTTCATCCACACACAAAGAACAGATAAGCAAGAAGGACTTACTGCAGCACAGGGAATTATATTAAACATCTTGCAATAACCCATAATGAAAAATAATCTGAAAAAATATATATAACAGAACCACTTCACTGTACATATGAAACTAACACAAAATAGTAAATCAACTGCACTTCAATTAAAAAAAAAATGAGGAAAAAACTTGCTTCTCTAACAGGCTTTAAGAAAAGGATGAAAAACCAAACACTTCCTACCCCCAAAAAAAGATTCACCAATAAATATTTGCTAAGTGACTGCTCTATTTTTCGGAATCCATGTGAACTGAAAAACAAAAACCATGGACCAGACAGAGAGACCTAAATGAAACTAATCCTGGGGAGAAAAAGAGGATGAGGACTGGCCATAGTGAGTCATTGAATGCTGTGAAGCACTAGGGTGGTGGCCCTGCTGAAAAAGAGTTAAAAAGATAAAGACACAATGAAAAGAAATCCACAACCAAATCACTTCTTTCTCCCTTCTTACTGCTGGAAAAGAACACTAACAGAAATAATTCCTTCCTCTGGCCACCTAAAAACTATTCGAAGTTTTCTCAAAGAAACCTTGCATGCACAATGTTATCAGCTGCAAAAGACTATTAAAATCAATAGCTAACTCAAGCATCCCAGCTCTTTGAACTGAATCCTCCCCACTTCCACTTGAATGGGCTCTCGGAAATCATTAAGAGCTGCACAAATAACCAAGACCCCTTCCCGACAAGTCAGATAACCCAGAAGTGAAACTTGCTGAAATCTTCAATGAAAAGAATCTCTAAGGGCAGTTTCCAACAAAAGCATCTTTGAAGGCCTGACCCTCCTGTGAACTGCACGGTGGATTACTGCGGTCACGAGACATTAACACTATCCCTTTTCTTCGGGTGCACATCCCTTTGTTCTTCTAGCTTTTTAGTGGGTTGAAGTGAAGCTTATCCTGGCAACTGAAGATTCCCCTAAAATCTAGTCACTCCTTATTCTATCTGCCCAACTCCCAGTAATGGCTGGCAATAAAGCCTTTGAAATAAAATGGACCCATCTGCTTAGGGAAGCATTTTACATCTGACTCACACACAGCCCAGGAGGGAGAGAACAGCTCCCTCAAAGATGGTGACATTATTAAGGTGAAACGTGATGTCCAACATCCCTGAAGCCACAGGATGGAACAAAGTAGGGGGCAGAAAGAAGTACTTAGGAAATGCCCACCAGCAGCTCCTGCAGGGCAGAGTGGCCTTGTCAAGGAACAGATGCCTTCAGCAGGCTTGCTGTCACATGGCCCTCCTCCTCTCCATCCACTCTCTCACCCCCGTCACTGGCCCAGGACCTCAGAAACGATGGGACAAAGCAGACATATAGAAATCAACATACAGGAGAGAGGTCAGTGCGGGCCAAGAATTTCGGCCCCTCCTAGAAAACAGCTAAAGAAGAAAACTCCAAGGAAACTATTTTTAGAGAAAACAGAATGTTAATTTTTTTTTTTTCATTCACAAGGTACTCGAGAAGTTGTGACAGCATCAGAGGAATGAAATCATGTATGAGTTTGCTAGGGCTGCCATAAAAAATACCACCGACTGGGGGGGCTGAAGAAATAGTCATTTACTGTCTCACGTTCCAGAGGCTAGAAGTCCAAGACCAAGGAGGCAGGGAAGGGCTGATTTCTTCTGCGGGCTTCCTCTTCAGCTTGCAGATGGCCACCTTCTCCCCATGTCCACATGGTCTTTCCTCTGTGAGCGTGGATCTCTGCTGACCCTTTGTATGTCCAAATTTCCTCTTACAAAGACACTCATCAGACTGGATTAGGGTCCACCCATGTGACTTCATTTTAACTCAGTCACCTCTTTAATGACCCTGTCTCCAGTCACTTTCTGAGGTCACAGGGGTTAAGACTGCGATGTATGAATGTAGGAGGGGAAGCAATTCAGCCCAAAACAAATGACAATGACAGTTACTGTCCTTTAAAGCAGGGTTCTCCAACCTCCGGGATCTAATACCTGATGATCTGAGGTGGAGCTGATGTAATAATAATAGAAACAAAAGGCACAACAAATATAATGTCCTTGAATCACCCTGAAACCATCCCCACCATCTCCTGGTCTGTGGAAAAATTGTCTTCTGCAAAACCGGTTCCAGGTACCAAAAAGGTTGGGAATCACTGCACTTAAGGCATCTGATAATCAGATTATGCCAGGTCCTTGATGCACCTTGGTTTGTTAAATCTTTGCAGAGTTCCCATGAGGCAGATATTCTCCTTTACAAGTCACCCAGTTAGAAGGTGGCTAAATAACCCACAAGCTTAAGAACAGAGGCAGGTCTGAGCCCAGGATGCAGAAGAGCAAAGCCTCCCTTCCCCAGCTCCAGTGGAAAGACTGTTTATAGATGGCAAATTCTTTCAGACTCCTCAGTTCAATGATCCTCAGAACACCAGAAACACTCATCCTTCAAACTCTGTCCAGGATGTTGTGACAGGAAATGACACATCATAGGGGTTTTCTGATCTTGTTTTTAAAAAAAAAAAGTTTCAGGGGATTAATCTGTGAGTTGAGTTCTTAACAGAGGTTTAATTTTACAGTGTCAAAATAAGACAACTGTAAACAGGGCATTTCCAGGAGTGAGGAGGGGCCTGCAGATTTCATGGGCTCTGGGCCATTATTTACTAATAGGATTAGCAGACGTGAGTGTGGAATTGCTCCCCTGGCTTGAAATAATGCAATGTATTTTTCCTAATGTAATTTGAAGAGTCTGTTAATATAATAAGCCAATGCAAACTTTAGAAGTGATACGGGGAATTGCGGCCAGCAGTCACTTCGGTAACACCCTAAAGAAAACTTGACTAATATTAGGCCTAATCAAAAATTAGGGCACTTCCCTGGTGGTCCATTGGTTAAAACTCCCCACTTCCACTGTAGCATGCACGGGTTCAATCCCTGGTCTGGGAACTAAGATTCCACATGACGTGCAGTGAAGCACACACAATATTTTAAAGTGTTATTTAAACACACACACACACACACAATCAGATAATATAAAGATTAACAAAAAATAAACCAAATATAGTCAGCCGTATCTGCAGGTTCCACATCCATGGATTCAACCAAACAAGGAACAAAAATATACTTTTTTTAATTTTCTAGGCTTTCACCTTCTGAGAGGGACAACATTCTTTCTAAAGAATAAACTTGCTTCCACTTAAAAAAACATGTCCAGAAAGTTCCATAACCAAAACTTGAATTTAACATGCATGGGCACAGCATTCACACTGTATTTACTATTTACACATGATTTACATTGTATTAGGTATCACAAGTAATCTAGAGGTGATTTTAAAGTGCAGAGGAGGATAGGCATAGATTATATACAAAGACTACACCATTTTATATAAGGAATTTGAGCACCCAAGGATTCCAGTATCTTCAGGAGATTCTAGAATCAAGCCCCTGACAATATCAACGGAAAGCTGTATTTGACAGCTATTTTTAAACTGGCAGGCATTTCAGTGCTCCCACAGCTTTCTAGAAAATCCAGGGACTCTAAGAAATAAACCTTCTAATGCAATAATAACTCATTAATGCAACATCCCCCACCCCTCGACACATACACATACAGAATACAAACCAAATTCAGGAGCTGAATAGTGCCAAGAAAAAAATATTCAAATTATGTGTCTCTTTCCTCACTTTTTTCTATTATTTATTCAAGATTTAGGGGAACTCAGGCCAAAAAAACCAGTCTTTTATAAGCCAAGGGCTTAAGCGACTTGGCCACTATTTGTGAAGTCCACGTGCTACAGGACGCTTCCATGACGACTGTGGTATGGGCCTTATTCTGGAATCTTCCACTCCTGAGCCCACGAAGGAAGTCTGTTCTTGAGAAAGGATCTCATTGTCCATTAAACCTTCTGTGATATGGGTCAGCTCGGGATATGAATTTTAAACAGCTTAGTTAGTTAGGAAGAAGGAGGCAGAGAATTCTCTGGAAGCCAGACAGCCAGGTTCAAATCCAGACATAACCCTTTGCTAGTTGCATGATCTTGGGTAAGTTACTCAAAGTCTCTGAGCCTCAA
The DNA here is from genome assembly GCF_000754665.1 of Bison bison bison. Taxonomy (NCBI): domain Eukaryota; kingdom Metazoa; phylum Chordata; class Mammalia; order Artiodactyla; family Bovidae; genus Bison; species Bison bison. The sequence goes on from NW_011494899.1 coordinate 4,963,852, forward strand.
TTTCCTCATCTGTAAAATGGAGTAAAAATTGGAACCTTCCTCATAGAGTCACAATGAGAGTTAAGTCACACAAGGTATTTGGAAGATTTAGTGAACACTCAATAAAGAGCTGCTGTTAGTATGGATTGCGTGCTCAGTCGCTCAGTCATGTCTGACTCTTTGCAACACCATGGACTGTAGCCCACGAGGCTCCTCTGTCCATGGGGATTCTCCAAGCAAGAATACTGGAGTGGGTTGCATCCTGCTGCAGGGGATCTTCCCAACCCAGGGATCCAACCTGCATCTCTTGTATCTCCTGCATTGACAGGCGGGTCCTTTACCACAGAGCCACCTGGGAAGTCCATTAGTTTGGATTGGTACCAATCTATATATTGATTACAATATAAAGTACTAAAACTGCATTGTTTAACCATAATGAGATACTGCTTCATACCCACAAGGATGGCTACTATCAAGAAAACAGAAAATAACAGGTGCCAGTGAGGATGTAATGAAATCGAACCCCTCATTCACTGTAAGACTATTAAATGGTGTAGCTGCAACAGAAAACAGTACAAAGATTCCTCAAAAAATTAAAAACAATTATTATATGTCAGCAATCCCACTTCTGGACATATGTCTGAAAGAAGTGAAAGCAGGATCTCAAACAGATATTTGCAAACCCATGTTCACAACACCACTGTTCACAACAGCCATGAGGCGGAAGCAATCCACACACCCACTGATGGATAATGGATAAAACAAATGTGGCCCATACACGCAGGGGAATATTATTCAGCCTTTAAAAGGGAAGGAAATCCTGACACATGCTACAGCATGGATGAACCTTGAGGACACTGTGCTAAGTGAAATAAGTCAGTCACAAGACACATACCAAGAGTCAAAATTCAAAGAAACAAGAAGTAGAATGCTGCTTACCAGAGGCTGGGAGTAGGAAGCAATGGGGAATTGTTTAATGGATACAGTTTTGCAGGCAAGCAAAGAGTCCTGAAGATGTGTTGCACAATGATGGGAATATACCTAACATTATTGAACTGTATACTTGAAAATGTTTAAAATGGTAAATTTGGGGATTTTTTGTCCTCTGGAGAAGCAAATAGCCACCCACTCTAGTATTCTTGCCTGGAGAAATCTTTGGACAGAGGAGCCTGGTGGGCTATACCATGGGGTTGCAAAGAGCCAGACACGACTAAAGCGACTAACACACACACTGTGTTACCTAAAGATTGCTCGAGAAGTTGTGGAGCTCACTGCCTGAAGTCCTCCCCTTAGGGAGAGGATCAGGATTGGAGGGGTTTTGAGGAAATTAAAAGAAACCTTCTGACTGAAAATGGATTCTACTTCAGAGCTTGGAGACAAAATCCTTCCCCTGGGAAACTGCCTCCAACTCACTCATCACATCTTCAGAAGTGGAGACCCTACTTTTCATTTCAGAGATGTTATCACCGAGCTTTTCAAATAAGAGCCTTGATGAGGAACATTTAACATGTGATGCGATGGCTCCAAGGCAGTGAGGGCTTAGAGATACCAGTGAGGCCGGAGGGGCCCACCAGCAAGCTGCCAAGTCCCAGGCTCTGCTGAGAGGTGCAGGCTCTATCTTTCACCTCCAGGGCATCCCTTTAGAGAGGATCCTGTGGAGTGTTGGGGGAATGAGCCCAATTCTATCCATCAGCCCCTGGACTCCATGAACCCAATTCTATCCATCAGCCCCTGGACTCCAGTCCTTACGGAGCGACTGGGTCACAGATAACGAAAAGCATATTTCTGTGCATGTCAGACCCCAAGGAGCATCACACCAAGTGATGAGATGCTTCAGAAGGGACTGCCCTCCACAGACCTTAAACCTGTGTTCTTATATACAAGTTCCTCTCCTCCTTCCCTTGCTCTCAGGGTGAGTCACTGCCAGCATGAGTCTGAGCCAGAGTTGGGGTAGGGAAAAGGATGGAGGGAGGGAATTTTGCTGGCTGCTCTCATCCTCAGGCTTTCAAACGGTCCCTCCACTGCCAACCTGAAGTTCACTTCCACAGCACACCTCCCACATACATAAGAAATGCAATTGCCATTTATGAAGCATTTGACATATTTGCATGTATTATTTCCATCTCTCTCACACAGGTCAGGGGCTTCCCTGGTGGCTCAGAAGGTAAGGAACCTGCCTGCAATGCAGGAGACCTGGGTTTGATCCGTGAGTTGGGAAGATCCCCTGGAGAAGGAAATGGCAACCCACTCCAGTATTCTTGCCTGGAGTATCCCATGGACAGAGGAGCCTGGCGGCTACAGTCCTTGGAGTTGCAAAGAGCTGGACACGACTGAGCAACTAGCACACACCCAGGACAGGTCCAATGCACTAGCTTTACAAACCAGCATGTCTAGATTACGTAGCAGTGTACACACAGCCCCTCACACCTGAAAGGAGATACTCAGTATCTGTTGAGGGAATACCCGGGTCCCTCTGAAAACATCTGTGTCTATTAAAATAAAGTCAACTAAATGTCCTAAGGAAGCCTACCTGGTTCCAGGTAAAAATGTTCTTTTCCACATCCATCATTTAATGAGAACGCAATAAAGACCTTGTGCTGTCAACAGACACCGGTTCCCAAGTGCACATATATCAGAGGTTCCCCTGATGAGGTTCCCCAGGTGAGGCTACCCTGCTGCCAGCAAACTGCTGAGCTGTAACACACCATTCGATTACTGTCTTGTTTCACTTTCTGAGCTGCTGCTTTCGGCTCAAGAAAACCCACCTGGGCTGAAAGCAGGAAAGAGAGTGATGGGGAAGCGTGGCACGGGATTTCGACACCACAATTTTCCTCAGCTACATCCTGGATGCTCGTTAATAAAACCTTCATGAGCACAACTGATGTCATACCCCATGGTGGTATCTCCAAGCTGAATCTTGTTCCAGAAGGACCGTTCAACAGCCAAAAGTATAATTTCAAACAGGAATTTCATTCTTTATTCATAACTTCCAAAGTGCATTAACAGGAATTTATTCATTCAGTGAGTCACCAATAATATTTATTGAGTTCCTTCTTTGGAGCTGGCAGTCAGGTACATGCCAGGGATACCCAGGGAGGGATGAACAAACAAAGGTTCTGCCCACAGGCAGCCTCTATGTTGATTGGGGGGTGGGGGGGAGGTAAAAAGGAAAAAGAAAAAATGAATTTCAAAGAGTGATATGTGCTTTGAAGAAAATAAAAGAGGGTGATGTAATAAGAGGGAATTCTTTAGAACAGATGGTCACGGATGGTGTCTCCAAGTGGGGGTAACATGTAAGCAGAGACTAATTCATGGACATCAGGCAGTCTTTAGGAACAGCAGCATTTTCCGTAGAGAGACTAGCAAGTGCGAAGTCCCTGGGGCCATTTTTGAGACAGAAAGAAGATCCATGTGACTGAAGCACGGCCAGTGAGGCCAAGGGCGGGAAGAAACAGAAAGGTGAGCAAGGGCCTGGTCTTGAAGCATCTTATAGACCCTAGGAAGTAATGGTCAGAAGTCCACCCTAAGCACAGTGGGAATCTCTGGATTTTTGTCTTTAAAAATCTCTTTCAAACTACTGCATAAAGCACAGATCATGGGGATGAGCAGCAACTCTTCATAATGTGGATTCTATTCACCTGGTTATTTATTTGGACTAATACAGCATAAAATTGTTTATGTCTTGTTGTTTAAAAAAAATAACACAAAAGTTATTCTGTCACAGGTCTAGGGGCCAGAAGTCTGAAAGCAAGACGCTCTATGGGAGAACTCTCCTTGCCACCTCCAGCTTCCAGTGGTCCCTGGCCCTCCTTGGCTTGTGGCACGATTCCAGTCTCTGCCTCTGTTTTCACACAACCTTCTTCCCTGTGTCTGTGTCTCAAACCTCACTCCTCTTTCTCTGATAAGGAGAGCTCTCAGTCCATTTAGGGCCCTCCCAAATCCAGGGTGATTCCATTAAATTAGACCCTAAGGTAACTGCAATGATGAAGACCCTATTTCCAAATAAGGTCAAGTTTACAGGGGAGAGGGACGTGGACTTGGGCATATCTTTCTGGGAGACACAGGTAGTATGTACTGGGCTTCAGTTACATCTGTAATGTTATATTTCTCTAGTTGGATGGTGGGTTCATGGATGTAGTGTTTTAGTTGGGGTTTTTTTGTGTATGGTTTTTTTTTTATCTATTTGAAAGATTTTTTTGATGTGGAGCATGTTTAGTCTTTATTGAATTCATTAACAATATTTCTTCTGTTTTATGTTTTGGTTTTTTGGCCACAAGGCAGGTGGGAATCTTAACTCCCCAACCAGGGATCAAACCCATGACCCCTGCATTGGAAGGCAAAGTCTTAACCACTGGACTACCAGGGAAATCCTTGTGGATTTTACTTAGATGCTGTGGCTAAACTCTCCTGTCCGTCCTACCCCAGATCACTCTCAGAAAAGTCTGGATCAAATGAAGTGGGCATAGTCGACGAGACTGGCAATGACAGGGTTCTCTCCAATGGTCACGAAAGGAGACATCCGGAGACAATCCAACAGGATGTGCATTTGCTATGTACCCAATGAGAGAATACGTGAAAGCTTGGAACCACGTCTGAACGCACCAGGCTCTCAGAAATGCTTGTTGGATAAATGATTCAATATACCGTCTCCACTAAACTTGATGTGAAGACAGAGATCAAAGAAGTCAGAGACTACCCCTGGCATGCAGCAGAGGACCTGGTCCACAGCAGGGACTCCCAACAAGTCAGAGAACTGAGTAAAACGTAAGCAAAATGACAAGATTTGCCAAAGATCACCCTGTATGTTTCTCTTTGAACGATGGTCAATATTTTATTATTTCTCAAATCTGGTTCTAGAATTTTGGAAACAGTTCAAAAATAGGCACTCCTGAGATGTAACTGTTATCTCCTCAGACACATCACACACATTAAAGCTTTTTTTTTTTTTTTTTTTTGAGATGTCAGTTCTTGAGATGAATCTATTCTCTCTTCTCAAAGGCTGAAAGCAGGCCCCTTTCTACTTGTCAATTCCCCTAACCAATGTTAAGCAAAAACATTTTCAAGACCTAACATATAATCAAAATGCAGCTTCAAATCCAATCTCCCTCTTGATTTTGTTGAACTTTTCAAAAAAAGAAATAAATCAGTGTGCTTCTATCTTCATCTGGGAACAGTACAGGCTCAAGACACAATGTTGATACGGTGAAGTTTTCTGACAAACTCTTACGTTGTCTGCAATTTACACGTTGGCACCAGCTGCGTGATACAGTGTACATCTGTCCTAAGTTAGGGGCAGTCAGGTAACCTCGAAGGTCCCTAAACAGGAAACACACACTGCTGGGGGTGGTCAGTATGTGAGAGATGACCATCAGAAGCCCACTCCCCGTTGGCCATCTAATAGCACATTCACAATCTTTATCTCCCACAGGGACCAGAAGGTGGGAAATTCAGCTTAGCAAATGTTAGAAATAATTTTGCATCCGTGAAGTGAGTGGTGTTCAAGATGGCTAGGCTAAACTTCACTTTTCCTCAACAAACTGTAGGCCAAGACCCTCATCTTTCAGAGCACACTCTGACCCGGAGCACTGCTTGCTCTGTAAGCCGATGTCTGCAGAGGATGCTGATGCCTCCTTCAGTTAAAAAGTGAGCTGAATGGACTCCAGAACTTTCTCTTCTACTGGGAGGGAAACCTCCACGCACGATGCAGTCAGAGAGCCTGAAAGTATAGACAACCGCACTTGGCCAGATTCCAAGGACGAGCCGCACAGGAACATTTATGTGGCTGCCTTCTGGAAATGCACATGAGGCAGAACCTGGTCGAAGACTTGCTTTCACCCTCACACTCCTGAAATAGACTACGTGGGAGGCCCAATGGCCTTGGCTCCCTTGAAATGCTGGAGGCACAGGTCTCTGCCCAGATAAGCTAATGATGGTTGTGAAGGGCTGAACTGCATCTCTCCAAAATTCCGATGCTGAAGTCCTAACCCCAGGACCTCAGAATGTGACTGTATTTAGAGACTGGGTCTTTCAAGAGGTAACTGAAGTTTTAGGAAGGTCATTAGGGTGGGTACTGGGCTTCCCTGATGATTCAGACAGTAAAGAATCCACCTGCAATGCAGGAGACCCGGTTCGATCCCTGGGTCAGGAAGATCCCCTGGAGGAGGGCATGGTAACCCACTCCAATTACCTTGCCTAGAGAATTCCATGGACAGAGGAGCCTGGTGAGCTACATACAGTCCATGGGGTCGCAAAGAGTTGGACATGACTGAATGACTAAGCATATACTCAGGGTAGGTACTAATCCAATCTGACTGGTATCACTATGAGAAGAGGAAACCTGGACACAAAAAGAGGTTCCAGGGATGCATGCACAAAAAGGAAAGACGATGTAAAAATACAGGGAAAGACAGCCACCTACACACGCCAAGGAAGAGAGGCCTCAGAGGAAATCAAACCTGCCCACACCTTGATCTTGGGCTTCCAGCCGCCAGGATGGTGAGAAAACTTCTGTTGTTAAAGCCACCTGGTCTGAGGTTGTTTACTTTAGTGAAAGCCCAAGCAGATATAACAGTGAAAACCAAGCAGGCTTAAGTGTATACACACACACACACACACACTCTCACACACACACACACACCGCCCCACTCTGAGGCTGCTCTAGCTGATGGAGCAAATCCTCAGTCTCCCTGGGCCTTGGCCTGAACTTCCCTCTTGGAGCACAGGAGCCTCTTCTTCCTCCTCCTCTCAAACACTAGTCCCATGAGCATAGCCTGAGTCCCAGACGTGGCCCTCACCAGCTATCTAACCAAAGAAAAAAGTCCCCATCCACATCAAAAGTTTAGCTTTCAGATAATACCCCTCTGAAAAGTTTACCAGTGTGCAAAGAATACACACAAGGAAACAGCAACAATAAAGTGGCCTATAACTCTACCTCCCACCCAGGAAGATTCACTTTTTTTCTTTTTAAACAAAAACAGATACATACTGTTCCAAGTGCCTTTTTAACAGGTTTCTCAAGGCAAAAGGAACCAGTGAATTAAGTTCCATTAGTGATCCTGAAAGAAATTTCCCTGCCTCTCCAAGCCCAACTTCCTCATCTATAAAATAAGGACAATGAGAACCCCTCTAAAGTTGAATTAATATAAAACACGGCCTTGCTTCTGAAGTACACCGGGCAGCGCAAGAAGAGGTGCCACTGAGAGAAGCCTATAGCAATTCTTGGGAACAATGGGTCATTACACGCAAGAATTTCTGACAGTCATGGGAGGGGAAGAAGGCTATTTTTAGGCAAAGAGAAATGAAAATCACCCGAGGCTGGGTTCTTCGCTTACCCAGCATCCACCAATGGATGCACCAAAAACAAGGTGAGACTTAAAAATAGCTCAGACCGGAAATGTGGTTGGCTGTTTAGTCTTAACTCTTACCTGGGTCTGTCTCTTTATAAAAACCTAGCTCTCCCAGACTGCTACATTGGACCATTATTAATTGTGTAACAAAAGTAGAAAGCTGGCAACTCCTCCAGTGCTTTTAAACAGGCTTCTCCATCAGAAGTCCTGGTTTTGGAACTGGAACCCCAAGTTGGGGGTCTCCCTCATCCCAGGGAAGGTCTCTCCCCTCAGATTTGCCCAGGGGGCTCTTTCCAGCTCTGAGATTCCATGATTAGGGTTTTCCTAGGGAGCGACCCTGGCAGTCAAGCCTTTCGTGTGTGGTCATTAAATACACACCACGGTGAAGCCTGACTGCAAAGTTCCAGGAACACACCCTCGAGACAATCTCACCATCCAGAGGAATGAAGCAGAACAGGCAGCCCAAGAACTCGGCCTGGCTCTCTCCAATTCCCCAGCATACACGTCTGCAAGGCCCAGGATCAGACTCTGGCTAATCCACCCCACTGTCCAGCCACAACATATGGCCCCCAGGCCAAAAAATCAGACCCCCAGAAGCTGAAGTCATCATTTCCAAAAGCAAATACGCCCACCTGAACAGCCAAGGGCCATACAGCAGGTCCTCTGGCCTAATACTCACTTCTGTAACTCTGCTCAGTATTCTGTAATAACCTAAATGGGAAAAGAATTTGAAAAAGAATAGATACATGTATCTGTATAACTAAATCCCTTTGCTGTACACCTGTAACTAACACAACATTATTCATCAACAATATTCCAGTATAAAATAAAAACTAGGAAGATATGTACATGGATTTTAAAAACCCTTTTCTTCCATGGATGTGAAGTGAGGTAGGAAGGTGGCCTGTGAGTCAAATATATCTGCTCGAGAATACAGACTAACAATCATGTTTTCCCTAAAGAGAAAAATCTAAAGGTCAAGCAGGAATGACTAGCTGCAGTCTCACAGGATGGAAGCCATCCAGCAAAGTGAGGCTCACGGGGCAGGAAGCACTGAATCCCCAGCAGAGAAGAGAAGGAGGTGAGGGGCAGGGGGAGGCACAGACACACAGGGACACACACAGAGACACACACACACACATGGATACACACACACACGGAGCTGCGTGATGATTTATGCTCCAGCTTCAAACCAAGCCAAGCTGTGCAAAGCCCCAATTCACCTTAGATCGCCCTGCCACCTAAAAATGGCGTGTAGGTAATTACAACCAGAGGTGTACCCCGAGTGGAGGAGGAAGGCGGGCCAGCAGGAAGTCTATGGTCAGAGGCCTTTTGATTTTCCCACTGCTTCCATTTCCAGCTCAAGTGCTACGATGAGCCCCACTGATCAGAAAAGCGCTGTGAACAAGACCAAGCTCTGAATCTGAATTTAAGGCTCCCCACGACCCGGCTCCCAAGTCTGACAATGGACAGTATTTTACTGCGACACAACTGGACAGGAACCAATCGGCCCCGAGTCAGGACTGGATGTCAGAGGTGCTGCGTTCGCCCTCCGGGGTGAGGTGAAGGCCTGGAACAGTCCCCAGTGTCCATGGACCCTTCTTGCGACCTGCCATCCCAGGCTCCCCCTTGCTGCTGCATGTCTGACCCGCCCCCTCCCAACTTTCTAACATCAAACACAGGCGTTCCTGCAGTGACCCTTTTTATTCTCCACTGGAATCATTTGCTGTTGCAAAGATCAACTGCAGATTTTTCAGAGTCACCCAACCTTCCAGGGATGTGTTTCTCAAAATGAGGTCAGGGAACTCCTATATCAGAACCACGAGGGGAGGCAGGGTGGTAGGGTTTGTTTGGTAAATAGATTTCTAACTGAAAGTGAAAGTGTTAGTTACTCAGTCATGTCCGACTCTCTGCGACCCCAAGGACTGTAGCTCGCCAGGCTCCTCTGTCCTTTGAATTCTCCAGGCAAGAATTCTGGAGTGGGTTGCCATTCCCTTCTCCAGGGGATCTTCCTGACCCAGGGATTGAACCCGGGTCTCCTCCATTGCAAGCGGATTCTTTACCCTCTAAGCCACCAGGGAAGCCCAGATTCCTAAATTCCACCTCAAATCTACTGAATCCAACCCCAAGTCTGCATTTTGAGCAAGCTCTGCAGCTGATGCACAAGCACATGAATGTTTGAGACCGACTGCCCCAGTGCAACAGTCCCTGCCCCCACGATGTCCAAGGGCAAGTTAAAAGAAACACACACTTTTGGACCCCACAGTCTCAGAGAGCGCCCTCCCCAAAGCCCGACAGAGAAGGTCTGGGGCAGGGTCTGGAAATGTAACTCCCCAAAGGGCACCCATGCTTGTGAGCTCCTGACATCCAAGCCATGTTTCCCAAAGAAAGTGGTCCCCATTCCCTTCCCATCTTTGCCCTAACTCTCACTCATCCATGTCTTAGCTCCAGGGCAGCTTTCTTAGGAGAGAAAACCTTCAGTGACCACCACCACTGCCCCCAACCCCATCAGCCAACATAAGACTAGGTTTCCTTGCTATGGCCTTTCTTGATACCCTTTCCTTCTGTATAACAAAAGAGATATCCTTTTCTTTTGTATGAAAATTAATTGCTATTAAATATACCCCTGGTGGCTCAGACAGTAAAGGATCTTGCCTGCAATGCAGGAGACCTGGGTTCCATCCCTGGGGCAGGAAGAACCCCTGGAGGAGGAAATGGCTACCAACTCCAGTATTCTTGCCAGGAGAATTCCGTGGACAGAGGAACCTGGCGGGCTACAGTCCATAGGGTTGCAAAGTGACTAACACCTTCACCTTTTCATTTATCTGTTTAATGTCTGATCTTCCATCAGACTGACAATTATCATAGCTATATGTCATTGACAACCTACAATGTCCCTGGACTGTGACCTCAGTTGAGTCACACCTGGACACAGCGCAAAGCTGAGAAGCCACCACTGACTCCAGCTGGAAACAATTCCCACTGGGTCAAGGCCAGAAATACATTCTTCCTGACTGTATTCAATTCTTCAGGCTACTGTAACAAAGTACACAAGCTCCACAGTTCAAAACAACTGAAATTTATCCCCTCACAGTTTTGGAGGTCAGACGTCAAAAATCAGGGTGCTGGCAGGGCTATGCACCCTCCAGAGCCTCTAAGGGAGGATCCTTCCTTGTCCTTCCAGCTTCTGGTGGCGCTTGGCATTCCTTGGCCTGTGGCAGCATCACTCCAATCTGTACCTCTGCTGTCACATGACTTTCCTCCCGTGAGTACTCCTGTGTCTCTGCATCTCTTCTAAGTTCACCAGTCACATTGAATTAGGGACCACCCCCCCATCACACTTATTCCAGTATGACCTCTTAACTAATAACATCCGCAACAACTCTATTTCCAAATCAGGTCACAATCTGGGGTTCAAGGAAGGACATGAATTTTGGAGGGGCACCATCCAGCGTAGCACACTGACCAGGCAGAAGGTTATGAAATATACTTGCCTTTAACAAAGGTTGAGCACTTAACAGTCTGAAGTATAGAACCTTAATGCAGTAGATCTACTGGTTATCCCTCAATATACTTTCTGTCTGTCTCCCTCCCTCCCTCCCTCTCTCTCCCCCTCTCTCTCTACTCTTTAAAGCTAAAAGGTCAACATTTTAGCTGAGCACATGACCACACAGAATAAAGACTACCTTGCCCAGCCTTCCTTGCAATTATCTCACAATAACCTAAAACAAGAAAAGAATCTAAAAAGTATATATATATATATACACACACATATATGGGGCTTCCCAGGTGGCACAGTGGTAAAGCATCCACCTGCCAATGCAGGAGATGCAAAAGATGTGGGTTTAACCCCTGAGTGGGGAAGATCCCCTGGAAGAGGAAGTGACAACCCACTCCAGTATTCTTGGCTGGAAAATTCCATGGACAGAGGAGCCTGGTGGGCTACAGTCCACGGAGCCACAAAGAGTAGAACATGACTGAGCAACTGAGCACATATATAACTGAATCACTTTGCTATATACTTGAAACTAACACAACACTGCAAATTAATTATATTTCAATATAATTAAAAAAAAAAAAAAGACTCCTGAGAATTCCCTGGCAGTCCAATGGTTAAGACTCAGTGTTTTCACTTGGGGACAGGTTCAATCTCTGATCAGGGAACTAAGATCCTGCAAGCAATGCAACATGGTCCAAAAAAAAAAAAAATTTGACCAATATGTTAAGACTTCCTCAGACATCCAAGGCACACCTGGAAATGCTGCAAAGACAGGTAACTTTTCTGAAACTGGCCCTTGAACATTTCCTCACCCCCAGGCACTCACCCTCCACCTTCCATGTTGTCATTTCTAGTTTGAAAAGAACCTCCCTCTAATAACATCCTGGAAAGGAGGGACCGGGTCACAGCTGTTCCCACTGTCCATTAGGAACCAAACCACTGTGCATTAGCCCACAAACAACCAGAGACTAGATGATTCCAGCCACTGCCTGGACCTGGAGCTCTTGAGATTGCCTGCCACCACTGAGGGCTACAGGGAACATCACCTTTATTTCCTAAAGAGCTAAGTCACACTGGCTTTTCTCAAGGTGGCTGCTGGGTCCCTGTGCTTCTTAAATCGCTTTCAGCCCAGGCAGAGACTACCATGCTCTGGGGTCCTCTGCACACTCACTGTTGCAAGAGGGCCTGAACTAGGCCCACAGACAACCGAAATTAATTGACCACATCCTACTTAACAGGAAACCCAATAGCCAGCTATTTTAGATTCATCTCACTTCCCCCTCATCCACTTCTACCACAACACTAGGCTGATGGAAAGTCAGAATGTGTATTACAAAAATATGGGGAGGGGGACAGTGACAACTCCAGAGTTCAGAGATGAAAAGGCTCTGAGGAGACTATCTGGAAGAAGAGAGGTGCTAAGCACCGCATCTGCATAGCAGATGTTGCATTTTTCCTTCACGTGTATTTTGGGGTGATCCAGTGCAGACTAGTGGAAATTATGATGGGGCTACGTTTGCCCCAAGACACCTGTTAGTGCTGCCAGTAGAGTGGCTTATATCCAGTTTCACTCTAATATCAAGAATAAGTTACTTTCCATTCTTGTTTCAAAGGAAGAATATAAAGCTCAAAGATACATGTATAAAAATGTTTACCGTGGTTTTTCTTAAAATGGAAAATCTCATCATTAAATATCCAAGAAAAGAGGGATTAAACACATCCAGGCCTCCCCTTTGAAGGCAGAGGCAAAGCACAGAATGCACAGGAAACCCCCATCTGGGGGGGCAGAGGGTGGGGTGAGGGGTATGTGTGGGTGTGTGTATGTGTCCAACAGCAAGGTCTTTCACTTTTGCAAAAGGAAAGACATAGTCATGAGTCAGGTTTGGTTTTGGTTTTCTCTCCCCACCCCCTCCACTCCTGCTTCCTGTTTAGAAGGGGGCCTGTTCCCATAATACTGAGAGCATGATCAAGGCACAGATTCCCAGGAAAAGGCTTCCCTTTCTAGGTACTGCAAACCATCTCCCTCCTGGGAATGGTGCAGGGAATATGTAGAGAATGTGTAGAGAATCACTCCACTGTGCCACAGTATCTCAGGCCTGGTCACTACCCAAACATCCTCATATCTGAATTCCCTCCTCACATTGGTTAGGACCCCTGAGTGCACAGTGCCTCCCAGGCTATATATTATGTCTTATCAATGTTCAGCAGCTGGCCATTTTCCTTCCAGTTCAGGAATCACCCTGCTGTCCATTTCTTCTCCTCAGTCACAGAAAGGAGGTTTTCATACAGACACTAACCCCTGCTTTGCACCCAGAAGTTAGCTGCTTAGTAGGAATCCCAGCTCTACCACTAGCCAGCTGTGTGTCTTCAGGCTCCTACAACAAAACCCCACAGGGTCGGTGGCTTATAAATGGCAGAAATCGGTGTCTCCCAGGTCTGAAGCCTGAGAATCCAAGATCAGGGTGCCAGCATGGTCTTCCCTGCCTCACAGCTGGCACCTTCACTCTATGCCCTCACCTGGTGGAAGGGGCTGGGAGCTCCTGGACTCTCATTTATTAGGGCACTAATCCCATTCATGAGGGCTACATCCTCAAGCCCAAAGCCCCTCCCAAATTCTCTCCTCCTGATACCACCATCTTTGGAAGTTAGGATTTCAACACACAAATTTTGAGAGGACACAAGTATTTAGACCACAGTGCTCTGTTACCTTAGGTTAGTTACAGGACTTCCCTGGTGGCTCAGTGGTAAAGAACCCACTTGCCAATGCAGGAGTCACAGGTTCAACCCCTGGTCCAGGAAGATCCCACATGCCACAGGGCAACTAAACCCATGTGCCACAACTACTGAGCCTGTGCTCCAGAGCCCAGGAGCCCCAGTTACTGAAGCCAGCAAACCCTTAAGTCCATGCTCTGAAACAAGAAAAATCACAGCAACGATAAGTCCCCTGCTTGCCACAGCTAGAGAAAAAGCCCGCACAGCAATGAAGACCCAGCACAGCCAAAAAATAAATTTTTAAAAAAATTAATTATAGAACTTCTCTGAGTCCCACCTAAAGATGAATGCCTCCTTCGCCAGGCTGCTGAGACACAGATAAAGGTAGCCAGGGAGTAGCTAAGACTTATCTTTTAAGTGAATTTCAACCCTGTGGATGATCTACAAGCTCTCAGGCTCACATGGAGACTGAAGCTGGCTTTCAGACAAGCACTTGTGTATTGTTGGGTTTCCCTCTTCCTGAAAGTACAGTGATAAGGTGCTCTGGGACACTGACAGGTCTACTCTCTTCCCAGTTGTCAAGGGAAACTTCCCTCCTACCCTTTGTGGCTCATGTATTCAGACACACAAGCGTGTATTCAACAAACCTGCATGTTATTGCAAGTGTGCGACAGGACAGGCATTGGGGACTTACTCTGTGCTCTCCGGAAGCCTGTTATCTAGTGTGGCCTGGAAACTAAACAAGAGCATCCACGCTGAGTCTGAGAAAGGCTCCGTTAGGAATCTGGATAGCAGCCAAATCAAACTGGCTGCTTTCGGTACAACCAACACTCTCATAGGCTGCAGCTGGAGCATAAATAGATGCAACATTCTAGAAAACGCTCTGGCCACACCTATCAAGAGCCTTCAATAGTTTATGACCTGTGCATTCCCCTTCTGAAAATCTGTTTCAGAGAGACATTAAAATGCAATGGTTTATGTACAGAAAGGTGTATTGTGTCATTTTTTTAAGGGAAAATCACTTTCAAAGATGTTCTACAAAACAGCATGAGTAAATTACATTCATATGATGACATATCCATATGATGGAATATTATGACATCCATATGACTGAATATTACAGTGGTTTCAAAGAAAATTGGATGACATGAGAAAAATGCCTGTGGTTCAGTATAAAGCAAAGAAAGCAGGACACACTATAATAATATGAACAATAATTTCACCTTTGTAAAAAAGAAATTTTATATATATATGGGATTTTTATTTTTAGTCACTAAGTCATGTCCAACTCTTTTGTGACCCCACGGACTATAGCCAGCAAGACTCCTCTGTCCATGGGATTTTCCAGACAAGAATCCTGGAGTGGGTAGCCATTTCCTTCTCCAGGGGATCTTCTCAACCCAGGGATGGAACCCAAGCCTCCTGCATTGGCAGGTGGATTCTTTACCACCAAGCCACCTGGGAAGCCCATAGATGCATAGAAAAACAGACTAGAGGTTAATAGAGATTCCTCCTGGATGGTGGGATAAGGGGTCACATTTTTGGAAGTGGGTTTCATTCTTTCAAAATTCTCTGTAACATGCCTGAATTACGTTTATAATCTTTAAAAAAAGGAAAAAATATACATATACACACAAACATTGCTTTACTTTGATACTGAAGGGCAGGTGATGGGGCATTGGTGGAACAAGGCCAGGGGTGTCACCACCCATGCCATTTGATAAATCATATGCTAAGAAATGTCAGCTCCATTGAGACAAAGATCTTGTCTATTTTGTCCCCTGCTGTTTCCTTAGCTCTCGGAAGGGTCCTGGCACACACAGAAGGTATTCAGTAAATGCATGTTGAGTAACTGAATAAATGACTGCAGTCCAGCTCAAACGTTCTTCCTCTCTGTGAAGTTCCTTGCCCTCCCCTAAACTAATTACTCTTCTTTTTCTAGAGACCCAGAGCTGTTATTACAAAGCTTTACAGCTCACAATTATGGGTCTGCTGCCACTCGCTAAATTGCAAGTTATTTGAATGCAGGAACTAAGTCTTATTTAGATTTGTCTCTGTAGTCAGATGAATGTTTGGTCAATAAATGTTTGAGTGATGGATGGAGAGGTGGAGAGATGTCAGCCTGTTCACACTGGATTCACAGTAATTATTCACTTCAACTGAGATTTAACTCTAACTGTAAATGTGCATCAATTTTGCGAGCTGCTAACAGAATAAGACCTGAGTTGGGTAAAAGTTTTAGAAATAGTCTCAGCAGTCAACTAACTACAAAGTTGTTCATGGTTTTAGCCCCGAGACACTTTCTCCTAACAAAATTTTACTCAGAACCCCAAAATATAAAATAGGCACAGAGCCACTCTGAGGAGGGTGGGGTGCCAGAACTCTCCTTGACATTAAGTTATCTGCTCTGGACCCTTCGGGATTGGAGGAACAGTTTGAAAACTGCGAACAAATACTGACATTCGTTAGTAACAGGTGAAGTGAAAAGTGAAAGTGTTAGTCGCTCAGTTGTGTCCAGCTTTTTGGGACCCCAAAGACTGTAGTCCACCAGGCTCCTCTGTCCATGGAATTCTCCAGGCAAGAATACTACAGTGGGTTGCCATTCCCTTCTCCGGGGGATCTTCCCGACTTGGGGATCTAACCTGGGTCTCCTGCACTGCAGGTGGATTCTTTACCATCTGAGCCATGTGAGAGGGTTTCCAAAAGGCAGCAAAAGAACCAGGACCAGAACGCTCATTTCCTGACCTCCCCACCCAATGCCCTTTCTACTTAACTGTACCTCCTCTTCCGGTAGGGGCTACCCATGTTTTAGAACAAACCAGACACTCAGTTCTGGCGGCCAAGGTTTACAAGGCTGAGAACTCATTGCTCTGAATCCATGGCTCTTTTATTTCCTATGAAAATAAAGGAGGAATGTCACTGTGACTTTCCAATGACAACATCGTTCACATGGCTCGAATCTCATTTGCAGGAAGGTACTTGCTATCAGACCTATATTTATTTTTAAATTCTCAATTTGCTTTTACAGACACAGGAAACAAAGTCTGCACAAGTCTCAAAAGAATTCTCTGCGGAATCCTACAGGAAAAAGCCCTGAGCCACTCCCCTCCTGAATTAAACAGATTATCCTAAAAGGAGCAAAGCTACTGTTAATGTTTTTAAGCACATAATTGTCTTTCACAGAATGGCTCGCACTCTCCCAATAAAAGTTGTTTTTTTTTTTTAAATTTGATTTTATTTTTAAACTTTACAATATTGTATTAGTTTTGCCAAATATCGAAATGAATCCGCCACAGGTATACCCACGTTCCCCATCCTGAACCCTCCTCCCTCCTCCCTCCCCTACCCTCCCTCTGGGTCGTCCCAGTGCACCAGCCCCAATCATCCAGTACCGTGCATCGAACCTGGACTGGCAACTCGTTTCATACATGATATTATACATGTTTCAATGCTATTTTCCCAAATCTCCCCACCCTCTCCCTCTCCTACAGAGTCCATAAGACTCATCTATACATCGGTGTCTCTTTTGCTGTCTCGTACATAGGGTTATTGTTACCATCTTTCTAAATTCCATATATATGTGTTAGTATACTGTATTGGTGTTTTTCTTTCTGGCTTACTTCACTCTGTATAATAGGTTCCAGTTTCATCCATCTCATTAGAACTGATTCAAATGTATTCTTTTTAATGGCTGAGTAATACTCCATTGTGTATATGTACCACAGCTTTCTTATCCATTCATCTGCTGATGGGCATCTAGGTTGCTTCCATGTCCTGGCTATTATAAACAGTGCTGCGATGAACATTGGGGTACACGTGTCTCTTTCCCTTCTGGTTTCCTCAGTGTGTATGCCCAGCAGTGGGATTGCTGGATCATAAGGCAGATCTATTTCCAGTTTTTTAAGGAATCTCCACACTGTTCTCCATAGTGGCTGTACTAGTTTGCATTCCCACCAACAGTGTAAGAGAGTTCCCTTTTCTCTACACCCTCTCCAGCATTTATTGCTTGTAGACTTATGGATTGCAGCCATTCTG